>NC_133752.1:197668546-197985767 GCF_036562045.2 Rhinolophus sinicus
TCCTTAACTGCCCCCTGGGTGACATAACCCAGCTCCTCTACATGGGATCTGTGAGGGACCCACCACGTCCCAGGTGCTTGCAAGGAGCCAGGACGGAAAATATGACTCGCTTCTTCCCCCAGAGTGGGATCGATTTTCCATTGCTAATTCCCGAGGAATCTGGTGACGTAGTGGAAAGACCTAGAATGCGGAGACCTGGTTCTCTCCCTGGCTGTTTTGGCTTTAGACGAGGGCCGCTAGGCCTCAGTTTTCCCTTCCATCAGTCAGCAACCAGGGGCCATGCGTGATGTCCAGGGCCTGTCCTGTCTGACTCACCAAGATACCCCGGTGTCTGTGAGGCCGAGAAGTTTTAAGGACAGCAGCGGACATCTGGGGCTTGCAGCCTTTCTGGGTTTTGTTTGTTTTCAAAATGTGCCTTTGGGAGTGGAGGTCAGTCAACCATGACTTATCAATTTCACTTCAGAAATCGTATTCTACTATTAGGAGTACAGAGGACTTGAGAATTCAAACGTGCCCCCCGCCCCTCCCCCAGCCACCCTCTGGGTGGCTCAGCTTGGTCCCTAGAGCCAACAGATGTTCAGTAAGCTGAGGGCAGGGAGGATGCGGCTTTGGCCCCTGGGCTCACTGTGCACTAGCCCGGTTCATCCTCACCCGCCCAGGAAGCTTTATCCCATCGTCATTGCCATTTGCAGCCATTCTACCTGCCAGAATCAGATCAACCCTTTGCCATCACTTCCTCCAGGAAACCTTCACCTAGCACCACACCACATGATGTCCGTAGCCCTGATTGTCAGGTGACACAAGGACACGAAAGGCACCCACCTCTCCTGTGCATGCAGCTGCTCCTTTGTTAAGGAGCACCCAAAAATCTTGGGGCTAAGAAGTCTGCTTTTGCTCTGAGGACAAGAGTGGCCCCAACCTGCCCCTCCTCAGGAGTTCAGGGCAGACAGTCTTTTACTTACCTTCCCCCTCCCCCATCCCATTCTCCTACCTTGACATTTCCTTTCGCCAGATGGGCTGCTCTGTTTTATGTTTGCTTTGGTGTTTCTAGTCCAGCTGACCCCCTATGAGGCAGCGTGTATAAATTCAAAGAAGTAGGAAAGTTTGCCTGAGGAAGGGATTTCCCCAGAGTGCGTTCATTCTCTGTGTCCTTTGGCTTTTACTAGAATACTCCCTCTACCTAGAGTTTGCCCCCAACCCCCATCCCGCCTCCTGAGAGCTCCCTCCACCCTCACAGTTTTCCTTCTGCCTGAAGTTCTCCCCACTCTCTCTTCTCTGTAAGGCTCAGCTCAAGTAGCACCCCCTCAGGAGCCTTCCTGGGCCCCTCCATTGCCTGCTCTGTTCTCCATGACAGTATGCTACGCCCACCACCCACGGGTCCTCCTTCACCACACTCACCACCTGCTTCCTTATCCTTCCCTGCCCACCTCTCCTGCCTCCAGCCAGGCCCTGAGCCCCTCAATGACAGGGATAGGGTCTCACATCCTGCATCCAGCCCAAAGGAGGCCTCGGGGTGAGGCGGACGCTGGAAACCAATGAAGCTAGCATGTTGGGGACCCCTGGCTGGGATGGATGTAGCCCTGTGCTCCAGTCCCATCTTTTAAAAAGTGACTCAGTCGATTCATTTATTATTTAAGAGAGCTGGAAGAATCCTTGGAGACCCTCTGTACAACCCCCTCACTTAACACCTGGAGAAACTGATGCCCAGAGAGGGAGTCTCTTGTTCAGGGTCACCTCCTCTGAACCTCTCCTGTCCTGGGCCCTCTCCATGGCAGAGCTGAGCCCCCCCAGAGCCTTGGTGGGAATGGACTAGTGTGCACATTCCCCTCACACGTGCACACACACACAGGTGCCTCCCTCACACCTGGGCAGCCGCATGGACCCAGAGACCAACCCTCAAGTTCACTGCCCCTGTGAGATGGACAAGCAGGCGCCAGACCCCTTATCAGATGAGGACACTGAGTCCCGGGAGGACAAATGACCAGTCAGCAGCCTGCTTCAGGGCTGGGACATCTGACTCTGCACTGGGTTTCCATCTCCTATCTCAAACGTGTCCAGTTCAAATTAATAGAAGGTGCTAGAATTGCCTGGTCATGCACATGTGCATAAAAACCGTAAGCTTTCTGAGGTGCTGCTTCTGGCCTACTTAGTTACATGACACAACACTACAGTGAGCACAGATGCCCTGGTCCCCACGTTTTGGCCTGGCCCAATCCTTCTGGGCTCAATTCAGCAACTTGTAAGTAACGACTCATGGAGAGGTCCCTCCCTGTCTTTCTTCCTTGTATGGCCACTTATGGGACTGATATGACCCTGTTGACAAGCTGTTGTCCCTGTGATGGGGACACACAGGTAGCGTGGACTAGGCTCAGCCAAGGAGAAGAATTCCTTTCAGCCTTGAAAAGGAACATTGGTGTAGGGTGTCGATGACAAAAGGAAATGCTTACGACCAGTGTGACAAAGGCAAGATGCTGACTTGCAGAGAGGAGTATAGACCACGGAGGGCGAAGGGGGCCGGAACGCCCCGCCCCAGGTAGCACATGTTATCTCTGGGTGAGGCGGTTATTAGGGCGACCTTAATTTTGTTACCGATCATGTAAAGGATTAAAAAATGAAACCTGTAAGAGAAAGGAAGGCAGGAGGGAGAGACAAGCACCGAAAAGAGCCTAAGGTCCTTGGGACTTAGCTACACCGGCCAGGCAGGGCCTCCTCCGGGCGCCGAGGGTCGCCCCCCACCGTGGGCCCGCGCCCCCTGCCGTGCCGGGGGAGCCCGCATTGGCATTCCGCGCCGCGCCGCCGGGTGCGTGCCCGCGCCGTTCCCAGCCCGCGGCGCCGCGCGGGGACAGTGGCGCATTGTTTGTCAGGACACCCCGGGCGGCGCAGCGCCCTCGGGGCTTGGCGCGGTCCCGCCGCGATTTGCATGCGCTCCAGTCACAAAGGTTCAAGGTCAGGAGCGCGGGGCCGCCGAGCCCCGCCCGGCCCAGGCGCTATTCGCCCCGGCGGCGGGAATTCCTCGCCGCCCGAGCCCGGGCCGCCCCTGCGCGTGAATGGCCGAGCGCCGCCGCCGTCTGAGGCGCTTTGTGTCTCGGCCCGGCCAGCTGGGCCCGCGAGGGACGTGCCAGCTCTGCCGGCGGCGCCCCCGCGCCAGCGCCGCTCGCTCATGCTAATCAGCCTGGCAGCGTGTCTGGGCGGGAGGCCCGACTGTGAGCCCCCCACGTTCCCTGCCAGGAGCCCCTTAGCTTCCCCCTGCTGCCGCGAGGCCCCAAGTCCCCTGCCAGGGCTCCCCCACTCCCCTCTCCCTGCCAGGTGCCCTCCACCCACCTACCAGGAGTGTCCAGCCCTCCTGCCAGGAGTCCCCCGCCCCTGCAAGAAAGTTAGGGCCATAATGCGGGAGTGGTCGGCCAGGGG
The DNA here is from genome assembly GCF_036562045.2 of Rhinolophus sinicus. Lineage (NCBI taxonomy): Eukaryota > Metazoa > Chordata > Mammalia > Chiroptera > Rhinolophidae > Rhinolophus > Rhinolophus sinicus. The sequence goes on from NC_133752.1 coordinate 197,671,955, forward strand.
GCCAAGGCCTAGGTCCCTGCCCCTGCTCTGACAGGACACCCTTGACGGGCCCTCTCTTCTCCCTCCACCCGCGCGTGCGAACTAGCGTGCCACCTGTAAGGCTTGGTTCAGACCCCACCTCCTCCAGGAAGCAGCCCTGACCCTTCCTTGTTCCCTCCTCCCTCCTCCCACCTGCCTCACTAAGGTATTTGGTTCTAATCCCAGGTCAACAGGGAGACACTACAGGCTTTACGCACTGAGTAGCAGAGTAGGGCCTGAGCACGGGCCTCTCCCTGGGCCTCAGCAGGGAGCATGCTGGAAGGGGTTCTCTGACATCTGGAATTCACAGACCGGTCAAATTTCAAAGGAAATATTGCAGACCTCCTGAAGATTGCCAACTTTCTAGTTTTCCATGTTGGAGCCTTTAGAAAAATAATTAATTATGATTTCCTTTTTTGAAAGAATATTTATAAACCTACTTTTTCAGTAGGAAGACAATCTCAAGATTAAGGCCATTTCTTCATGCTGAATAAATGTGGCTTTATGAACAACTTGCTGCATCCTTGTATTTGTCATTTCACCCAAACAGTTGCAAATGAGGTCATGGCCAGGCCCTCACCAGGATGTGTTCTCTTCATGGCATCCCTTCTTCTCTGCGACACTGTGTCGCTGATCCCACTGGACCATGTGGGTCTCCTGCAGGGTCTCCTGGCTCCACTGGGGCCCTCTAACCTGGTGGCCGACCCAGGACACCTGGTGGTCAGTATAATGAGGACTGAACCATACAGAGGGTACATGGGGTGGTCTGCAGATGTGACACAGATCTCTCAGACCATTAAGATGTAAGAATGTTTATGAGGACAGAGAAATGGGGACAAAGCACAGATGTCTCTCTATTTGTCCCGGTGTGTGAGTCAAAGAATATGCAGATGTGAGCGTGGAGGGGGAGGGCAGGACAGGGCCATCAAGAGTGAAGCGTCTGCACTGAACCTTTCGGAGTGTTCCAGAAGGAGATATCAACACTTCCAAGGGCAGTGACATTTTACTAATTGGAGGGTAGGCACCATCAGTAATTAGCATTGAAATCCTGCACCCAGCCTCAGAGCTGGAAGGCCCAGGGTGATCCCTGAGGACAGCCTGGCATCGAAGAGGCCCAGAGAAGGCGAACTCTTGCCCAAGGTCACACAGCAGGGTTACACTGGAAATACAATTGCTCTCTTAGGTAACATGAAGGTGAATATTGTTTCTAGTTTTCCTTCGCTTTTTAATTCCTCTCCGTCAAGAACAAATTTCAAGCTTTTCTGTTTCCAATGATTGCATGTTTAAAACTGGATGGTCTGAATTAATTTCCGACCAGTGTTCCTCTTCATATCAGTGCTTGGCTGCTCGCTTTAACCAGGCTATGCTGTCTTGCACTTGCTCTCCCAATCAAGATGTGACTTGACACTGTCAACAGGCCCTGGGCTAGGTTCTGAGGACACTGAAGACTCAAGTCCTTGCTGTCTGGAAACTCATAGCCCAATGGGGCTCCAAGGCTTGTTACCAAGGCCAGAAGGGCCAGGCATTGCAGGAGTGGCTTGTAATAGCCACAGGATCCATCCTGGAAAGCTTCCTGGAGGCAGTGGTAGCTGAGCTGAGCCTTGCTCAGGAACATGCTCAATAACATTAGCTGCTGCTGTTATGTACAGTAGGAGTAAGGGAGGAGAAGCTGGGAAGGCAATGTGGTAGGAAGAGCATCCCCTTCAGAAGGAACAGCATTTGAGTCAAGACAAGCAGATCTCGGCGGCTGGAGAAGTTGGGAGGCAGTGATGGAGAAAGGGTGGGAGGTGAGGCTGGAGAGAAAAGCAGAGGACCACCCTGGAGTGGTGCAGCATCGAAAGGTTTTAAGAAGGGCAAGGACTGGCAGCAGTTAGGGAGGTGACTGTCCAGATAAGGGAAGGTTATGGCCCAGGAGAGAGGAGGATGGGCTGATTACAGGGGCCTCGGAGGAAGGATGGCCAGGACTTTGTGTCTCTAGTGTCCCTGGAGGCCTTGCTCATAATCAAGATAGACAGATGTGAGGAGGGTTCCCCAAGCCAGCCCCATGTTTTGAGCTGAGCCCCTGTGTGACTGGGCCAAGAGCAGTGGCCACTAGAGGATCATACAAGACACCCTGTGCTGTCGTGAAGGGGGACCTGATGGAGGGAGGCAGTGTGTGTGTGTGTGTGTGTGTGTGTGTGTGTGTGTGTGATGGTTGTGACTGCTTGATACAGGAGTCCTGCTTCATAGCAGAAATGTGTCCAAGACTGTTGACCCTACAATGGTGGATACCGCACTCCAAACCACAGTGAAGAGCCAGGTGGGCCTGGTAGAAAGTTGGAGGGCTTCCCACACCCTGCGCCTGGGAAATGTTCCATGCAGTCCTGACAGCACCAGCAAACAAGCAGTGCAAAGCACTCAGTGGCCTCCAGGGGCAAGTAGAGATCAGCCTTCCCCAGGGTCAGGGACCATGGGGCCAGGGCCATTGACCCAGCTGAACTCAGAGCCAGGTCCCCCTGCCCAACTCTCCTGGGGATTGTTGAGCGAAGGTGAAAACGGGTCCACAGTGGGCCCACCCGGAACGGTGGTGTTCCTGCTATGACAGGCCTCCTGCCAGGTAGAACTAAGACATTTCTATGTAAAAACCACACCCATACATACTCATGAGCTGCTGGTGCTAGAATAATCCATCCTCCCTTCCAGGAGGGCCAGTTGGTAATATATTCAAGAGCCTTTGAAAACAAATCCTCTGTGAAGTTACAATTACTGTCCTCGGGGAATTTAAGGGAATTACTAGAGATGGGCACGGAGGGTGTTCATGGCAGCACATTTGGAAATCATCTAGACAGCCAACAACGAAGAATTAGGTAAAGATGTTATATCGGGGACATCTGAGGGATGGATTCTTCTTCAATTATTCAAAAGTGGGCTATAGGAACATATTTAAAGATGAAGTGAATTTTTCATTGTATCAATGAAAATGCAGATTACAAAACACGGTCTATGACCGCAACGATGTAAGTACGTATTATGAGTGGAGAAGAAAGGCTGGACAAATACACACCGGAATGTCAACTGTGGTTGCTCTGAGTTAGGAGTCTATGCATTTATTTTCTCATGGGTGCCTTTCTGTGTTAGCAGCATGGTTGACAATGAGTGTGTATTAACTTTGCAATCAAGACAAAGAGAGGCTGTGTGTGTGTGTGTGTGTGTGTTTCAATGGCCCAGAAAGAAAAGACCAAATTCAGATAAAGATCTATAGTGACACACTGCTTCCCCCAAAGCAGGTTTCTCTCTCCCAGCTTGGAAAATACGGAAAATGCTGGATCTGTAAGGTCTGACTTGGCCCTTGTTTCCTCAGAGCAGGGATTCTCAGAAGGGCTGTCCCCGACCACCTGGGCAGGGACACCCCCAAGGAGCTGTGTGCAGGCCTTGTCCTACCCAGGCATTCTTAGAACGGGAATCTAGGAAAGATCTTTTTTCTACATAACATGAAATTTACCATTTACTATTTCAGCCGCATGAAATACATTCACGTATGTTGTACATTCATCACCACTCTCCATCTCCCCAATTTCTTCATCTCAAACGGAAACTCTGTACCCATTAAGTAACAACTCCCCATTCTTTTCTCCCCCCAGACCCTGGTAACTACCATTATTCTACTTTCTATCTCTCAATTTGAGTTTGACTAATCTAGATAACGTCATGTAAGTGGAATCATGTATTTGTCCTTTTGTGTCTAGCTTATTTCTCTTAGCATGTTTCCAGAATTCATCCATGTTGTAGCATATGTTGGAATTTTATTCTTTTTTAAAGCTGAATAATATTCCATTGTATGTATAGACCACATATACCACATCTACTCGTCTGCTGATGGACATTTTAGTTTCCACCTTTTGTCTGTTGAGAATAATTCTACTATGAACATGGATGTGTAATTATCTGTTAAAGTCCTTGCTTTCAATTCTTTTGGGTATATAGCTAGGAGCGGAATTGTTGGGTCCTATGGTAATTCTATGTTTAATTTTTCAAGGAACTGCTGCCACACTGTTTTCCACATAGCTGCACCATTTTACATTCCTACCAGCAATGCATGAGGGTTCCAACTTCGTCACATCCTCACCAATGCATAGTTTTTTTATTAGCCTTAATAGGTGTGAGGTGGTATTTCATTGTGGTTTTGATTTGCATTTCCCTAGTGATTAGTAATGATGAGCATCTTTTCATGTGTTTATCAATTATTTGTACATCATCTTCGGAGAAACGTCTGTTCAAGTCCCTCGCCCACTTTTTAATTGGGTTTGTTAAGTTGTAGGCGTTCTTCGTATATTTTGCATGAGAGATCATTTTTTGTATATACAGTATTCTTGAGTCGTATCATTTGTTAAAACGTCATTTATTACTTTTTAAATTTGGAGAACATAAAATGGAGGGGTACATGAAGCATTAGTGATTATATTCTTTGACTCAGCAATTCCATATGTGGTGCAGGGGACCCTGCTCGCTGCGCCATTTGTGCGAGGCGGCCTGGCCTGCGGGGTCTCTGCTCCCGTTCCCCACATAAGAATGCAGGATATGGTGAGGCCAAAAAGGAACACCCACGGAGCCATAGATAGGGGAGTCATACCACTATATTCTCACTGGCGGCTGGATCCACACGATCTGCAACCTGCTGTCCGCTTCTCTGCCTGCCAACCGACCGACTCTCCAACCAACAGACTCTCCAACCAATGCAGCCGCGGCACTTACATCAGTGGCTAATTGGCTAACTGGTTACAGCTGATGGCCATCTACTACCCGAGCCAGCCCCTTTCCACCTGAGGCCGAGAGCCTGGAAACTGCTCTCTGGGACTCTGTCCCCACACCATAGCTAGGGATTTATGACAAGGAATTTTCATGAACATGCAGATTTAACTGCAAGCATGTTCATCATAAAAGAAGGAAAAGATGGAAGCTATGAACATCAATGTCCAATCATAGCAAATAGGTTAAATAAAATATGGACCACCCAACACAGGGCTGTGATTACAAATAACACTGTAAATGAGCATTCAGTATTTATATGAGCATTTATAACATAGCCATGCACGAAAGGAGAAAGTTGCAAAACAATATGTATAGTACTATCCCATTTTTGTTTCAAAGATACAAAAATGAAGGAAAAATGCATGCCTTTGCACTCAGGAAAAAAATCAGTTATTTTTAAGGCATCCTCAAATGCATGTACGGTGCTAAAAATCTATACATTTTCAAAAAATATATAAAAACTCAAGACCAGAGTCCACACTCAGCTCCTGTTCCTTACTTGTGCTGTGAGATTTGATAGATTTCTTACTTTAATTTGTTCATTCCTAGGTTTTCCAAAGTCTCTACTGTCTGGTTGTAGAGGAGGAAAAAAGAAAATTATCAAACTTTAAAAACTGAAAATCTAAAGTAATGAAAATCTGAATTAGATGAAATCTAGTTCAAATATCTCGGTACCAGGGAAACGCCCAGCAAGATCCAGGTGGGCAGGGCTGGACGCGGAAACTGAAATCACCACCGCCCGGCAGCCGCACAGAGGCCCCGCCCAGGCCCCGCCCCTAGCACCGCCCTGCCTCGCCTTCCCCAGAGCTTCTGAGCCAGCCGCGCAGGGCTCCGCGCAGGCCCCGCCCTCTGGACTCTACTTCCGAATCTTTCACCGCCCCGGCAGTTGGAGACGACAGGCAGAGGTCCCGCCCCCAGCGCGTGGAGGCCACGCCCCGAGCCCCGCCTCGTCCGCCTCGGCTGCGCCGCTAAGTTCGCGCTGCAGGCCCGCGGCGCCCTCGCCCGGGCTTCCGGAGCCGGTCGCGCAGAGACCCCGCCCCCGGTCACGTAAGACCCCGCCCGCCCCCACCCCCTCGCCGCCACGCTGCGTCCGCACCGCCCGTCGCGCTGGTCTTGGCTTCCGGAACGGGACGGAAGGGCGTGCGGCCTGGAAGGTCAAGGCCGCTGAGCGCCGTGGCGGAAGGGCGCGGCTCCGGGAGGAGGTCCTGCGCGCACTTCCTGCTGTGCTCCTCATTCCTGTCCTCGCCCGCCCCCAGGTGCGTTGGACCCTGAGGCCAGAGCTGGGACCTCACAGCCGGGGTCCAGAGATCAAAGTGGGGCGGGCTGGGCGGACCCTCCCCGCCCCCCCTCCCGGACGCGAGCTGCTGGCCGTCCCTGCCAGCGGGAAAGCGGGCGGATCAAAGCCCGCGGTGCGGGGTGCGACCCGTCCCAGTGGCAGCCCAGGACGCAGCGCCCTTGGGCGGGACGCGAGGCTCCCTTTAAGCCTCGCTGTCTGCTGTCACCCTCTCTGCTGGGAGGAAGCTAGTCCCAGAGAGCCAGGCCCTGCGCAGGCCAGAGCCCCCTTTTTCTGCTGGCTGTGAACTGGGGCGTATGTGAGCTGTGAGAACTGATGCTGGAGTCCGAGTCCCACTTCAAAGACGTGTGACGCCCCGAAATCATAATAGCAGCTGCCATTTATTGAAAACCAGTGCCAGGCGGGCTTGGGACGTATGCCTTCGTGTCCTCTCATTGCTCCTTAGAGCAGTTCCATTACGTGCTGGTAACATCAGTCACCCCCTTTCACAGATGAGGGCGCTGAGATCATAGAGGCAACTTGTCCAAGGCTTCGCAGGAGAAGGGGCACAGCCTGCATTGGGACCCAGATCCCCAATTCAGCGTCTCAGCTTTTACACTCTGTGCTAACCTGGCTGCATGATAATAGTTTCCCTTCAGTAGGCACAGCTGGCTGCCGACTCTCTTGCGTACCTTAGCTCACTGCTGCCTCATCCGCAGCAGGAAGACCCTCCTACCCGGAGCTAAGCCCCTCTGCTCACTGAAGGTGCCCAGTAAGGAGCCTAGAGATCTGTGCCAAGTTAGCATCCACCTGTTTGTTACCAGTGTCCCTTTGCTCAAGTGATGGGAAAAGACACCCCCTGTGAAGCATCTGACGAGTGAAAAGGTGGGTAATTCTAGGATGACTGGTTTGTTCGACCACGTCGGCCATGCCAGTGACACAGGCCAGGAAGTGTGCATGAGAGCATCCCAGGATATCTTTCACACATAGACAGACTCGGTATTGAAGAAATCAAACCCCAGCTACACTGAGGCTGCCTGCCTCACCTCCACCCACAGCCTCCCTGGGAGGCACCTACAGAGCATTATAGCTTTGCACCTGGCTTTCAGGTTGGTATAGTAAGGCCACGTGATGCTGGACATTTGCAGCAGACAGGACTCGAGGCCCTGGCCCAGCCAGCTCAAGGCCCAGCGCAGTATGCCCACAACAATCCAGATTTTCCAGCCTCCAAATGTACCTCAGAGAGGAAGCTGCACATTTGATTTTTTTTTTTCTTGGCTCCATATTAAAGAACAAAGCATGGGAACTGGACAGGCCTCTCTGTAAACAGAAAACACATGTTTTCTGAGAGAATGGGCTCTTCCTTTCCTGGTTTCTTCTGCAGTGGACAAAGGCCTCTTTAGACCTCCTGGCTTTAAGAGCAGGGAGGCCTCAGACACAGGCCTGAGAGGAGGTGATTCTTGCCACAACTCAGGGAACACCACCACTTTCTTAAATAGAGGAAGTTAGGGACTGCTGATGGGTCCCCTCAGCAGTGGGGTGCGCCTGTAGTACAGTCTCAGGAAGGAAGCTCCTCAGGGACCTGGCAGGATTTGGGCACCGGGGAAGGAGAGTCTGGACCACTTGTATCCTCCAAGCACTTGAGAATCGTCTTGGGTTCTACCACGCTAGCTCCAAATGGAGGCGTGTTCCTTAGGGCTGCTAGCCACCACAGCAGAGACCTCTCTAACTCAGAAGAGAAGCTGGGGCATGATGTCTGTAAGGAGCAGGCATGCCGAGACTGAGTACCCACTGCTGTGTGACCTCAGGCAAGTTTCTTAACCTCTCTGAGCCTTAGGTTTCTCATCAATAAAATGGGCATAACAATATTTGTTAATTAAATAAGTTAATGAGTACCGCCCTCTCAGACACATAGGAGCTGATAAATAAGTGAACGAAATCAAACTTTGTCTCAGTTTCAATGCTAAGCTGTTTGCATAGCCCCAGAGTGGCCTGAGAGACCTCTACAGATACCTAGGCCTCCCATGCTCCAAGGAGCACCTCCACTTCCCCCATCCTCTGCTGGGCACTGGATGAGCGCCAGGGCTCAGCCAACCCCAGACCAGCTGCAACACGTCTTTGGGAGCAGCCGTCTCAGGAACGGATCATGCTTTTGTATCACTCCAGCAGCCTGATCTTTGTCCTCAGGGGGAGATTTGATTTGGGGAAATAACAAGACGTCCTTTGGGCCAAGTCTGCTGAGTAGATGTGTGGAAGCCAAGCCAGGGCCCCCTGTGGCTCCTGGCTCGGCTCCGAAGGGGGTTTGGAAGGACAATGTGGACCGGATCGTCTGGACTGGCCACCACTGGTGTTGGTGGGTGTGAGAGTGCCAGCGTGCGTGTGTATGAAAACACAGAGATAGTCACATGCATCCAAACTCGGTGGATGAACCAAACCAAAGCCAGACTAATTAACACGAGGCTGCCTTTCATCTCTCAGCCCAGAATTTGATTTTCATGGAAATCTTTGTGGGAAAATTGTGAGCATGTCTGATATAGGCAAATGAGTGAGAGTGAGGCCGGAAGCTGTCCTGGAAACATATGGGTCTTAGAGGTCGGGTTCCTCCTAACCGCCCCTTACCAGCTGTGTGGCCGCTGGCTGGTCACTTCAGCCCCAGGTTTTCCCATCTGAACAATGGGAATCATGATGCCTGTCCTTCATATGAGAAGCAAATGCGGAAAACTGAATCTGAAGAGCCCTGACTTCGTGTAGCAAGGGCCTTCCAAACTCAGATCCCCTTTGACCTGACACTTCTGCTTCTGGGAATTCATCGTCAGGAAAGCAGCACAGCCATACAGAAAAATATCAGTATGAAGCTGTTCCGAGCAGCATTACTTAAAATAGCAAAACCCCTAAGAGGTTACATATTCGACAATAGTGACAAAAGTTTTAATCCATCCGTAGGATAGAGTGCTCCACAGCTCTCAGGCGTGCTCCAGGCAGGAAATACACAGGCCATTCCCGCTGGGTGGGTACACCTCAACCTGTGCCACTGACATTGCTGGTTAAAATTTAAAAAAAAAAATTAGCATTCACAAACCTCTATTCACAATAGCCAAAATATCAGAAACAACCCAATTATCCACCAATGACGAACAGGTAAATTGTGATAGACATAGGACGGGATACTATAAATCAATACGAAGGAACGAACAATTGATAGACTTAGCTGCATAGATGAATGTCAGTTCTGCTGAGCAGGAGTTCACATTCTGTGATCCCATGTATAGTAAATGAAATAAAGGTAAAGGATTCATATCAGTGGTTGCCTGGGGCCTGAGGTGGGGTCTGCCTGCCGCAGGACCAGGGGGATTTTGTGGTGATGGATGTTTTCTTTCTTGATTGTAGTGGTGGTTACACAGGCAAAACTCATCAAACAGTACAAGCGAAAGGGACCTTGCTGCATAGAAATTATACTCGAATAAAGTAGATTTTAAAAATTAATTGGTATTTCAATTTTATTTTTCACATCCTATAGAGAATATTTCATGATATAAAATGCTTACAACATATTAAACAAAAAAAATTCCGAAATAACCTATAGTATGATCACACACATACACACAGTACCTACTCGTATACATATGTGATTTGGAAAATATACCAACCAGAAGGACTTTCAACAAAATGTGCCAGGTAATTATCTCATGGGTAATTTTTGTTTTCTTTTTTGTGCCTTTGTGAATTTCCAAATTTTCTATAACAAACACTTTTCTTCTTATAAACAAATTAAATAAAAACAAACATACCTCTTTTCTTTTCTTCCAGCTGTAGCAGGCCAGGGGCTCGGGGCCGGACTCTGGGACAGGATGACGAGGATGCCCCTGTCCAGCGAAAGGGAACTGCTTAGAAGGCAGGTAGCGGTCCATGGGGGTGTGAGGGGTGGGGCTCCCTTCCCTGGTCCTTTGGCCCAGTTTCTGTGCTGGGTTTGTCTCCAGGGCTGCAGTGCCAACTGGGCACTACCGATGCAGGAGGATCCCTACCCCGGGGCCCACTCCAATAGCCTGGAAGCCAGACCCTCTGGTTGGGAGTGCTGAGTCCTGGGGCGCCATGCACCTCTCCTGAATGTGCCAGTCTCCTGTGCTACCCTGGGCGAGGGGTGGGATGGGGGTTCTGGTCTCGCTGTTCCTGTATCCCTTTCATGTCTGGAGGAGGCCCTCCTGGGTGAGACTCGCAGGGGCTGGCGGGGGTGGGCAGACCCTGTGCACTACTGAGCCAGTATGTAGCACATCTCCTGAGCTAGTATATAGTACTTTGGCCCTGTGAGGTTGGGGCTTCTGTTTACCACCACCAGACTCTCCAAATTTGGGGAAACTGAAAGGAGTGACTTGCCCAGAGTCAACCAGTAGCAGGTGAAGCTCAGAATTGACCCCACCTGGATTCTCCCTGCCTTCAAGCTTCAGTTCCCAGGAGCTTCTGGGCCCCAAATAGCTCATTAATGCAGTGTGGACATGGGGTCCAGGGGCTGTGTTTTTCCTCTGCCTGCCGTCTGCTCTGCGCTCTTGTGCAATTTAGAATCTACTGCACATTCAGTGGACCTGTCAGCTGGGCTTAGCGCTTAAACTAAGTGAGCGTCTCAGAACAGGGCTCTGCCTGCACTTGGAGCTGCTGGCATCCCAGCGTCGCACCCCATCCCCCCGCCCCATCAGGCCCCTTGCTTCCAGCCAGCTGGCCTCACAAAGGTGCCGAGGAGAAGCCCTGATGGATGTGGTTTCTTTCATTCTGACTGAGCAGATTCTACAACAGACTGTAGAAATTAAAAATAAGAGCCTGAAGCTATTAAAATATATATTTTTAACCAAGTTACAAATGGGAAAGATGAGGCAGCAGCAGGTTAAGGACACTTTGTGATGTAGAGTTTTTATCACCCGGCCCTTCTGTAACTGTAAATATCATAAACCTATGGTCCTGGTGGCGGCGGAGACTGTAGGTTCATACCTGCGTGTGACGCTGCAGTCCAGGTGTGGTCTGCTTGGAATTAGTTCACAACCTGAGGTCATTAATCCTGCTCAGATTGTCCTGCAGGGTGAAACCAGGGTTTCCATTTAAAAATAAATCGATGAGGTAAAAGTAAAGAAATTTTAAAAATGTAATGTACTTGTATGTCTATTTATATAACTGTAAAGAAACACTGTAATGTGAATGACCAAAGGCTTTGGAGTAAAGGGACTAAGAGGGAAAGCCTTCCTTCCTTCCTTCCTCTGTATTCTCCAAATTTTCTATAACAGTGCATATCACTTTTATAATGAGAAGAGATAAAATGCACTTATATTAAAAGTAGGCAATCGGCACCCGAGACTTCGCATTAAATGATAACCGTGGCAGTCAGGGTGCTTTGTATTGAGTAGGTGGTATGTGCCAGATCTGCTACACTCTCCTACCATGCAGCTCCCGGAGCACCCCACAGGTGGGAGCTGTCCCCCCACCGTACCTGGGAACTAAGGCCCTGAGATGACACATATGCTCACGCAGGGACTGAGCATGGGCAATTCTGACACTCAGACTGTACCATTTCCATAACAACTTCCTGCCTTTCAAGGTGAACGTTTTTCCTAAATACAATGATCTTTGATTAAAATATTTTTATCTTGTTTACATGGAATCTGGAATTATTTCTGTAAACAGAATTTAGTGAAAAAAATACAATTTTTTTTTACCTTTAATACCTCGTTAACCAACAGCCAAAGTAGGGATCAGCTACATAATTTGGGGGTCCAGGGCCCCATGTTCAAAAGGATTAGGAGTTTTAAGACCACAATAGCAGAGCATTGAGCATGAGGGTTGATTGCATAGGTCCATGAAGCCAGCCCAGACAGGGTCTTGATGGTTTTTCATAGAGCCAGTGCAACGTTCCCCTTTGGGACAAACTGAATGCCAGTGACCAACAATCAGAAAAGAAATGGGTTCGAGCCTCAGGAAGAATAACAGTTCCCAATGCATTTTCCAGTCCCGGAAAAGAAAGCGGTTGTAGTTCAGGGATGGAGCCCCTGGGCGAGAAGGCCTCAGGAGGGAGCAGGCAGGCTTCCCTTCCTGGGAAAGGGCCAGGCCTCTGTGCAAGGAGCTTGTGTGTAGAATGAGGGATACGTACCGAATGGTCTCCTGAAATGTCACCCCTGGCACCCAGCCTACAGGGAATTTCAGTTGCTTTACTGGAGCAGCATGGCTGACCAGCCCAGGTCTTGGGAGAAATGAGAAAAGTTGACGCCCATGCTTGTTCCTGTGAAAACAAAATAAGAAACTTCGTTCCACCCCTTCTGGGAAAGGATCTGGCAGGTGGATTTTCCCCCAGATGAAGTTCACTGTGGACACCGGGAGCTGTCAGCCTCCGTATATAAGCTGACCAGTATCTGTGACTCTGAAAAATGACACCACACGCTGCCCCCACCAACCCTAGGTACTACCTGCCCACCTCCACCACCTGTGTCCTCAGACCCATGGCAAGGTTTGGAAATTTCCAGGTGGATGGGTGGCACCATCAGGCATCCTCATGGTTGCAGCCTCTTCCATGAACCAGTGTGGAAGTCCAGGACTGACTCCAGAAGGGATCCTGTTTGAGAAGTCATTTGAAGGAAAAATTCGTATCCACTTCAGGGAGAGCTTCTCTAGTGGTTTGTGGCACTACCCACTTTTTTGGGACAAGAAAAGAAGCAACATATTCCCCCCCACCCGCAATCCCTACCCTGGCCTCCACAGCCCCCTCACTCATTTTTCTTTAAAAGACAAACAATGCCACTCTCCCATCTTGAAACAGTCTTTGGAGTCAGGCCTGGGGTCGAGTGTTTTCTCCTTAAACATGTTTTGCAGGTAAGGATGGGCAGACAAATGGACGCACAAGGCAGTGCAGGAGTCTCCCAAGGCCAGTGGGCAGCTGGATGCCCTGTGCCTCTCAGCTTCGGTTCCAGTGCTCGAAGGGCCCTCACAGTCTCCGGACTGGGTTTGGCCATGGTGCATGCAGATTCATTTGGCTGCCTTCCCCAGAAGTGTCCCCAGGATCCTGCCCTAGGAGGGTTCCAAGCCAGGCAGAGCCAAGGGGGCAGTAAATGGCGGGCAACAGCCAGGGAGCTCCCAGGAGGGAGAGGCCAGAGCTTCCCGGTCAGGGCCAGGCTGGTGAATCCTCCTACCTCACACATGGAACATCCATCTTTCTGAGGGGCTAGAACAGAGTCCCACATTCCCCGCAGGTGCATGCTGGGAACAGGTGGGCCTGGCCCAGGACCCTGTATGGAAATGGAGCCCAGGTCCTTCCCTGGGCACCAGGGGTCCTAGCTGGCCCTTGCTCTGAGATGGGAACACAGAGTAGCCGCTCCCAATGGCTAACCCATGCCCATGTGCTAAGAGGATAGACTAAAGGGGGCCCCTAGGCTGCTGCAGCACTGGGGACGTGGCCTGAGTTTCAACCACCTTTCGGGGAGCAGCTTGTGCTTACTTTCCCCCTAAAAACTTTGCCAAAAGAGCTTTGGCGTGGGTTATAAAACAGGCAGGTACGGGAGGAGGGTGCCTCAGCCATGGGACAGTGCACGGGGAAAGAGCATGTCCCGAGTGCGGGTGGTTGTTTACCCCTTAAGAAAAAACAAGTCAAAAGCTTCTGGTGGAATTTCAAGTTCTCTGGATGTCTGAGTGGCCGGCCCCGTTTCCACCGTATGTCTTTCTTTGCTCCCCTCTCCCGGCCCGCGCTCCCTCTTTGTTGCCAAGCTCAGACGTCCTAGCTGAAACCCAGCCCAGCGCCCGCGAAGCCCGGAAACTTCCAGCTCCGTGATTGTGAGGAAAGTTGGGGTCGTGAGGCCAGGGTGACAGCGGCGCCGCCGGCCAGGCGCGGCTGTGACCCGGGGACGCGGCCTCTCGCGGCCTCGCTCTGCCGGGCCGCGCCCCGGACCTCGGACAGTCCGCGGGCCGGACGTGAACTTGACTCTGCTGCCGCCCGCCCGGACCGCGGGGGCGCTCCGGGACGACCTGGTAAGCAGCGCCCGCTCTCCCGCCCTCACCCTGGGCACCCTCCGCGGCCGGCTGGGGCCGGGGCCGGGGCCAGGGCCAGGGTCCGGGACTCAGGCCGGGAGGGGGCGCCCGGGGCGAGCGCGGAGGCTGCCAGCGCTGTGGCCGCCATAGAGCGCAGCGCTGAGCCCGCGGCCTCCGCCTGGCGAAGACAGCCCTCCCTGGCCTCCTCCGAACAAAGACTCGGGAAGTTCGGAAGGGAGTCTGTCCCACATTTTCCCTCCCTCGGGCTGCTGGGTCTGGGCGGCGGCCATCAGGGCTCTTAAAGGGGAAAGAAGCTCACACTGGCTTTTTTCTCTCTTCTTTCTTGTATGCCCTCCTCCCCCCTTGGCAGTGAGGAAGGAGAGGGCACCGGTGCCACTCCGGCTCTTAGGTGGTAACCCTCCGAGGCCTGGGGGCTGCACAGGTGGGTCAGGGCCTGCCAGGGAGAGGGACCCAGCTGCACCCTCACCGCTGCCAGGGGAGCGGATCCTGGGCGCTCAGGTAGACATTGCTTCTGACCTGCCTCACTTGCCTGAGCAGCTTCCCTGAGGCCATGTTGAGTGACCCTCCTGAACAGGACTCCCAGCCACCACCACCCTGTCATTCTACCTGGCGCAGCCGTGCCGGGGCAACCGCCATGCTAAGACCCCACGATTGGCACTGGGGACACAACACAGCAGCTGTGATCAGGGCCTGGGGAGGAGAGGGAGCCCAGCACTGTGGGGCTTTGTTCCTGGGGAGCAGTGACGGGAACACCGGTGCCTCCCCTTCCCTCCTCCAGTCAGTTTCTCAACACCCACCTCCCTCTCTTTGCCTGAGACAAGGCTTCTGCCCCTGTGCATAACCTGATCCCTGGGGGACACCCACAGGGTAGAGAAGCTACCCCACCATGGTGGTGGCAGAGCCTCGGAAGCTCCCAGAGCTCTGCCCTGGGCCTGGGCCCCAGGATCTGAGTCTAACTGGATGGCCCCCAACCACAGCTGGGACTGCCTGGCTGGCCTTGTTCTCTGCAGTGGCTGGGTCCCCAATCTTCCATCCCCAGGGCACCTGGACTCAAAGTCCTGCTCAGTGAGAAGCTGCAGGGGCAGTGGATAGAGCACCACACAAGAGTGAGAAGGCCTGGGCCAGCCAGGGCCTGGGCAGGTCACCACTCTCTCTGTTACTTGGACACCGCCAGCAGGGGCCTCGAATGGGCAGCCTAAAGGGGCCGGGCTGGTCAGGTGGGGCGCAGTGGAGAGTTTGCAGGACTGTGGGAACAGAGAGCCTGGGCCCTCAGGGGAGGCCACAGTCAGCTCCTGCCAGTTGCTGCCACAAGGGTAAAGGCCTAGGGTTCCGCAGTTTCTGACTCTTCAGGAGAAGGAAATCCAGATTTGTGCATGGAATGTCCAAAAATTGAAAACACTGCAGGACAGAGGAAACACGTCCTTGAGTTGAACCCAGCCGGTGGCCCCCAGTTTGCAACCCCTTGTACACATTAGCTGGTTAGTGGCAAAAGAGAGGCAGGCTTTGGAGTGACACTGGCCCTAGCCTAAGCTCAGAGAAGGAAGCCCCATATATCTGGGGCACAGGGAGCGAGGGGAGTTTGCACCTCGTGTACCCACATCACAGGGAAGTGTCAGCTTCCACACACTCAGACCTGCAGGTGGCTGAAGGGGGCTTGTCTCTCTTGGGCCAGATCTGCTGAACTGAGCTGATCTGAAGTTAAAATCTCCCTAAAATGAGGTATTCAACATCCCTTGGGAAGCCTCCCTGCCCACTCAGGCTGTGCCAGTGGTGCTCAGTGTGTAACAAAAGAGAGAGAGGATGCAGAAGGTGAACCTGAACTTGAACTTTCTTCACCTCCCAGGAAGTAGAGCTGCCATAAGTTACGATAGCCTGGGCCTATTGTTGCACTGAAGGGTGGGTTCTGCAGTGAGCCAGGCCTGTGCTCAAATCCCTGCACTGGCCCCTGCTAGCTGGGTGAACCTGGGTGAGTAACCTCACCTTTCTGAGATCTCAACTGCCTCACTCATTAAATAGGCTTAATAATAGTTCTCAGTTGAACTGTCGGGAGAATTGTGGTGCCTGTGTGAACCCTTAGCGTGGCACTAACACACAGTAGGTACTCAATAAATGTGAACTGCCATTATTTTGCTGTAGTCGAGGTGGACTCTGGCTCCTGGCTCCTTTAACACATCACCTGCTTTGCGGCAGTTCAGGGATTTCTCTCTCGCATCTCATGTCAACTTCCAATTGCTTGCTTCTCTCCACTTTTTGTGTTCCTTTCCTTACCCTAAAAGAAACAGTCACCGAGCCCCTTCCCTGTGCCTGTAGCCATGTGCTGAGCGCTGGGGGTGGAGAGGTAAGTCTGACATGGGCCCTACCTTGAGAAGCTGCTGGATGCCCCATGCGATTATAACTCCAGGATAAGTTTCTCTGAGCTAACTTCCCATCTAGAGACAGTGTTTCCTGCACAGTGCTCCTGCTGTTGCCCGTGCAGTCTTTGTTGCATACTCCCAGAGACGAGTAGCTCACCACCTGTCTGGTGGTGTTACTACAGAAGCTGTAGGAGGAAGCCTCCTACATGTGCCTGAATTTTCACTAATCGGAACAGATGTGGGACAGATCCTCAGCAGTAGCTCTGGGTCTGAGGTGTGTGGTTTTACCAGGGAAAACACACAGCTGGTAAGAAGGTCCTAAAAACTTAGTGAGATTCTGATTTCAGTCTCAAGGAAAAGCACTGCAAGTGACCGATGCATGTTTTTACAAAACAGCATCCCATTTCCCATTTTTGCCAACAGCCCATGTAGCAAGGAGAGGAAGAGAAGATATTTCTGAGTGGGAAATAAAACAAACCTTGTACCAAATGCCGGCTGTTGTGGTTGGGAAACTGGAAAGCAAAGTTGAGGTATCCAGAGCCTGGGGCTCCACGCTGGAACCAGCTACATAATTGGCAGGGCCCTGGTTCAAAATGATTCCGAATTTTAAGATGCTGTTTACAGAGCATGAAACCAAGCTTGGGCCCTTCTGAGGGCAGGGCCTTCCTGAGCATGGGGCCCTGTGTTGCAATATGCTGGCCCTGTTCCTTGCCCGTGTTCATGCCGCGTGCCCAAGCCCAGAAGCACCCGCCGGGGACTCCTCTGAGGGAGCATGACTGCAATGATTTTTTTTCCCATTACTGATGTTACACGCTAATGTTAGAACATTTTGAATCTTCACAAAGGAAGGAAAGATGTTTTCACCTGTGTAACCATCCTCAGGAACGGCCAGTGGGAACACTTCACCCAGCTTCTATGGAAAACATAATTTGAAACAAAATGAGCATCTTAGCATCTGATTATATGTATCATTTTATCTTGTGCTTGTTTCATTAAATATTTTATAATTGGTGCCCTAAGTCAGAGGATACTATTCTACAAGTCGATTTTTAATGACTAACATTCCACTGGATGAATTTCCTTAACTAACACCTTACTATTGGACACAGGTTGTTTCCAATGATTTCTAATTTTCCCTGTGACAAACACTTTGAGAAACGTCTGTGTGCATGTTTCAGCTTCTTTCCTAAGGGAGCAAAGGCTGTTAGGGAGACGTTTAGGTTCCAGAAGTTTCTTGGGTTGTTCCGAATTCCACTTCCTGCCTGTCCTGTTGTGAGAAGGACACATTAATGATTATGAAGCAGATAACGGCTCCTCATCCTGCCAAACTATGGACAGGATTTGGGGGTCTGGCTGCCTCGACCGCTGAGCCTGTCAGACTGGGATGGAATGCGATAATGCTAACCGTTACCGAGTGTTGCTCAGGGGACAACACTTAATAGTGGTGACGAGGAGGAGGAGGAGGAGAGCAGCAGTCAGGGGTGAGGTTAGAGCCCCTTCGGGAGAGGAGGGCTCTGTGGGGCATCGGGCCACCTAACCGAAGGCTCCTGAGGGCAGGCATGAGGGCTGCGACGCCCGCTCAGCACCTCCCACAGCAGACGAGTGACATACATGGAGTGACTATGTCGCAGGCTGTGTCCTACAGTCTCCTCTAGAGGCATCTGGCATGTTGTGGGGGAGGGGAGGCGATGTGTGGTTTCCTATTGCTGCCATAACAAAGTTCACTGATTTAGTGGCTCAAACAATGCAAGTTTATTATCGTACAGTCATGGAGGTTGGAACTCTGAAATCTCTCATCGCTAAAATCAAGGTGTGGGCAGGGCTGGTTCCTTCTGGAGGCTCCAGGGAAGAATCCATTTCCTGGCCTCTTCCAGCTTCTGGACGTGCCCACATTCCTTGGCTCACGGCCCCTTCCTCCATCTTCAAAGAGAGGCCTGCATCTCTTTTTCTCTGACCACAGCTGGGAAAGGTTCTCCACTTTTAAGGATTCATGTGATTAGATCGGACCCACCTGGATGCATCCAGGATACTCCCCCACCTCCAAGCCCTTAATTTCATCCACCTGCGAAGTGAACTTGGCCTGTTCTGAGGAACTTCCTGCCAGTGGCCCCACTGGCCACGCCCTTTGCCCTCCTTAAGGGCAGAGGTTCTGAGAACTCAGCTTCTCTGCTCAAGCAGGAGCTGCTCTTCCTCACTTCAACCCCACAGGCAGGTGCAGTGGGCACTTTGCCCCATTATACAGGTGGGCAAACTGAGGCCTAGAAAGGCCAGATAACGTGCTCAAGGCCACACAGCTGGCAAGGGGCAGGGCTGAGCCTTGGTGATGGCTGGACCCTAAATCCAGGGCTCCATGAGGCCCACCACCTGCCTCTAGCAATACTCTTTCCCCCGCTGTAAGTTGGCCGTAGCTCTTGACTTTCCAGAAGGGTGGTAGGCCTTCCTGCCCTGTTCCCAGAACAGGCTGGGTGGTCTCAAAGACAGAAAGGCCATAGGGCAGCCCTTGGCGGGGCCTTGTGTGAGTGTGGAGGGGTCTGAGAGCCTCACCGAGGCAGGGCCTCCTTGCAACTTGCATGTTGAGGGTGTTTGTGAAGGTGAGGGTGCAAAGGACGAGTATGTCCCAGCGGGAATGGGTCTGTGGGGCATCTCTTTCCCAGCATCAGCCCAGCACATTGACCTGTGCGATGCTGAGCTGCTCTGAATAAGAAAACAAGGAACAACGTTCCTGGGGCCGCATTTGAAGCTGGGGTGGCACTCGATACATGAAGGCAGGTGAGGGGGTGCACCCCGAGGCTGGGCTCAGCAGAGGGCACAGTTAGTGCTCCTCCAAGCTGCCTGCTGCTGCCCCCCACTCCCGCCTGGGCCTGGCATGGGAGGAGTTAAGCTGCCGCGGGCACCTTGGCACGGCGCGCTGCCCAGACTGTCCAGCTCCCCACCCCCACTGCTTTTCTTCCTTTTTTGCCTTTTTCCTTCTTAATTAATCATAAGCTGTTGCCCAATTTAAATATGGAAATGCCCAGGCCAGCGACGCAGTCACTGCTGAGGCCAGGCGGCTGTCCGGGGCTCCGGTGGTGGGAGCATCGTGGCATTGCCTCCTTTCTGGTGTGTGTGAAATTATGTGCACAAAGGCGTCTCCTTATCTGAGTGTGTGAACTAAATAAATAAATAAGGGCTTTTGTTGGTGTGCCGGCTCCTGCACATGACTGTTTTGACTAAACCGCCCGTGTTGTCTGTGCCTTTATGGGACTCAGGAGACGGGAGGCAGGGGGAGGCCCCTCGGGCGGGCTGGGCATCTGGGCCTCTCCCTCCCCTGGCACCGACGCACCCCTCCCCGCCGCCCCCCCACCCCCCGCCGCCCAGGCTGGGCTCCCAGGCAGCCTGGCACAGTGCCAGGCTCGCCGCCGCATGGGCAGCGGGGTGGGGTGAGCAGCGGCGCTGCCGAGGACGTGGCCAGGCTCCCTGAGTGTGAGCAGCACCCCAGCCAGGAGGCTGGAACCCAGAAGGTGAGGGCACCCCGGTAGGCGCAGGGTGGGTGCTTGGCGGGCAGCAGACGTTGTGGCGGCCTGGGCAGGCCTGCAGGGGAGAGAGGCGGCTGTGAGGAGCAGGCACAAAGCAGGGCAGTGCCAGGCCTGGCTGCTACCTCTCAGCCGGCCTCCCTCCTTTCCTCCCTCTGGCCCATCGGTGGGGAGGCCATGCGTGCATGGGGCCCGGGCAGGAGTGCAGACTCGGAGCTGTGGCCATGGGGCAGAGGAAGGCCCAGCCAGGCGGGGCCCAGGTCTGTCAAGGAGAAAAACATCCCAAGGCCTGCAAATTGCTGCTCTCAGCTTTTTTTCACTCCTCTTGCTTGGGAGAGAAAAAAAAAAAAAACAGCGTTTCCTCTGGAGGCGGATGCAAAAAGGATGCAGAATTTTAACCATCTCCTGCACTAGGGGTTTCCCCGGTGGGGTCTGGGCCCCGGCCTGGCACGGTGGTGTGACGGGAAGGGACTGGCCAGAGTGCCTGAGGCCTCTTTCTGGGACACACTGGAGAGCCAGGCCTTCTCGGCATCATCATCCAGAAGCTGGGCCAGAGGCAGGGGTGCGAGGACCAGAGGTCAGGGGTACTCAGGGCCCACACAGAGCTGGCATATGGTGGTCCACTGGGCACCATAACAGTCACCTCTAGTGTCATGTTCATGCATGATTGGTGGGCTTGTCTCTTGGTGTTGAGTATGGCACCTGGGCACGCGGTTGGGGACCCCAGCACTGTGCTTGAAGGGTCTTGGTTCTTTTTGACTTGGAGCCTTCAGCTATGCTGGGATCCTGGGCCTTTCTCATGACTGATTTTGGTGTTTTAAAAATAATATGGAGGGGCGGTTGGCTCAGTTGGTTTGAGCCCGATGCTCTTAACAACAAGGTTGCCAGTTCGATCCCCACATGGGTCACTGTGAGCTGCGCCCTCCACAACTAGATTGAAACAACTATGTGACTTGGGGCTGATGGGTCCTGGGTCCTGGAAAAACACACTTAAGTAAATAAAAGTTTAAAAAATAATAATATGGAAAGTTTTCTGGCATCTGGTGGAGGCTATATATTCAAGGCAGGACTTCAGGAATAAATTCTACAGGGAAGAAGGGCATCTGCCACTGGAGGAATGCCAGGCGAGCCCCAGATGCAGAGGGGAGGCCTCACTTCTCTGGGTGAGGATGCAGAGTGGGCAGCAGGCATGGGTACTCAGAGGGATGGGCCCATGAATATGTTTAACTTTTAATGTCTTTTCAAATCAGAAGAAAAAATGACCATAACAATAATAATGGACGTATACATATCGTAATGATGAATTTGGCCTGGATTATATTTATCTTTCTGTGCAGTCATAAACTATCTTTAATGTTTATGGAGGGAGGTGCCATGAATGTAAAAGTGCTTCTTGGGTCCACAAATGTCATGCTGGGGCCCTGGGCTGGTCGGGTCTGTCCTAGGACAAGGGGTCAGATCTGGCTCCAAAGGTCCTTTGGAGACCCTCTGGGTGCCCTGTGAATCTGACTTCTCCAAAGGCCAGCCAGGACCCTTCTGTGTTTATGTGCACATTCTTGTGCATACATATATGTTTTCCAAAGGATTCCCAGACATGTGAGTATGCAAGACCCAATTCTCGAGACAGGTAAACACAAGGCTGGGGTCATATATGGCCGTAAGGGCCTAGTATTCCTGGCCCTTGGGTAAAGGTTGTCACTGGGCTGGGAGACATGGTGACATCTTCCAGCCATTGTCTCCCTGATAGAAAGCAGGCTGCGTGGCCCGTTCACAGCCCCCCATACCCACAGCCTAGCACAGCTCTGTCCAATAGAATCATAACGTGAGCCACAAACATAGCCACGTCTGTAATTTAACAGGTGCTAGCAGCCACATTTTTTAAAAAGTAAAAATACACAGGCAAAATTCACTATAATAATATAATTTACTTAATCTAATATATATCCAAAATAGTGTATTTCAATGTGTAATTAATAGGAAGTTATTGGTGAGATAGTTTATACTTTTTTCTTACCCTGTCTTTGAACTCCAGTGTGTATTTTACACATACATCTCAGTTCTGCACCGACTCTGCATTTCAAAGGCTCAGTGGCCTTGCGTAGTATGTGGAGAGGGACGACTGTATTGAGCAGTGCAGGTTTAGCCGGTCCTCTTGGCCCCACAGAGCTGGGGAGGCCTCTATTTTTGCTTCTTTTTTGCTGATGGCCCTTCTTGGTCAAGGTAAAGTGTGCTTGCATGGCGAGTCAGGCCCCTAGCAGCCTTGGGGGCTGAAAGAAGTGGTGTTGAGGCTGTAAGTTTCCAGGATGAGGGGGGACTGCTGCAAAAGGTTCTTCCCTGTGCTTCCAGATGCCAGGGGGGACGGTACAAAGGGCTGGCTTCAGGGTACAATAGTGGGGCGGTTAGTCACAGTGCAGGCAGCAGGCAGGCAGACAGAGCCCCCTGTGTCTGGGCCTGGTCAGGCTGGGCCTTGCAGCCCCAATTCCCCTGCCGGCTTCCCATCCCTGCCTGTGGCCTTTTGTCTGGACCCCTCCTCACTGCCCGATTAACCCCCTGCTGCCCACTGCCTACCTGGCTGCCCAGCTGAGCCACCCTTGTAGGCTCTGCTTTCCATCAGCCATGCTGGCCAGAGGCAAACTCCTTCTGAGAGCCGGGCTCGGGCCTGCATGATTTCACTGGCATCTCTAAGGAAAGGGACGCTGGAACATTTGTTCAGCTTGAGGAAGGATTTTCGTGTGAGTTAGAGAGCTGCCATGTGTGCTGGGCTCCCTACTTAAAGATCTAATCTTTTGAGAGTATTTAGCATGCAAGGGCTGTGTATTTCTGGAAACAATGAAAAGCCAATACTGTGAAAATTAAGGAGTGGCCCTGAAGCTGGTGCCTGCGCTGTGTGTTTTAAAGTGAACAGATGATGTATTTTAATGCTGTACCTAGATAGATGGAGAAGATAAAATAAATCAGTCTGTCCCAGCCCTGTCTGGAGACACTTTGAAAGCAGGACTTCTGTCGGCGTTTGCTGTTTAGCAGTTACAATTAAAACCTCCCATTCTAGGTTACAATCCTAGTGTCTCAGAGACGGAATTAGCTGTTTATTGTGATTTGACAGTTAAATTATTAACACGTGGAGAAGGTAACTGCCTCCCCCCACCCCAAAAGGTATAAAACAGTTAACAGTCTCTCTCCCTCTTTAATTTAAAAATTATCTGTGCAGAGATTCTGCACTTTGGCTTTTCTTTGCTAAATTAAAGCGGCATCTGTTTTTATTTTAGAAGGCAGAGATGGTTTGCTGTGCCCTGTATGAGGGAGGGGAAGTAAAATAAAGGGTCTTTTAAAAATGTGCCCATCTACTGGCAGCTGAAAAATTCCAAGTGCCAGACATTTTTCTTTGAGGAAATAAATGTCTTCAATTTATTCATCTTACCTGTTGATTACGTTGTATAATTATTTATTTTATAATTTAATCCTTGTTTAAAACTGAGGATGTCTTTGCCATATGAAAAGCCTAGATCTGTTGGCTCCATGAGACCTTGGTGCCTCCCTGTTAAAAATCCCCAAATGCAGATCCGGGACCCAGTTGCCTCACTCCCGGGACACGGAATGTGGTCTGTCTGCAGCAGCTCATCCCAATTCTGCCTGCAGAAAACAAGTGATGGGAGACATATGTTCAGCTCACATCAATTTGTTCTGATTTATTTTAAACCAGTTACGATGGTTTTAGCACAAAGAGTGGCGTATCTTACTTGCATTCTGAGAGCCATTGGATTTTCAAACTGGAGGACAATTTTTTTTCACGATCCAAATTAAGAAATTACCTTTTAGAGTAGAAAACAGCACGCTGGTTCGCCTTTTAATTCTCTTTTAAAGAAAGAGACGTAAGATCAAATAAGTTGGATTTGTAGATTTGTTTCCATTTGTTGTTATCAAAGCCCTGGAAATGACCCACTTAAAAAAAACAACCAGAAGAGGCGTGTTCCCACCCAGGGAAATGGCTTCTTCTAGAGTGGACTCAAGCCTCAGACATGTATGTGTATCACCTCCAGTGCATCTCACTTCCCTCCCACGAGGAGGGTGGCATTTGGCTCTAATGTCATCGTGTAAAAAAGATAGTCCCTGCCTGACTGAGGCTTTGTCACACCTCAGCCGTGCTACATGCACTCCCAGTGCCACATCCTCTCTGGAGCACACCTCTCCAGTGATAACCCGGACCCTATGCAAATAGCATTATTTTAAAGCAAACCCAACAGAATCTTCATAATTGCTATTCCGCCCTGGCCGCAGGAACCACCTCCAGTAATGGAAAAAAAAATTGCAGTGCCAGGAAAAACACTAGATCCCTGGGGAAAATGTCTCCCCTGCAGGATGGTGCCAGGATCGGAGGTCTGGAAGCTGCTGTGGGGACATGGGAGACTCAAAGCCTCCCTTTAAGTCCTGGGGCTCTTAACTTCAATCCTCCAAGCCTCAGTTTCCCAGATTTAAAATGAGAAGAAAAGTGCCCGTCCCAGCCCAACAACAAGGGTTGTTGTATGGATGTTACAGCGGCAGCCAATATTTGCATAGCAAAGCTGCCCAGTTTCATTTTCTATTTGAAAGTGTTTCTCTAAAGGGTAAAGTGCTAGAGACACATGAACTACCGTTATCATCTTTATAAATTTCCTGACAATATATGATTATAATTATTTATGTAAACTCATAAATGTTAATAGTAATACATCTTATTCTTCTAATGAATTCTATTTGACTTATAAATATAGTTGTATCAGTATTATGATCGTCTTCTAAGTATAAAAGCAGTATATGCTTATTGCAGAAAATTTGGAAAATGCATGTAAGGGGAACACTGTTCATCAACCTCCCCACTCAAGCTCTGGTCACACTTCCAGGCTTTCCTCTCTGCCTTGTCGATTCTTGTAGCATCTACGGTATTTTCAGGTAACTCCATGACGCTTTTGGCTGGATCCTCCCGTCCTTGCAGTTCTGTTCCAGTGGCAATTCCCCCTCTCTGACCCATAGGCCACCTCCTTCAGGCAGGCAGGAGCAGGCCCTACTGTTTGGGGCACCAGCCTCCTTCCCCCGCCGTTCTGGGATCCATGTCAGGGCAGGCTAGACAAACTGCCAACACAGCCCCATGGCAGAGCCCAACCTGCAGGCTGACTCGGGCGTGGAGGAGAGGGGCATGTGGCAGGGCCTAAGCCGTGGAGATGGAAATGAGCATGGGTAGGCCTTCTCTGTACAGGAGAGGGCAGGGAGGTGGGAGGATAGCAGATATCCTACAGGATGGTGAAAAGCGGGCATGAGCTTTGAAGTCTCGGCAAAGAAAGACGCTTGGGTCAAATCAAAAGTTCCACTTCTTAGCTGGGCAAAGTTTCATCAGAACTGTTGCAATCAATGTTTCCAAGGTGTTCAGCTTTATGGTCCTGACTTAAACCCACCAAGTGGTTGGGGGTCAGTGCCAAGTGATTTGGAGGCAAACATGGGCCAGCACTTTAGTGCAAAGGCTCAATTCCCACATGCTGTGTTGCAATCAGGCGTGTGTCTCGCTGGTCCCACAAATCCGTCAGGCAGAAGTTCACATCACCAGGCCTCTGGAGGGAGAAGCAAACTGACTTCTATATTGCTTTCTGGAGTGTTACCCGAAGGGAATTTTAGAATTTCTAAATGCATTTCTGATAGGACTTCCAAATGGAATCTATGGGGTCTGCCTTAACCCCCTTAGGAGATGGCTTCAACATCTTAACAACAGGTCACATCGCAGACAACCTTCACGGGCAACACCATTGATTGTGTGTTAGTTACAACAGAGAAATATTTGCAAGAATGAAATTTGGAATAATAGGGAATGATGGGGTAGATTATCATGTTACAAAAGAATGGAATATTGTGTCACTGTTAAAATGTTGACAAAGCATCTGTAATGACATGGGGATACAACATTTCACGAACAGTAAATGTGCATGTAAATTATGTAATTTTATGCTTATGTTGACTGTTGGGAAGGATATTTTAAATAGAATATTATTTCCTTTTTCCAGGTATTTTATACTTGAATTATTTATATTTTATACTTACTACTTAAATGATCACTATCTTAAATACCTGTCTTTATATTTTACTCTTATACTTTAGACTTTGCTGTGCCTTCTCTAAACATATGGCATTTTTATAAACAACAACAAAACAATCCTTCTTAAAGGCTTGTGAGTAGAAATATAGACAAATGGCATATTTTCTTTCCATAGTTGTGGATAGATGGCATGTAGCAAAAATATTCGTTAGGCCAACAAGTATGTATATATAGTAAGTTAATGTTATTTGTTCTCTTGTAAAAGATTCGTACATTTTTAGCTTATTAATCAAACACTACATGGGTTCCCTAACCGCACATACATACTTGCCCAACCAGGACATAAAAATCTCAAGATTTTGTGTGAACTGAAGGAGAAGTATTTTTTTGTCCTCTAAACAATAGCATTGAGAAGGAAAAAAAGAGCATCCCTCTTGGATACTTGGTCAGGTGACCAGTCTTGGTTAGACTCTGCTTGATTTTGAGTTCATGCTTTCTGCGTCTGCTGCTTAGTTTTTAAGGGCAATTTAAAAGATTCTGCAAGTTTCTATCAGAGAACTATATAGATCTTGGATTCATAATGCCAGATGATAAACTGTGGTCTTTGGGTGGAAATCTTAGTGGTTTATTTATACGCATCATTTACCTTCTTTAAAAAAAAGAAAGAAAACATAATTGTTTTCCAACTGTACTTCCCAGGACTTCTGTATCTCAAAATATTATTTAGCGTTCCTAGGTCACCTGCTGCTTCACAGCCAGGAGTGCGTTGCTTGTCAAAGAAAGAGGCGGGAATTTTATTTTTTAACCATAATGCTACAGGATTTTGTGATGTGGAAAAATCTGTCCTTGTTTCCGTCTAAAATATCTGAGCCTTCATGCAAGTTCCTTTTGCTTCCCTGTAAAATGAGTTCCCAGGACCAGCAATGTTGGGAAGGGTACAGTCTTTAAAATGAGGGGTGGGGGGGGGGAATAATACAATGTCCTTATTTGCTTAAAAGGCCGAATGACCCCCGCTCGGGCCACCAAGTGGCTCAGGTGACCCCAGCCGCTGGCACCCGCCTGCCGCCTGCAGACTTGACTCCAGGACCCAGGCTGACTGCGCGCTGCGGATCCCTGGCAGGCCTGGCTGGGGCAGCCTCAGTTTCCCCGGCTGCCCCGCGGTAAGGGTCTGCCCGGGACCGCGGGGACCTGGTGGGAAGGGGTCTGCACGCGTCAGGCCTGGCAGGCCCGGGAGGCACCCGGCTGGGAGGTCCCGCGGCCTCCGGGGGCGCGACCCTCTAATCCGCTTTAGTCAATATATTGTGCACTTCTCTCAGGCAAAGTAAACAGGGCGGGCGAACAAAGCCGCTGCCGCCGCGCCCGCGACTCCCTGACCCCAGGGTCGCGCCCTTTGTTCGCCCTCAATGGGGCCGCCCCGCCGCCGCCGCCCGCGGCTAATTGGGGCACGTGCCGCCGCCAATGCTGACTCGGACCCGGCCTTGGCCCTGGCCCTGGCCTCGGACTTGGACTCGGACCCCAAGCGCGGACGGCAGCGCAGACTTGGACGCAGACCCTGGACCTGAACCTCCGCGCGGACGTGGGCTCGGACCCGGACCCCAAACCCGAACCGAGGCTCGGACCTGGACATGGACTCGGGCCCCGACCCCAGACACGGACTGGATTCTGAACCCGGACTCGGGCTCAGACGCTGGACCCGACTCGGGCTCGGACCTGGACCCGACTCGGGCTCGGACGCTGGACCCGACTCGGGCTCGGACCCTGGACCCGACTCGGGCTCAGACGCTGGACCCCGGTTCGGCCCCAGCCACCGAGTCGGAGCGGGACCCGGAACCGCGTTCGGACCCAGACACGGACCTGGACACGGACCCCAACCCCGGACCCTAGCTTGTCCCCAGACGTAGACTTGAACTCTGGATCCGGACCTCAGACCCCGGACATGGACCAGGACCCCGGACCGGGACCTAGAACCAGGGTTTACCCTGGAGTCGGGCCCCAACCCCGGACTGCGGCTGGGACCCTGACGTGGACACGAACTCAGATCCCAACTCTGGACCCCCGCTCAGCTCAGGACTCGAATTCGGACTTCGGCCCCCCGCTTGGACCCCTATTTCTGCCTGACGCAGACCAGATCCCGGCTTCCGTCTCAGACCTTCCCAGGCAGCCCCCGCCCCAGACTCGGACTCCAGACCTCGGTTTGGACCCCGGACCGCCCCCGCCCTACCCCGATGCATACCCGACCCCTGCCCCACGTGGACCCGGCTGCAGACTCAGACTTCAGTCCCGGCTCCACGCACATCCCAGGCCTGATGCCCACCAGGACCGCCCTGGCTCCTGTCTCAGCCCCAGCCCTGAGGACATCCACCGCTGCGCTGCACCATGAACCTGGGGGCTGCCTGGAGGAGGCGCAGTGAGGCCTCTTGCCTCCAGAGCTGTTGCAGAACCCCCGTCGTGTCCCCGCCCCGCCCAGGCTGGCTGCAAGAGACTAACTCCTACCCAGCAGCCTCGCACCCTGGTGGTAGATGCTCCTGGTCCACACACCGCTGGAAGCCACCGTGGCCACGTGGGTGCCTGTTACCAAGTGTGGAGAGCAGGCCGCCTCCCGCCTGGCCTGCTGACCTAGGACCTAGGCAAGGGGTGCGGCTTGAGGCGCCTCTCTGCAGGGCCATTCAGGACCTCAGCCAGCCCGCTGAGGTGCAGAGAAGAGGTTTACTGTGCCTTGTTTTTCTTTCTCTGCTCTTTATTTCTGCAGGGAATACTGCAGATGGGAAAACAAAGCTGATCCGGGAGGGCAGAATCCAGGGCGCCCTGTGACAGAAAGCAGGAGCCCTCAGACCCTTCTCCTGCAGTGGGCTCTCTCCCTCTGTTCTTCTCTTTCCTCCAAATCACAGCCTTTCCAGAATCTAGGGTAGTTCTAGGTGCCACCCGATGCCAGGTGTGATGAGGGCAATTGACACTAAATTCAGACGTTGGCCATTCCGTGTCTTGTGTTCTTTGTTATTTCCTCAAATGCTAGACAAGGTTATAATTTTTATTACAATAAGCTTTCGAGACAGCTCCTTGTGACATTTTTTTTAAGGGTTTTTGTTTATTTTTTAAAAAGCACTTTCTTGGGGGCTGCCAGTTGGGTCAGTGGTTAGAGCACAGTGCGCACAACATCAAGGTCGCCAGTTCAATTCCCACATGGGCCAATGAGCTGCGCCTTCCACAACCAGATTGAAAAACAATGACTTAACTTGGAGCTGAGCTGCACCCCCCACAACTAGATTGAAAACAACAACTTGACATGGAGCTGATGGACCCTGAAAAAACACACTGTTCCCCAATAAAAAATTTTTTAAAAAATAAAAAGCACTTTCTCTTGTAACTAGCTTCAAAATGGAAGCAAGAGAAAGGAGTCCAGGAAACCTTGGCCTTGGAGGATGAACAGAGTGGCTTCTCGTTTTTGGCCAAGGCAGGCAAGGCCTCTGGCCCGCTCTTCGTTGATTTCATAGTTTTGTTCACCTGGCTTTGCCAGGGAGACTTTTAAAAATGTTAATTTTGTTTCTGAGCTCATGTTTGTGGGGTGGAGTATTTTGATGTGGAATTTGTCTTTGGGAAGACATCGTGTTCTGGAGTTGGGGGGCCATGCCTTGCTGTTGTGAGGATGGAGCTGGGGTGGGGGTCCTGTGCATACCATGGAGGGAGGCAGGTGCTTCTTGGTAGATTTCTAGGTGTGGTGCAGACCTCTGCTGGAAAGGCAGGCCCGTGGGTCCATGCCCTGCTGTTATCACCTTCTGTAGAACTATTGCCCAAATAACCCAGTCCCCTCTTTCTCTTTCCCTTCCTCATATCCTTCCCCCCACAGCCGCAGCACCCACCTGCTCTTCCTTTTTCTGAGAAGCAATAACTCCATCTGTTTGGCATACATTTGTCCCTGCAGAATGCTGATGTCCAGGCCCGGAACCCTGGCCACCCTTCCAGGAGAGAACTGCCACAGTGTGCCTCTCCTCAGGGAGCATGCTAATGAGAGACTGAGATTTTCCCAGGCCATTCTGGTCACCTGCTTGGTCTTTCACATTGAGACCAAGGGTAGGGGCCTGCCAGGTTCACATAGGGCCACAAGCAGGTGGGGCCCCGAGCCACCCTGGCTGCTTGGCCAGGGAGCCCCTGGTTGCAGGGTGTTGGCACCCCTGCAGAAAGAGCAGCGGACAGAGGGCGTGTGACCCCTCCGCTCAGGCCAGGCAGCTTTGTTAGGAGGACTCTGGCAGGCCCAGCGGGGAGCTCGTGTCTGCGATTTCACACCGGAGGTCAATTCTTTCCAGCCCAGTTTTGAGGGGGTGATCAGGATGCACCTGGCAGGGGAGGGTGGCCGCCTCAGATGACCGAAGCCAGCTGCAGGGGCGGGGGGGGGGTCACCAGAGCTGGCCAGCTTCAGCCCGTTCTGGGACCCAGATTTCAATGGGGCTCTGTTTTTCCTGGGAACTGTTCTTACCTATCAAATAAGCTTATGTGTGCATGAGTGTGAAGAAGTCTGTAGTGATGTTTTCCTTCAAAAAAGAACAAAGCAAAAATAAAGAGGCACGTGTACATGGAGTGTTTGGGGGTCCCAGGTCTGTGTGATAGCGACCAAGTCACTGCTCCACCCACTTGGGCCTCAGTTTCCCTGGTCGTTAAGAAGGTATGACAGTCCTCGTTCAGTCTTCCTCTCAGGATCACGTGAGGTGGGGGCAGGGAGAAGCACTTGCTATCCTTATTACTTTTGGAAAAACTCTCCACTATGAGGCTGTTTTATGACTAAGAAGTTAGCAGCTCACGTGGTACCTGGCACTTACTAAACGTGAGGGATTTTGTTGGCTTGGACTGTATCGAAACCCTCTGCAGTGGCTGTAAGAAAGGTGTGGGCTAGCCTGGTGAGAAATTGGGCAAGATAAAGGGCATCCCCATTCCATCAAGGCCTTGGAAATTGACAAGATAACCTCCAATTTGAGGGATTGGATTTCATGGTTTAGAAATCTTCCTCCTCCTGCATGTACACCTGCCTGAGAGTGCAGGGTCCAAGGCCGGACTGTCCACAGTGGGCCCAGCTTGGCTTGGGTCAGGGTCTGTGGGACCCAAACCCCAGCCCAGTCCATACAATTTGATCTCCCCTCCCAAGGGATCCACCCTCAGCCACCCTCACCCCCAACCCCTCGCCTCACTCACCAACGCCAGCCTGGCTGCTTTTGTCCTAATGATAGTGAATGAGGTCAGTCAGCTTGGTTGGCCACTCGCAAAACAATTTTGTATTGTAGGGAAAAGTTTTCTCTGTCTGAGATCAGTCCTTGTTATCTTCAGCAGCTTATGTTTTCACTGGCTTTGAGTGTTTGCATGTGTGTAATGAAAAAGGTTGTGACCCAAGGAGAACACAGGTAGGCCCTGCCCTTTACCTGGACTCAGGGCTCTCCACCAGGACCTTAAGTTAGCCTTACGCTGGAAGGGCAGCAAAACGTATATTTCTACACACACACACATGCACACACACGTACACACATACATATGCACATATGCACACACATACATATGTGTGTGCATGCACACGTGCGCACACGCACGCACATCCCAGGATATTATTGTGTTGTTAACATGTAATGTTCTAATACTAAAGTTTGAGGCACCAACAGGCTGTCTTAAAAGGCTCATTCAGCCTGTCTGCCTTGGAGCTATTTTATTTATAAGTCTTCTTGTCACGTCAAAGAACTCTGTGTTTCTTGCAGACTGTGTTTGGGAGGTTGAGTGTTTTGGTTTTTGGCTACAGCTGGTTAATTTTTCCGAATCTGTAGATCCAGGTGTGCGCTGAGTTTTTTTTCCCCAGCGCGAGAAGTTTCCCAGTGAGCCTTGGAGTCCTCCTAGAAATTTCCGGCGTCCTACGTGTGAGAGACTGCCAATTGCGGAGAATTTGTGAGAGTGAGGGAAAGAGGCGGCACTGCTTGTGTCCGCGGCCTTCTAGACAAGGAGACCGGGAAAGGCCCACTCTGGAAGCAGGGTTTTGTAGCATATTTAGAATACAGAGTTGAAAAACTGGTTAATAGATATTAGCAGAAGCAGAAACCCTTAATGATAGCTAAAATTCCTGCCTGTGAGCATTCTCGAAAATCAAGCACAGGAGAGAAAAAGCATGTTCGTGTCTCTTGTCATTTTTGAAATACATTTTTAAAATTTGTGTTCATCATGTAAAAATTATATAGACTCTTCTTTTGAAAGTTAATATTATACCCCCTTATCAGATTGTTTGTTTACATTACCACCTTATTTTGGTTAAAAAAAAAAAGAACTTTAAAAATTAGAAATTACACCAAAAGTTGTTCTATAAATAGCAAGAAACAAAACAGAACAAAAGCATTGGCTTTCTTTTTTCAGTATTTTTCTTTGCAGCCATTCAATAATACCTGGTCTTGCGGTGAAAAATTTAGTTAAGACATTTCCTCACCAATTGTAGGAAGGGCATTTATGAAAAATCTGACCTTAACCTTGTCTTTCTGTTAACTGGAAAAGCTGCGATATTTAGACAGAGTCAGGAAAACGAAACTTTCATTATATATAAAGCAAATTACTCACCTGTGTTGTGTGAAATCATATTAGATTTAAAAAAAAAATAACATGAGAGTATTTCAGTAAATAAGACCAGTGTGGTCAAATTTCAAACAACTTATTGTAATTGACACCCCCCCCATCCCTCATTCTTCATGTGTCCACTTGTAGGCAGTTTAGGTTTTGTTGCAATCATTTTATTTTTTTATTTTTCAGTTACAGTTGACATACAATATTATGTTAGTTGTTGTTCATTTCAAAGAAGTGATCCGTGAAGCCTTGATTTCTAAAAAAGTTCTTGTCCCTTGCAATTTAACAATGAAGCATTGAGTTCTAAATTAGGGTTTATTTCCTTTCTTTATTCTAGAGGGCTCATAATTTACCTAGCTCACTGAAGAACTATATGGCTAAGAAATGGTACTAAAATTCTCATTTCATCTGTGTGGGGCAGAAAAAAAATTCAGCTGACTTTCATGAGCATTTCGGCATTATTTAAAATTAAAGAAAACAACCATTTGACAGTTTTTAAAGTTTAAAATTGCTTTAAATTTTTAATAGTTAAATTCTCCTTAGGTGTGATTCAAAAAACATATGTGATCATTAAAATAATGACTATTTCAGACCACTGTAAAGGATTAATA
This sequence comes from Rhinolophus sinicus, assembly GCF_036562045.2. Taxonomy (NCBI): domain Eukaryota; kingdom Metazoa; phylum Chordata; class Mammalia; order Chiroptera; family Rhinolophidae; genus Rhinolophus; species Rhinolophus sinicus. The sequence continues at coordinate 197,705,158 of NC_133752.1, forward strand.
AGATGCAAAAATACTTCAAATAAATTGAGGCTTTTCAACTGTGCAAGGAAGGCATTCCTTGGACATTTGGGGAGTGAAATTCTTTTCAAATTTTCTGACGTCCTTTCATTTTCGTGGAAATCGGTATACCTCCTTCTACCAGAAACTGTTAAACTCTAAACTCTAATATATCTTTAATTGCTCATAAAATTTTGCTATAAGTAGCACAATAAATTTTTTAGAAAAATTTTAATTTCTCAATTTATGATGACTATTTTAGAAATTGCACAATTGAGAGATGAAAATAAATTCAGTACCCCTTCTCTTTGAAATGTAATTTTGATTTAAAAAAAAATTTGCCCTGCATTGGGCTTTTTGTCATTCCTTATATGAAGCTAAGAATATAACTCTGGCATTTGATATATACATATATAACCGAGGATATTAGCCTGTCGTCCTTAATTCATATTTTCTGATTTGTGATGTTACTACTTTGGAATGCAAAATATTAATTGTCATTCCTCATCTGTAAGGGAAAAAATTTCATACTGGTATATATATATATCATATACAGTATATTCACACATTTATCTAGATGATTCGACACATATTTATTGTCAACTCCTAGTTGTTTTATGTTCTTTTATTTGAAAAACAGTAACTCCTTAAGAGTGCTTTCAGGGTTGTTAGCCTTTTTTAAATCCACATATCCAGCTAACACATCTTGAAAAGTGAATGTGTGGACTTCCCAGGTGTGTTCAAGATGATAAAACAGCCGCTCCCCGAAGGTTTCTACACAGACAGTGATGGCATGGGTGTGGGACGGCCACCCATCAGTCAGGAGAGAGCCCAGCATACTGCTGGTCACTGACAGCTGCAGGCACACTGAACCTGCTCTTCATGTTTTTTAAAAAAGAAGATGTAGAAATGGTCTGCCAGCATGCTGGATTTTATTGGGGTGTGTGTGGGGGAGCTGCTCATGCAATGTCCTGCCCTGTGCTTTTTATTCCTCAAACATGTTTGTCGCACGGCCAGGGTTTCGTTTCTGTTGCTAGTTAACTAATGCCAAGTTTGACATAAAACTGAGTGAACTAAAGCAAAAAAATCTTGAAAAATGCTTCATTATGCTTGGAAGGAAAGAATCCTTTCTAAGGACGCTTGCTCACGTTTCCTGAGACCCCGTAAACTCTGTTTTACTCTGTTCACTGTTTTACTTCCATCGAACTCGCAGGCTTCTTTCCCCTCGCCTCTTCATCAAGTATCTCCACAAGGAGAAAAAAAAAAAAAAGGCTTACCCAAGGTAAATAGATGCTAACAAGGCTTGGGCGTAAATAATAGTAAAAATAAACACTTCATAAAGTAGTACAAGTTATTACAAAATAGGCCTATCAAAGTGGAATCCAGACCTGCAAACTACTTGGAGACACCAGGCGAAAGCACAAAAATTCATAAGCCTGGTTTGCCTTTAATACACAGTACCCAGAGCTGCTTAGCTGCTCCTCAAAACGATATATGGGGATGACTGAAGAAATGGCACCTTCCCCAGAGGCCGCGGCAAACTCCCAGCCTCAAGTTTATTGGGCCAGCTTTACAAACAGCATTAATCTTGGGTGTACAAGTTGAACGTCCAAAAGCCAAGTGAAAATGTAAGTTTTCAATCACACTCATCCTACTTGCTTGAATTAGAGTAAATGCATCTGTTTACTAAGTCCTAGGAATGCCTTGGGCACAGAAAATTTTAAACTATTGAATGTTGATATGTTGAGAAAAGGGAAACTAAACTGAAGTGCCCCGGGCCTTCTGAGGCTGGATGGCCAAAGGCTGAGCCGGGACACACGGCCCAGCGGCAGAGCAGGAAGTCGCCGGCTGCATTCCCATTAGGCAGATCTTGGGAGAAATCAGGAAAAAATAACTGTATGAGGCTGATACTATAAACATCCTGGTATAGCGAGAGCCTTCGTGTGACTTATTTTTCAAACATCTGACCTCAAGCTCCATGTGGCCCACAGGCACAGACCAAGTCTTTCTCCAGGAAACATATCCATCACAGCGCTCAGCAAAGTACATTTTCCCGGTTTCCATTTTAATAATCTGAGCACACCTTTTTATATCATTTACTTTGAATAATATGATCGCGAATTAGGAAAAGACTTTTAAAAAACCAACCTGAATAACATCCAATGGCATTACCTGAGTGCTATTATTTTCCTTGAATAAAGCAGAATTTGATTTCTGAATTTGCAACCAAATTATATGTAAATCCCTGCCAAGTCGAGAGGGGATTTTGAAAAAAAAGAGTATGTGTTCTCAACTATTGCTCTGACTCACCCAATTTCTTGTTTTACCAAATAAAAATTGGGAGGAGGAAAAGGGCATTAAATTAACTTATGACTGTGTGTGAGAGCAAGAAAAAAAAATCAGCTAATAAAAAGGTTAGCAAACGGTATGATTATACAATGATTTCAGGTGAAAATTAGAAAGCTAATATCCTGGCACTTAGTCGTAGACTTCAGTAATGATACAGTTGTCAAATTTGTATTTGTACCAATGGAACAAAAGTTGTAAGTAGCATAATGGGAGGTAATCTCTTTTGCTTTGTGGCTTTTTAAATTCAATGTTTTAATCCACCCATTTAATCACAAAACATATATCACGAGTTATAATATTTCTAGTGTTGAGGAAAGTGATTATACATAGATTACAGTGTGGTTGTTGGATGCAGAATGTGTGTGTGAGAACATGATCGCTAAGGGATGCAGCATCTCTAGTCTGCACTTGGAAACGGTTTTATGTGAGAATAGGAACCATATATTTATTGTCAAACTCTCCGTTCGGTCATTACCCAGCTTGCTCATTATTTTGGAAAAACAAGATTTGCTATTAAAAGGGCCAGGTACCTACAATGTTTAGATCTCTGCATTCAGCCCAGTCTCTAAAGCATTTTCGTTGTTCAGAAGTCCTCAAAGTTGCTAAACCACAAAATATCTTTAATCTATTTTTTAAAGTAGTTGAACCATACAGTCAAGTTAGGGGACAGGGGGACTTTATAACGGCAGTTAGTGGCTGGGTTCTTCCTTGGTATGGCTGGAGCAGGAGCGGGTGATAGAGGGATATGTGGCTTTCGGATCGCTCTGACATACTCATCTCACAGGAATGTGTTCTTACTCCACGCGTCCTAATCGGGGCCAGGGAACGGAATAGTGAAGAAAATGATAAAGAACTGGGCTAGACAAGAGAGACTGTCTTTCCCCACTGTTGTGAGTAGAACGTAGATATGGCATTCTCAAGTCTCAGGCTGCTGAGAGCCGTCCTTTTCTGAGGAAGGATCACAGAATTCCTGGGCTGTCAGCTCTGGACCCCTAGTCCTTGAAGCTGAGAGAGCCACCCTGGACCTTCCTCAGGGAGAGGGAAACCCAGCTCATTGCAAAATTAACCCTGCTTGGGGTGTCTCTACTGTTTGTCAGGAGCTATGCAAAGTGAAAGTTGGTGGGGATTTCAAGAGATTAACTCGAAAACATTTCTATTTCATTTTCTAAAGCTGAATTTTCTTAGGAAAAAAATGATATCCCTAGAAAGAAGAAGCTACAGTGAGATTCTAACACCCAGGGAAGCAATTTTGGAAGATTTCTTAATATAGCCTGGGTTTTTTCTCTCCCTCCGCCCAAAACTGTGTATATCATAGAGTGGTAGCACTGGTGTGTGTGTGTCCAACACAATTCAAGGCCAAGGTCACGAGGGTCTAGGCAGCAGATGCCCTGGCAGAGCTGCTCCAGCTGCCCCAGCCCAGCTTTGCCCCATGTGGCCAGCCCCCCATTCCTGGGCAGCCCAATCAATGTGGAATGGAGTTTCCTGGGAAGCAGGGCACACGAGGAACTTTTGAATTTACCAATGGCATAAAAAGTATATATATTTTTATGACAACGGGCAAATTTCAATTGGTTGACAGAAATGGCGAGATATGACGTCAAGGGACACTGGTTAGAATGCCAAGGCCAGCTGGGGGGGTGGGGGGAGACAGGCACAGAGAGACATTGGGATGGGGCCCAGGAGGCCTCCTTTCACTCGGGCACCCGTCGCGGGCGTCTGGGGACACCAGGCCCATCTGGTTGTGAGCGAGGGCATGCCCCAGCAGGGCGATGGGGTCTGGGCATAGTGACCCCGTGTCAGTGTCCTCTACAGCCAGAGGCCCAGGCAGGCTCCTCTGCGGGGAAACCACTCAGGCGCCCCTGCGGAGCCGGCAGGAAAAGCTGCTGCAGCCTCCTTGGCATTCTAACCGGTGTCCGGACCCTGGAGCCTGGCCTATTGCGACCCCCGGGTTGGGTGCGGAAAGGAACCGCGGGGCCCCGGGGACAGCAGTGTAGTCGTCAGGCTCCGAGATGGCAAAGCTGCGGCCTAGACCGTCTCCCCGCAGCGCCTGTGCCCTGGGCCCAGAGAGCAGGAAGTTGTTTCTGCGGGGAAGGAAGAGAGCGAGCTCAGAACTGGGCAGCGGCTCTGGGCACTGTACTCCCGCCCATCCCACGCCTCCCAGGGCACCGGGAGGACCCCCTCCACAAAGCACCTTGCACACTCTATCTCTGGGCACAGTGCGCTGCCCCTCCACTTCACCGGATCCCATGCACCCCGCCCCCTACCCCACGGGGCACTGCGCCCTTTGCTCCGCCCGGCCCGCGGTGTCCGGGAAGCCGCCGCGGGGTCGCCTTGGCACGCACTCTGCCCCTGGGGAACCTCCCTGCCACCGACGACCCCCAAGCTCTGTGCCGGAGCCTTGTCTACAGCTCCACAGCGCGCACTGGCCCCCCACAGGGACGAGCCCGGCGACCCTGACCGCCGTCCGCGGCGCACCCGAGGCTACGGTCAGGCCAAAGACCGTCGATCTGCCCGGAGTCCCCAAGCCCGGGCCGAGCGTGCGCGCGCGCGCCCCGCTGCCCGCAATCATGGCAGCCGGAGCCTTGGAGCGCAGCCGCCGAACACGCTCCGGCAGCAGCCCCGGTGCCAGGGCGGCCGGAGTGGGCCGGGCTGGGGCTCGTGCCTGCCGCCCCCCTCAAGCGCGCGGGTCCCAGGGCGCGAAGCAAAAAGCTACTGGGTACCCGCAGCGCCGTGCCCCTGCCCGGCGCGGGTAGGCGGGCGAGGCCGCGGGGCGGGGGCGCGCGGACGGGGAGCGCCCGGGGCGGCGTGCCTGCGGGGGCGCGCACGCGGGGCTGCGGGGCGAGGCGCGGGGCCCGGGCGGCGAATCCGCTGCTCGCGCCGCCCGCCCCGCCCGCGCGCGCCGGCCCCGGGAGGAGGGTGCGCGGCGAATGGGGGAGTCGGGGAGGGGCCGCGCCCTGTCCTCGCCCACTGCGGGCACGGCCGGGGGCCCTGGGAGGCCTCGTTGGTATTCCGGGCACAGCCGAAACCCTGCCCTCCCCGCGGAACAGAGGCGCCCGGCACGCGGGCACGACCGTCACCCCCGGGCGGTCTCGCTGGACTGCGGGGCCCGTAGGGGCCTTGCTTCCCCCATCATCCGTCCCCTCCTCTCCGGGTCCCCCGTACCCCCTCCCCCGCCCCGATCCGGCGGCGAAGGGGTGGGCAGGGAAACGCGCTCTCTGGGACAGGTGCCAACTCCGAGACAAAAGACATAAAATAGGCGGCAACGGGGGAAGCGCGGCCGGCGCGCTCGGGCGGGGACGGAGGAGCCGCGGGGGCAGCATCCTCGGTGCCGACCGGCGAAAGTTTGGGAAGTCGCCGCAGCGCCTTCGCAGCGGCGGGGGACGCGCAGGCCGGGCCGCCCTCCGCGCCGCGCTCACCCTCTCCGCGCCGCTGCTGAATAATTCATGGCGCGGCCGCCGGCCATTAGCATGCACCGGGCGCGCGGCGCGTCTGTGCCAAGCCGCCGCTGCCGCCGCATTCGGCGCCCGGGCCGCGCCAGACGAGCGGCAGCGCGGAGGCCGAGCCCGCGCTGTCCCCGTGCCGGCCCGTTGGCTCCCATTGTGCCCCGGGCCGCGCCACCGAGCCGCCCCCACCCTGTTCGCAACCCATAGCGCGCCCGACGGCCGGGCGCTGCAAGTTCGGGCCCGTGGCACTCGCCCAACCGCCCCGGGATGCACGTGAACTTGGAGAAAGTCGTGGGCGCGCCGGCCGGGACCTCCGCGGCAGGGCGTGGGCGCCCCCGGCCCGGCGCACTTTCGTTTTCGTCCAGGACAAAGGTCCCTCGCGTCGCTGGTCGCGGACGCGCCGACCTGGTCCTGCGGGCCACTCTTCGGCGAGGTCCAGTGGCTCACTACAGGGAAGCCGGAGCCGGGAGAAGAGGAGCGGCGCGGTCCGCGGCGCGGTGCGGGACCGGGGAAGTGGGGCCTGGCCGTGCACTTCGTCTGTATCGTCCCGGAGCCGAGCCGCCCTGAGAAGAGTTGCGGGAGAAGGCACCAATTTGCTCTCTGCCGTTTCGGCGCATAGGGAGGGAACCGTTTGGAGTCCAGGACTCAGACCGATGGCCAAGGGCCTGGGCGGCCGCAGGCACGATATCGCAGCGTTGGCTGCGTCCCGGCGCGTTCCTCTGGCAAGGGCACGGCCGCCGACCTGCGCGCCACGGGTCACCATCGGGTTAAAGGCGACTCCTGAGTACGGTAAGTGCATTTCTCACTTTCACTACTTAGTGAATATTTAAATATTAATGAAGAGATCTCTCAGAAGAGCCCTTCTGTAGGGCAGGCCTTCCACAGTCGAGGGGCGAGAAGGAGATTGCTCTTGAACATGAAGCCGCACCAGCATGCAACAACTCCACGGCCGTCATTAACATTCTGGAACTTGGAATTTGTGAAATACAGCTTCTAATCTCAGGTGTGCCGGCCTTTTGCCAGAGAGAATTTTGCTGAACACATAAAATAACGTTAGCAGGCATCTTAAACAGAAGGGAAAGAGAAAATGTGTTTTCAGGTTAGATGTGTTTGGAAAGGTTATTTGGGAGCTACAGTCCTTTCTTGAAAAATTGAAATCTTTTATTCACGTCCTAAACCAGCACTGCTTATTTTTTTCTGTTGGTCCAGCATTTATGGAGAGTTGATTTAGGGGGCCCTCGTCAAGCATTGGCAGCCATGGGGCTGGTTGAGTGAAAGGCCCTTGTGTGGAAGCTGTTGTTTATGGTGGCATAAAACGAAAAACAACTCATAACTTTGCGTAATAAATCCCCCTTTATAGGTGGCTCACACACAGGCCCAGCCGAGGCCCTGGGCAGTTTGTGGGGAGCAAGAAAGGGGTGAAGGAATGCGCGATTGCCGTAATTACAGGGTTTTAAGGTAATGCTGAAATTAATTTCTTTAAAGTTGGGTTTCAGAAGCCAAGGCAGTCTCTGCAGGCCAGCGCTATTTTCACTTTATTTTAGTTCATTGATTCTAGCTATTTGGGGTTTTAAAATGCGTGTTTGTACTTGTGTGTACTTATCCTGATAAAATGAAACCCATACCTGTGGGGGATTAAGCCCGCTTTTTAATATGGTCCCATCACAGGTGTGATTTCCCCTCCACTCTCCCCCACCTTATGATGTGGTTTGGATAACCTTGCTGGGTGCTTTGACCACAATATACTGGGGCGGGAGGGCCTGTTTCCATAACACCCCGGAGTTGTGAGCTGGCACTTGGTGGCCGTGTTTCCGGGAACGTGGACAGAGGCCTGAGTAGCCCAAACCGGCCTCACGCCTCCCTCTTCCCCAGGCCGCCTCGTTCCCCAGATCCCAGGGAAGAACCCGGAGGAAAAAGAAGAGCATTTCAGTAAGGTCTGGTCCACGCTGGCCTGGAGGCTGAAAGTTTGCTTGGGGATTGCAGACTAACCTGGCCAGCTGTTTTGCTAGGCCATTACACCCCTCTCCCATACCCCACCCCTCGTTTTGAATTTTTATTTATGACTTTATCAGAGGTGCTTAGCAGATGTGAAACCTGGGGTGGGATGCTCAGGACTGATCTCTGAAATGGGGGCACAGCTGCTGAAGGCGTACCGCTCCAGCCGGGAGCTGTGTTTGGCATGGCGTTGGCGGTGACGAGGTTAGTAATTATAAGAAGCTCAAGTTCCATCGGGGCCTCGCCTGCAAAATGTGGAAAATGTTTTCTCCGAGTCCACAGATGACCTATAATGTATTGTTAGATGGGTGGGAATGGTATAGCATTCTGCTGAGGCTGTTGGGCATCCCCCAGGCTTAAGACACCAAAACGTGGGGCAATCTGTTGCTCCTTCTCCGTGGGCCAGACGTGGGGAGCAGGGAAAGGCCTGAGCATCCAAGGATGCACCCCCAGGGCCACTTAGCAGGGGGTTGTTATTCGCCAAACCTCCAGAAGCCCATCTCCTGCCCCAAAGTGTGCTTCTGGCACACGGAATGTGATGGGGTAGAGAGCCTTTAGCAAATGGAGGGGCCGCCCACGACCCAAGGCCCTGCCTCGGCACTAGTGCTATCCTGCCCTGCCTTTGTCCTTGTTCCTTAGAGCCAGCCCAGTTGCAGTGGATGCTCAGGTCCTACCAGGGGCTTCTTACCGGGTTGGGACATCCCATCCAGGCAAAATTTATTTATGACGACACACACACAAAAGACGAGGTTCTGAAAATGAAACTGGTGCCTGTCTTTTTCTTTTTCTTTTTTTTTTTTTTTATTACTTCTGGATTTGATAGAAAGACTGTGCCAAGCAGGGACAGGGTCTCATGGACTGTAGTGGGCTGGTGGGAGGATGGCCCTGGCATTCTTGTTTTTGTTTTAAACCACGTCGGCCCCTTGCCTCCACTGGGACCTTGCTATGCCCAGCCTCTAGCCACCTGAGGCCCCAGATCCTGGGTGAGGGGTCTCCGGGGTGCTGGCTCTGCTCACTGGCAGTGTGTGGTGATGAGGTGTCCACCGTGGCCGGGTGTCAAGCATGCCTTGTGAACAGGTGCAGACAGCATTTGCTTTGCTCAGCGGGAACAGTGGGGAGCTTTGCAGCGGGCTTACTTTTGGGTCCGTGTTGTTTGCACCTGACCGGGTCCGACTCTGTGAACCCGTCTCAATTGCACCTCAGAAGGGCTCTGGGGCCTGTTGCATCCTGGCCTGGACTAGGCCTGATTCAAAGGTAGCCTGTGGGGCCAAGGGAGGGGCCACAGGGCTTTAGCCACCCTGGCGGGCTCCCTGCCTGCACAAGGCATTCCACAGTGTCCAGGGAAATCTCATGCAAGGCAGCGATGTTTTCCCAGTAAGGAACAGAATTCGGGAAGGGAGGGAAGCCCTTCAAAACCAGGTGGGAAAACATCTGAAAATCACTATGTTCGGTTGTTACTGGGCTTGGCGGGTATGTTATCACACTTGGGGTGAAGGGAGAATACTCTTGCAGAAATCCCTTTAGATGGGGGTGTCCTAGTTCACATCCAGGCAGCTCCAATCTGGCCCATACCCTGGCTCATTGTGTGACCCTGGACAAGTCCCAGCACCTCCCTGGGCCTGTACCCTGAGGTTTGGAGCAGGAATAATAATATTGACCTCAGAGGGGGTCCTTCAGAGGGTTCAGACGAGACATTTTCCCACAAAACACAGTTCTTGGCACGTGGCAGGGACGCCATAAATGGCTGCTGCTCTTGTAATTGTTATTGTAAATGGCAGTTTCCAATTTTATTGCTAGTTATTATATTTTTTGAGTTTCTAAGAAACAGAGCACAGTTTTGGTTTCACTAGAAAGGACACCTACGAGTGCCCTCCCCCTACCCCACCAGTGGTCATGAACCTTAAGGATCTTTTTAAGGCACACTGTCATAGCTTGCAAAGCCCAGGCTTTCCTGGTCACGGGGACGTAGCCTAGAGGCACTGAGTACACTAGAGGGGACCACGTCTCCTTGGGGTCCCAGGATGTGCTTGCAGGACAGGTACTATTTCCTTGGAGGACTCACCGGGGTGCTGGCCCCAGGGCCTGATATGTGCCCCTCCACCTCTTTGGGGTACGGGGAAAGAAAAAGGTACAGGGTGGCCACACCGGCCACCAACGTCCTTGCTGGCAAGGCGGGTGGCAGTCTGGTGGGAGGGTTTCACCACTCGGACGAGCTCATTGTTCTTTGGCCCGATCCGAGCGAACGCTCACCAAAGTGCTTGCTTCGGGAGGATTTTACCTCTTAGCTGATCGTTCAGGAAGACCCAGCGAGATTGCCCTTCCTCAGACCATCTTGTGGGAACAAGAGAGAACCCTGAAAGGCCTCGGCCATGCTTTCTGATGTTATGGAGCCAGGGAAAGAAAAAGAAACAATTGTCTCCGAGGGAAGACAATGGACCTTTTATATGAAATATTTATTTTCGGGGCGACCAGTGTCCCGTTGGCTGGGACAGTGGAGGAGGAGCTGTAGTGTCTGGGTATCACAGGCCTTGAGAACTCAGTCAGGGACGGAGATTTATAGAAAAGGAAGAAAAAAGGTCCCCGACCCGTGGTCCTTGGGAAGTTTCAGTGGGAATGTCTGGCTTTCTTTGTTGAGTGGAGTTTAAACTTTCACAAGTTTATTTTGTTTTCTTCTGCGGTTTCTTTTCTTCTGAAAGGCTGCAGGGGCACGTTCGTGAGCACTGGAAAGGTAGCCATGTTTCGGATCGTGGGCTAGATGGGGCCTCCCTCCACCCAGGCCCGGGTCGGCCTTTGTCTGCTGGGGGTGGGTTGCAGAATGGAAGTGAGAGACACAGGGACTGGAAGAGGAATGGTCCATCCTTGGGGGGGTGGGGGGGCATTGGGAGGAGACCATTGAGAAAGATTTTGGACAATATTTGTGATTCTCTGGTCTCCTTTATTTCTCCCCAAACCTGATAAACGTGGGAGCGGCCTGCAGGTTACCAGAGAGTCTGGCCTGGCCTGACTAGGTGAAGCCACACACAGGCCCAGCTGGGGAGGGTGTGCTTGTAACCCCTGACACACCCGGCCCGGAGTTAGCTCTGGATGGAAGTTTTCTAAGTGAGTAGAATGGGCAGAAGCCCCTCTGAGGCCTACCTCCTCTTCCTTTCTCGCCTGCTGGGGATGGTGCCGGGGCAGCTCTACCCGGTTCCTGCTAAATTTACAGCCTCAGCCCAGCCAGGAAGGCGCCCTGGGAAAGGAGGCTGGGACCCCAGGCTCACGTTAGGGACTCTGGGACTCTGGCAGGAATTGATCCTGATGGGGCTTGTAATGAGAGCATGTTCGGGGGAGTGGGGAGCTGGGGCGGGGGTTCTTGTTAGGAAGGCTGCAGGGGATACCGGGCCCTGAACCCTCGCCAGCTTAGGAGGTCCTCAGCCTGGAGGCCCCTGTGAGGTGGGCAGAGAGGACGGAAGGTGGAGTGGCCCCGAGACGATGGGGGATGAGACTCCCTGCCCTGCCAACCTTCCCTTTCACCCAAAAGACTTTGCTGGCAAATGATATTTGGCTTCAAAAACGAGGTTTTGATTTTTTTAAAACTGCTGGTGCATTTTTTATTTTTATTTTTTTAATCCTGGAATCTCTTAGCTGTGGTTTGTTTCACCTTCTGCATTGACCTGCCCCCCTCCCTTCCCCATACTATGAAGACAACTCTCTTTTGGGAGTGGCCAAAACAGCCTCTGAGACCAGGGGTAGAATTGGTAAAATTGAAATGGAAAAGACTGAAATCTCGTGACACGGGGCAGAAAAACCCTACAACACAAGCTTTTGTTCACTTTTTGGGGGGGGGGATTCAAAAGTAAAATGCTGTATAGTCGTCTTGAGAAATTTTGGATGGGAAACTTGCCTTGCCTTTCAAAACTGTCAGCTCAGAGACCCGCATGGATGGATGATGAATCGAGCAGCAGACTGCGGGCCCGCTGTTGAGTGGCTCAGAGGTTTTCTGAGCAGAGATGTGACCCGCAGAGGCAATGGTTATGATTGTCAAATGAGACTGGTAGTTGCGGCTAAAAAATGTGTGCATGGCAGGGACAAAGTAAAAAGGCCAATTTTTTTTTTTTTTTTTAAAGGAGTAATAGATTTTCCGTTAAGATTAAAAAAAGAATGTTCCTGATGCCGTTGGCTTCCAGTGCTGGGGCTGGGTTTCTCTGTGAACCGCCCTTCCTTATTTATTCCTGGGATTTCAGATGGCAGGAAGAGCATTTAGCTGACATATTTACCTGCTGATTTGGGGCTCTTAAATCTATGTGTTTAAGGCCGATATTTACATTTAAATCAGCCTTTTATAATTACATTTTAAATTATAATAAACTGATGGTGCCTGGGTTTCAGTCTTCAGTTTTAACAGTGAGAGAAGCTGCCGTAAATCGCATGTGAGTTGCTCATCACATCACCCAGACCTGCCTGGGCTGCGAGCCGGCACCGGACCTGCAGGTTCTGGCCTGCAGGTAAATGTGTGTCCCGAGCATGTCAGCGTCCATGCATGTCACCTGTGGAGCCCTCCCTGCCCTGCCAGGAGAAGGGCTTGTTGGTGGGGATTCTGGCCCCGGCACTGGAGTGCTGCTGCCAAAGCTCTCGGCTTGCAGTCTCATCTGAGAAGGACCTGATTTGGACCTGGCGGCTGTGTTGGGTTCTGAGCCCCACGCTGGCCTGTAGGCCTTGGGGCGGAGGCCATTATCTCCCAGGCAGCGACTTCTGGCTGTGGTGATGTGTGTGTGTCAGGGTGGGAGTGCCCACCTCCTCCTACAGCCGGAATCCAGGCTCTGCCTCCTCTCCCTGCTGGGCTGGCCCCAAAATGGCCACCTGGTTTTCAGTGGCTTCCCCATGGAGCATGGGAGAGACCCTCTCCTCCCGGGTCCAGGATGTTGGCAGCTGTGCCAAGCCGTTGCTGGAATGGAATTCCCAGCGTTCCTGGTTGGGCGTGTGGCATTGGAATCCTACCTGCTTTGTCTCTGGCATCAGCTGGCAAGCTGGTCACGTGGCCGTGTGCGTGACACCAGAGCGAGGACCAGAGGGCTCCTCCTGGGCACTTCCTCCTGGCTCACTCGCTTCCCCCACTTTCACGTTGGGCACGACTGGCTCTGAGCAGCCATAAAGCTGTATTAAAACATCCTGCTGGCAGGCTGAGGTGTCCCGGCCACCCCTACCTCCCTCCAGTCGTCCTGACAGGAAGGCCCGTGGGCCGGCGAGTCAGGCCCAGCCATGGTCACTCCACACTGTCCCCTCCACCGAGGCAAGAGTTGGCCCTGCCTGCCCCAGGAGCACCGTCCTTCACTGGCAGCCAGTGGCTCACCCTGCACAGGGCCAGCCGGCAGTCATCACCTCAACTCCTGGCCACATAAGGAGCACAGGAGAGACCTGGGCAAGCAGGTTGGCCACGCGGACGCGGCCCAGATGCCTGCAACAAAGGGCAGGGAAGTCTGATAAAAATAAGAGTGCCCATGTTAGAACTCAAGTTCACTGACGCGGGTCTGAGGGCCGGAGCACAGCACGGTCACCTTTCCCCTGAGGCGGCGGGGATTCGCTTTGGTGAAACAGGGATTTGCGATGGTCTGAGAGGCTGTGGTGACATGCGTGGACCCCGGACTCTGCCTGGCCACCTTGCGGCCCCGCTGGGCATGGCAACCGTCTGCTGAGTGCCAGTGGGGTGCCAGGCTCTGTGCTCAGCACTCGGCGTTTATTTTTCATTCTGTCATCACAGCAGCCCTCGCGGTCGGAGCCATTCTCCCTGGTCTTTGTACAGATGGGGAAACTGAGGCTGAGAGAGGTGGCATGGCTTGCCCAGGATTAGGCGGCCGGTCACTCACAAGGCCAGATTCAAACCTGTGGTCAGAGCTCTCCGCAGCGACGGCACAGCCTTTGGGGTATCGGTTAGGATGGGCTCCCTCAGAGGGCCCGGGGCTGTTGGGGTGGGGCTCTGGGCTTCACCCCCATGGAGCACAACTGGGGTGCTGGCCACTGCCAGCTCCTCTGCGGGGCCAAGCATGGGAACAATGTGGCCTCTATCCCCGAGCAGCCGGCGCCTGGACTCCCAGAGCAGCCCGGCCCAACCGGCTGCCCCAACATGGCGCCCGGGCCGCGCCGCCTGGCCACGGGGAGGGCTGGCGCCTGGCCGGGCCTGGGCCAGGCCGGGCTCCCGGCGTCCTCCTCGGCCGGCCGCTGAGTGGCCAGACGCTCCTGTCTCCTCCTCCTGCTCCCCCTCAGCCAGCCCCACCCCCGTCTGGTAGTGGGTTTGGGGGTCCAGCCCACCCGCCTCTGCCACGTCTGCCATCCTGCCGGCACCCATGAGCATCTTTCAAAAATTCCCGGTGGGCGGGGCTGAGCCGCAGCGGCCGCCTCTGGCCCCCCCTCCCCGGGCAGCCAGTGCCAGATGAGAGCAGGAGACAAAAGTAGCATTTTCCTCGTCCTCCTGGGCTGGCAGCCGGGCCTCCCCCAGCGCCACTTGGCTCCTGGCAGCCCTGCCTCCGGGTGCTGGGGTGGCCGAGGCCCAGGCTACGCTGGCCCGGACCAAGGGACCGATGGATGACGGTAGCTAGAGACGGGCTGGCACCTGGGGATGGCCTGCTGGCCAGCAGGACCTGCTCTCCACCGCCTGCCACTGTGACCAGCCCGGCAAGGGGACACCATTTCACCTCCTTGCTTTTGAGAAAGCTCCTCGACCTCCCGCACCTTGGGTAAGTCACCTTTTCCCTTCTCTTTTGCTGGAGACAAGCCGAGGGCTCTGCCATCTTGTGCTCGGTGCCTGTTACGTTTCCTTCCTCTAATTGGTTATCCGAAATTCAAAATTCTATTCCAAACCGACCCCCCCACCCCCCGCCCATGCGCGCGCGCGCGAACACACACACACACACACACACACACACACACACAGAGACACACACACACACACACACATATCTTCAGTGAAGTCAGCCCTTGCAAAAACTGCAGGGAAAATGCAGAAGCCAAGCCCATTTATTTTTAAGATCCAAAGCTACAGGCTTTAGAAATCACAGTAAAAATGAATGTTTGTTATTTCACAGTAGCTACATGTTCAATTATTTGAACGAATGTTTCAGGAGGTATTAATAGGCATGGCCTACTCTTTCGTGTCCGTTTGTTGTGGGGTCTCATTATTATTACTATTACTATCAATTATTAGCAGCGCCAGGAGTAGCTAAGGGAAAAATCAGAATCGTCCACACTACTTCCAGCAAAGTCTTCGGCAGGCAGAGCCAGGCTGGCACACGGAGGGTGGACTCTGCATCAAGGAACAGAGGCCCTTTTATTTTGTCCGGCATCTTCAATCCTGCCATGTCCACAGTTTAAGGATCTAGTTCTTTTTCCCCTTTCGTTTTATTTTTTGAAAAACAAGAAAGAGAGCTGTTTTTGACTCTCAGCTCAGTGTGGGGGAAATCTGTTAGGTTGTTTTGGGCTTTGTTTTCTAAGCTTTTTAAGTGCTAATGGTGCTATGCCCAACTCATAACCTCCCTGCCCACAAACGGCTCGTGGGGTGCACATGGGCCGGTCCACTGGACAGACCCTGGGGGGCCGTGAGCGGTCCCGGGCCTGTTGGGGCCTGCCTGGGCCTGCCTGTGGCCCGATCCCATCCTAGTTTCCCTCTGCAGAGCCGTGGGCCGAGAAACCCGGCTGCCCAGGGTCTGAATTTTGGCCACTGGGCGTGGGAGTTCCTTACAGACCTTTGTGTCCCCAGGCCACGCTGCGGGCATCCAGGAGCTGGACTCCGGGGCTCCCTGAGTTTTCTCTGTTAGTGCCTGACCCTTCAGAACTGCTGAACCTTTTCACTTAAAAAAGTGGGCTTTACAGAGTTCAGCTCCAAGATCACCTCCACCCTCTCTCTGGCAGGCTGACAAAAGCGCGGCCTGCAGACGCCGCCTGGCTTCCCCATGTTTCAGGGTAGCCAGAGTCTTGATTTATGGAAAATGGAAAATCAGGCCCAGAAAGTTGTATGTTGCAACTAAAAGGAAAAGTCCCATGTAAATACATCTTTGTTTTCCTAATTCAGAGGTGTTTGGGCCCTGTTGGTGCAGATCTGAGCAGCCGGCCCGAGCCGATACCACCAAATATTAAAACAGCTCAGCCCACACGAGGAATATCGGCAGCTTTTGTTCTGAGATTAGACAGCAGTTGATACTGGAGGACGTGGGGCTGCAGAGACAGGTGTATATAGCAGAGATAATTAAAACATTTCCATGATTATGACAGCCACATTCTGCTGCTGCAAGCTGCAGGATCTTTCCACCCAAATATTTAACAAGCACCAAATAAAACACTGGTGAGAAAATAAAAAGGACTAGAAAAAAACAGAGTGTAATAAATTTTAAAGGTAAAAGAGCCAAGAGTATAGAGATAAGCATCGGGGTGGGTGGGGTGGCTAATCATTTTATTTAAAGAATTTATACTTTTAATAGTTGTCTGCTCCTCATATTTTATTTTATTGTATTTTATTTTTTGGTATAATTAATGTAAGTGAAGTAGCCTTTTAATCTTAAATCCTGGAATGATAGATAGTCAGATATCCTGAGCATTAATTCGTCTTCTTTTTGGACAAGGTAGGGGCAAGTAGCATAAAATCAATTAAGTTCCATAAATGAGCTTCTCATTCTAAATTAATATTTTCCACTGAGATTATGTTCCTCTAAAGGTTTTAATGTATATGGATAACACATTTTCCAGTGTACGCCTTGCATAGCTGGATGCTTATATGGGATCAATTATCATCTTAGTTTTTTAGCTCGGATAATGACACTACCTTTTCCCCAAATCAGTAAAATTCCATAGAATCTTTTTAAAAAAAAAAAAAAAATCAAGCAAAATATCAGCATTCTCCATGGCACCCAGTACTTTTCAGCAGGGTTTTTTTTTTTTTAAGAAGTACCACGCATAGCAGTTTTCACATCATCGCTTCTATATAAATTCCACTATAGGCTGAAATTATACATTCTCGCAGCACAGATGGGCTGGTCTGTCATTACGACTGCCGGGCCCTTGTTGGAACACACAGCATATTTCAATTGTGGAGTCGACAATTTCAAAGAACTGAGGTCAAAATAAACAAGTGGCATTTTTGTATCAAAACAGTCTTATTAGATGATCTCATTCCCTGAAAAATTTGGTAGAGGAACACCCATCATCTTCATTAAATTTTAGTTTAAATTTTGGTCTCTATCTTTGCCTTTTAAGACTCCAAATGCCCCAGGTCAAAGGACCTTAAATGTATTAATTAATTACCAATTTTTACCTTGTTTTGCAGCACCAACCACATAACACTAGATTTAAATCCAAAATTGTGGTGTTTGGGATGTTTGATTTTAATATCTTCATAATCTCTGTAGGACAAACATTAAATCTCTAGGTGTTGTATGTAAAATTATCTTGAGACTTTTATGAAAAATTAGATGATAAATATTTTGCGTGGTCTAAAAGGTACATTTAAATCCAAACTTAAAAAAAAAAATAGTTCAACAGGTAAACTACAAAGAGTAGCCATAAACTTTAAAAAAAAATTATCTTACCAAGATAACAAAGTGCACAATTTATTGTTTCCTATCACCACCACCCGGGAGGGCAGAGCACTTTTACAGCCACAATAATTTGCAAATGAGGATAACTGTTTATTTTGTGAATTTGCTCACATGATGATGTAATAATCGGTCTGAGGGTTGTTTTCTCCCCCCTCCTTATTTTTAAGTGTTTTCTTCTGCATTTCTAAATTCTGGATTCGGAATTTGTCGAGCTGAGTAAGGGGAGGGCGCTTGTCTCTGCCGTACCCTGCAAGCTGCTGCCGCCCTGGCCAGTGGTTAACGCAAGTGTCTGGCTGTGGCTTGTTTATTTTAAGGAACGTACCTGTTGGCAGAGATGTTGGGGAATAATTGGGAAAGTGAAAAGTTGATGAAATTTGCCAGAGCCGTTTGGGAGCTGATTTCACAAGCGGCTCTGCTTTCAGATTTTTTAACCATTTCAGCCTCTCCAATTTTGGTCTTTTCGCCTGTTGACTCCCGTCTCAGCATCTGAAATGAATTTACTGTCAGTGCCACGAAGGTGGCCCTGGTCTGGGGGCCAAAGGTAGCAGCCCAGCATCTCTGAATCGGTCTCAGAGTGATGGCGGTCATCGCAGTGATGGTGGCGATCATACAGATAACCGCACTGTCCCGGGAGTCCTCACCACGCCCGGCGCCTTTCACATTTGGGAAAGCAGAGTGGAGGAGAGTACTGAGGCCAGGGTTCACGTGGAGTCATTTCTGTTTCCTGGCCATGCTGATCAGGGTGTTTTTACCTCTTTGTGCCTGTTTCCTCGTCTATACAGTGGGGACGTAAGTGTCCCTGCCTTGTGGTAACACATGTCAAGCGAGCTCTTAGCATACGCTTAGTTTATAGAACACACCACACAAATGCTGTTACTCCCTGATTTACTGCTGAGTCTCAGAAATGTCAGGACGAGGGGCTGTCCTCATGGACACCCCGCCAGGGGAGGCACTGAGCTCAGAGGCCGAGTGACCTCCCCATCTTCTGCCAGCTGATGAGGGTTGGGATGGGATTTGAACCTGGGTCTGCCGTCTTCCAAAGCCCAGCATTCATTATGTGTTAAACTGAGTGCAGACATGCGTGTCCACGCGGCAGCTGGATGTGAGTGGCGTGCCTGTGCACTGAATACATACACAGGTGCCCTGTACTCCCCTGGTGCATCGGTGGCTTCCAGAGGTGGACTGGTGTTTGGAGGTGACATGTCTGCCAGGGGCTGGCCCCCTTCATTGTTTCCCAGTGGGCCCTGCAGCCTGAGGGCCACCTTGGGGACTCCTAGACTGGGCACTCCACTGCCCCAATGTGATGCGTCGTTCTCCCCAGCCCAGGGCCACCAAAGCAGGCAATGGTGCCAGGCTCCTGGTAGGGGAAGGAAGGCTCCTTGTCCGGCTGGCTGCACTCTGGGCCCTGGCCAGGCATGGCCCTGTCTCCTCAGGGGACCGGCAGTTCCAGGCGCCGGCCATTTGCAGACTGAGAGGAATAGAAGTGAGCCTCCAGGCCCAGGAGAGGAAATGGCGGCTTGGGCAGGCCCAGAGCAGGATCCGGGCAGGCGGGCCGGAGGAAGGAGCGGCCGGAAGGCCCCGGGGTGGGCTGGCCAGCGTGCTGGCGGCCCTCCTCCAAGAAGCGGCCGGCAGGGCTGGCCTCCCGGGTAGGTCTGCGTGTGTGCACATGTGTACCTGCGTGCTGGGGCTCGGGCCACGGGGAGGGTAAGCAGTCCCCGTTTCCCATCAGGCACGTGGCAGAGCTGGGGGGGGAGTTGATGAGATGGCGTGAACACTCAGTACACCTTTGGAAAAAAGGCCTTGATAAGAATGATTCTCACTACAAGGCCTCCGTTCTCTTGAATTAAAATGGGGGTGACAGAATTGGCTTCGGGAAAGGGTCAGATGTGTGAAGTGAGAGCCTATCTGGGAAGCCCGTGGTTGGTTGGTTTTTCCCTCACTGTGGCCTCCTAGGAAGAGACCAGAGGCCTAGGCTCTCAGGTGAGCTACCTGTCCATCCCAGCCTCAATTCCCCACCTGTAAAGGGAGGGATAAATCTTCCCACAGGTTTCTCGTGGAATTAAATGTGGTGATAGTGCCTGGCACTCAGCCAGGAGCTCGGGTGGCCCTTGATGGGACAGTGGTGGGTGGGCCCTGGAGAAGGGTCCCAGCCTCTGGTCCCTGGGACTCGGGCCTCTCAGTGTGGGGTCTGGATGCGGGGGGAGGCCGGGCCTGCAAATCTCCAGGAGGCTTGCAGGGTGGGGGGAGTCAGGGCTGGCTGCAGCCTGTGATCAGGAACCTCTGGCCCAGTTTCCTGGGAGCCCAGCCCTGCCCCAGGATTCCTGCAGTGGGTGTGCCCACACTTCCGGCCCAGGCGTGGGTGGAGGGCTCCTGGAGGCAGGAGAGAAGTTCCCGCCCTCCCCACCCACGGGGGCCTCCAGCCTGTGCTGCTCCATTCAACTCTATGGGACGAGGAGTCCTACCTGAGCCCCATGCGAGGTCCAGGCGAGCGGCCCCTGCCCACTGGCTGGGCACAGGCACACGTGATGTGGCAGTGGAGGCCTCAACGGTGCGGAGAGCTGCCCTCCAGCTTGAGCCTGTTGTTCACAAATAGTAAGTTGTCCGATGCCAACACCGGTGGAGGCTCCCAGGCCCTGACGGGTGGGCCGCAAGGGTCTCAGGCCTCAGTCCTGGGTGCTCCCGCACCAAAGGTGAGTTCTGCCCCTGAGATGGAGTCATGCGCAAATGGCTAATCTGTGGGTCCCCCGGCTTGTGGGACCAACGCTGGAGGGTGTCCCGCGGAGGCAGCCTCCAGCTGGGCACTCCTGGGCCAGGCAGCATGGCAGACCGCCATGGCCCACACCGTGGGGGAAAGGTGTGGCCGTCACAGTCAGAGTCCAGCTTCCAGGGGAGCGGTGAGTGAGACTGGCTGGGGCAGGACCAGTGGGGGACCCAGAGAGGCAGAAATCCCCTGCCTTGGCCCAGAGTTGGGGCCACCTTGGCTTCCCCAAGGGATGGCCAGTACATGCCATATGTTGCAAACAGGACTCAGCTCCTTTGGGTTGAGGGGAAGCTGACCTTTGTTGACCTACTATGTGCCAGGGCCAGATATTTTAATCCATTTTTTTAAACATCCATTTTTTAATTTAATCTGCCAATTCCATTTTATTTCAATATCCAATCAGGGCCAGCATGTCCCAGTCTGTTTTGGTGCTGGATGAGGGTGCAAACAGGATGGCTGCAGGAGCCCTGCCGGGGTGAGGGCGCCAGGCTTTGTGGCTCTGAGTGCTGGCTGGGCCATGGAGAGCATGCAGTGTGAAGCAGGCCATGGGAAGGAGAGAGCCCGAGGGTCGTCCTTGCGCTCAGTGTTCCCATGGCCAAAGCGGGAACTATCTGAGGTGGCAGGCCCAAGTGATCTCAGAGCTCTGGGGACAGTTTGTCATTCACACACACTCGGAATAAAAACCTTTGGGAGATGCTGTAAAAACCAACCCGAAACAGGCAAGATGATTTTGCAATCCTTAGTGTTCTCAAGGCGGCCCTTCTGCGCTGGGCCAAATCCAGACCCTCCCATTGGGCTGGGAGCCTGCGGTGTGGACGAGGAGCCTGGGCTTTTGCAGGGTCTTCACGTCTTTGCTCATTGCAGACACCATTCAGCATCTGATGGACACTGACCCCTGTCCCGTGGAGACACTTATCTCAGGGACCTGTGGATGGGCCGGGAGCCGGGGTCCTCAATGCCTGCGGACAGCTGCTCCAAGGCGGGGGCCTCGGTGAGGGAGCTCCCTCAGATCAGGGCAAAACGGAGGTGCCGTGTCCGGCCAGGATAAGCTCATGTGAAACCAGCTCTCCTCAGGGTCGTGTCGGTCACCCGTGAGACCTCACTGGCACTCACATCCCTGATCCCACAGGTTCCGTTGTGTCAGGTCCATTCAGTGCTCACTAGATTCTCCAGGGCTCCTGTTGGAGAGATTGGGAGCCTGCACTCGGCAGGCCCTGGCTGGGGCACAGGAGGAGACTGGCTGCTCTGTCCAGTGACCTTGTCCAAGCAGACCTCCTTGAGGCTGGGTCTTCAGCTGGAGGGCCAGAGCTGTTACTGCTGGGTCTGTCCCGTGCTCACAGGCCGGGGGCCTCACTCAGCAAACACAGGCGCCCTCAAGGAGGCCCAGATCCGGCTGAGATCCTGCTGGGCCTGGGGCTGGGCCCAGCTGGATGGAGGGCAAAATGGTAGCCTGGTGCACCCAGTGCTAGCCCTAGGGCCCTGGGAATCCAGGGAACTTCCTGGAGGTGGTGGACCCCCCGAGCCACAGGCTTGTTCCAGCCTCAGGCCTGCCACGTCCCAGGCAGGGCCCCGCTGCCAGGCGCACCGCCGTCCCCCTCGCCAGCCCTGCACAGGCCACATCTGCTGCTGCAGCCACGCCATAGCACCGCCTCCCAGCTCCGTCCCCATGGAAACCATGGGGGGGGGGTCCCTCCTGCTGCATTTGGCCGCTGACTGGTTTCCATTAGAGCCAGCCTGCTTTCCTTGAGCCCATTCCCTGGAGTGTAAGGTTCCCCCAGGGGTTTCTTCCCGAGTTTACTGAGCACCAGCCTTCTATGCCAGGGGATCCAGTGGTCTGGGCCCTCCCACCCTTGGGCCCTCCCACCCTGGTTGAC
Organism: Rhinolophus sinicus; assembly: GCF_036562045.2. Lineage (NCBI taxonomy): Eukaryota > Metazoa > Chordata > Mammalia > Chiroptera > Rhinolophidae > Rhinolophus > Rhinolophus sinicus. The sequence goes on from NC_133752.1 coordinate 197,727,137, forward strand.
ATTCCTTAGTGAAAGTGCCTGAGGGGCTTGCAGTCCCCTGCTCAGGTCCCCCAGGCCTGTGACTACTCTGGGCCTTGGCGGGCCACAGGCTCAGACCCCGTCCTTTCCCACACAGGACCAGCAGCTGCTGAGGATGGAACGCTGGACCCGAGTCAGGGGCCCCGGTTTGCTGTACTGGCTGGGCCTTAGAGTCACGGCGGGCACTGAGTAAGCCCCTTCCTCTCTCTGGGCCTCAGTTTATCCATCTGTAAAATGAGACGATTGAACTGTTTCTCCACTTCCTTGCAATGACAGAAAGAGAAAGACAGGGAAAATGAAGCTGCAGCGACGCCAGCTCTTCTGGATTCTCAGTTTTGGGATTTTTCCTCATTTTCAAAGAGGATTTTTTTTTGTTGGTTTTTTTTGTTTTGTTTTGGCTTGGGTTTTTTTGGTAAGGGAAAGAGTCATGGAATTTGACCGGAGATGGTTGTTTGTGAGGCCGAGAACCAGTTGGAGTCCACAGACCCACCCGGCATGGGAAGGGCCGGCTCGGCTTTGGGCAGCCAGAAGCCTGGGCAGCTGTGCCTGCCAGGCTCCGCTTGGCATCTGTTAGGTGCCCAGTGACCTGGCTGTGAATGTGGTGAGCAGAGGCATGAAACGTGCCCGTGAAGGAATCCAGAGGGCTCTGGAAAACTACCCGAGAGGTTTCCGGAGGTCAGACATGTGGGCAGAAAATGAGATCTAGCTTTTAAAAAACCCAGCTGGCGCATCCCCCGGGGAGACGGGGGCTGGTGAGAGGCCTGGGAGAGCAGCGCTGCCCTGCTAACTTTGAAAAGCTCACACAGGGCTGGTCCGTGGCAGCAAGGCAGCCCCCAGACCCTGCCTGACGTCCTGGGGAGGTGTCAGCTCTCCTTCCTCCTCTTGGGAGGTGGTGAGCAAGCTTCACAGGAGTGATGGGTGACAACGCTGGTCCTTGGGGACTTTTTGCCCAACCTGCCAAATGGATGGTTTGACTCCTCCCATGAAAACTCAGCTCCCACTTGCTTATTGTGAAATGTCACAGATATCATGATGCTGGCCTCTCCTGGGCTCCTGCCAGTGTACGGGGGACACTTCAGCTTACAGACAAAGAGCACAATGTCGGAGGTAGCCGGCGTTCACAGCAGCTGGGGGTGGCTCACATGGTGGTTTGTGCAGGTACCTTTCCTTCTGGGGACTCAGTAGCCTCATCTAAAAAGTGGGCTTAGTAACTGAAATGAGTGTGGGAACTAGATGAGAGGTGGGGGCAGGGCTGGATAAGTGGTAGGTGGTGGCATCAGAGCTGCGCCGACCCCACTTCCCTCATCATGAATGGAGCAAGCTGCACCCCCAAGATTGCCAAAGACCCACGGTGGGGCTGACACTCATCCCAGCAGACCCCAGGGGAATTGGGGGTAGCTTGACGTTTCTCAAGGTTACCTGGAACTGCTGCTGGAAGGCCCTGGGTAGCCAGCACGGTGGTTCCCCTTTTCCTTGGCGGTGTTCCTTCTTCATTGTCTGGGCCAAGGGACCAAGTCCATCCCCCACTCAATGTTGAGCCTGCCACCCTGCTCCAGGCCCCCTGGGTTTGCTGACAGATCCCAGGGGCTAAAGAAGCAGCTGAACAATCTGGGGACAGCGTCACTGCATTTCAAAGGATGGGTGAGATGGCATTTTCAGTTTTGCGTCCTGGGCAGGAGTGAAACTTGGGTTTGAACAATCACATCCTGGTAGCCACCTCCTCCCCACACCCCAGCCCGCCCTCCCCAGTGAAGTCAGCGGAGGGAGTTAGCTCTGAGGAGCGGGCAGCAGCAGCAGAGGTTGATTTAGACACGCGGGGAGACTGGGATAATGTAGGAAATGAAGGAAATTTCCCCAGGGAAAGGGGGAAGAGAAGAAAGAGGAGCTTAAGTGCCCAGATAATTATACAGCCTGGCGCGGTGATTTATGGCAGGCAGGCGGGCTCCTCTGGCCAGCTCCACTGCCCCTCCCGTCCCAGTCCCCTGCACCCTGGAGACCCGCTGGTAGGGGAAGGCAGGGAGGCTGGCCACACCCAGACCGTCCCCATGTCCTGCCCGCTCTGCTGCCTGTTAGCACGTCCCAACATCTCTGCCCTCTGCCCTGCCCTGGCTCATTCCCACCCAGGGATGTGTGGCTGCAATGCAAGCCCCTGCCCCGTCTCCCAACCTGCAGGAGCTATCCAGCTCCGGCTAAAGTCGTCTCCCCTTCCTGGGACTCGCAAGGCCCCCGACAACCTGTCCTGCCCCCTCCACGCACCGTCCCCCAGCTCTTCAGGCTATGGAGCAGCTTCACCTCCTCCTGGAAGCCCTCCCTACTCTTCACCCAACCCGTGTCCTGCAGGCCTGCAGCCCCTGAGCTGTGGCAATGAGTTCACGCAGGTATCTGGCCCGGGAGACTGAGCGCCTCAGGCAGAACAGGCCAAAGTCGCCAGCCTGGCACAGGGCAGGCTCTTGGGGAACGTTTCATGAATGAACGAAACAGAATCCAGCAACTGAAACAGGAGACGATAAGGCTGAGAAGGGCCTCCCTGCGCTCAGTGCGGTGGCAGAAGCCGCCAAAGTCGCCACATCACCGTGAATCAAGACACTCCGGGAAACAAGCGGACAGTTTATTTTCCCGCCTCCACCAAATACAGTCCCTGTTAGAACTAATCTGAGTGGCTGTGAGAGCACACTTCATCACATACGGTGTGATGGCGCCCAGTGGACGACCCGAGCCCTGACCACCTGCGGCCATGGAGGGAGGACATCCATCGGCAGCGGGGTAACGCCGGGCTTGGGAAAGCCACACTGGGATTTCAGTCAGGAAGACCAGCTGTTAGAGGTGACCGTCGAAGGCTGTGGGGCCTTTTCTTCTCAGGTCGCTGGGTGTGAAAGGAAGGCATGGGGACCCACTGGCCCATCCTGTTAATTTAGGTCAGGTATTTCCAATTCACAAATTTCCCATACATCGTGGCTTGTGGGAGTCCGCCCCGACTGCAGGGCCCTCGTCCCCTTCCCTGGCAGTGGTCTTCGCCTGCCCAGCCCCTCCTTGGGACTCATTACACCCCTCGTCTGCCCATCGTCCACCTTCGCGGGTCTGTGATGAACAAGGTCGGCGGTGCGCAGCACCCTTCTGAGGGCCTGACATATTTGTCCTGCTGAGCTGGGTCTGGGCAGCTTCCATTAGGCCTTTGAAACAGTGTGTCTTGGGGAGGTCACCCCTGACGAGCGGGCAGGGGCCCCACTCTGTCATCGGCCTGCTGCGAGATCTAGGGCCAGCCTCTGTCCTGCTCTGAGCCTCAGTTTCCCCACCTGTCCCATAATCTCTTTGACCTCCACCGCTGACATGTGGTGGGTCTCTGGAAAGTTCTGAGGGGCAGGCTTGGAGTGGCCTCCTCACGATGTGAAGGCACTCCTGGGACCCCATTCTGGGGGTCTTGTGGGGGAAAGATTCGTGTATAAATAAAGATAGAGATGTTTATCCTAATGACGCCTGTTACAAACATGACGAACTGGGAGCAGCCAACCCTTCTGGGGCCAAGCAGTTGTGACAGTTACCCCTTGGGGTGACACAGGTTTATGACCGCACGGGCAGCTTGCAGGACAGACTGAGGTGGTGCCTGGGAGGGCAGTCGGCTGCATGCTGGCTCAGCTCAGGAGATTAAAAGTGAGTGCCGCCTTTCTCCTTTTCTCTGTTTTCCAAAACCTTGTTTAATGAGGATCTGTTCCTTTTGCAACGGGGGGAAAATTGTTTAAATCACAAAACCAACCGTGTGGCCAGAGGGAAACTGACTCACCCAAATTATCACTGTGTGTTCTCCCCCTAAACACAGACGTTTACGAGGGGTGCAGGAGGTCATGGTGGGGCGGGGCCGTACCATCAACAGGGTACATTTTGGTTATTTAAAAGGAGCATGGGTAACCTTCAGGGAGGCGGGGGACACTCTGGCATTGAATCGCAGGGAGAGGCTGGCACAGCCCGTGATGGTGGCAGCATGGCTTTGGGGCAGAGCCCTTCCTGAAGCCTCCATGCACGTTAAGTCTGATGTCTGGTAATGACACCTGTAAAGAAAACAGGACTCAGTTTTGTTGTCGCGGTAGAACCAGGACCCGTTGTTTTGCTGACATTGTTTGTGACAAACCCGACTTAGCTGAGCCCAAGGTGGGTGTGCAGACAGACGTGCGTCTGGCAGTGGCTTGCTTTTCTGGAACCGCCTCGGTAATTAGTGTGGGGCTGGCGGCTGCCTTGTGTGAACCTACTGTGTGTTCTGGCCAAGCCGCTGGGAATCTCACGTTCGTTCATTATCTCCGACGTCAGCTTTGTACAGTGGGTGTAAATGGCTCCTTTTAAAGATACAAAACGGGCTCCTAGAGACCAGGTTCCTGAAGGCCACGCAGGCTGGCGGAGTCTATGTGACCTGCTTGGCTCTGGAACCCAGGCTCCTCCCTGGGTCTGGAAGCTCTGCCACTAGATACCATGTCCTTGGGGACTTGAGCTCACCTGCACCTGACCACACCGACCCCCGTGGCAGCTGTCGCTTCCCCAAGTCCCTCCTGGAGCCATTTTGGCCCAAGTGAAGTGGCAGAGATGGGGACACACCCCTGGTTTGTGTGTCTGGCAAACTCAGGCCAGAGGATGTGGCCGCCCACACGCCCACCAGCGGACTCCTGAGCCCTCCTGACCTTGGGTGTCCGGCCTGGCACGACCCAGGGCCAGGTCTCAGTCCTTCCCACGCCATTTCCCCACACGACTCGGGGGTGTACTCGGTGCACGGCTCATCAGCACTGGCTCCTGCTGGGAGGATGTTTCTCCTACAGATGACCTTGGAAAGGGGCCACGTCTGATGCTGAAGACAAGTGTGGCCAAGGCGGGGCTGAGCCTTCTGGGGTCTGTGTGTCCTGCAGCTTGGTCCACATCCGGGTTCCTGCGGGGGCTCAGAGTCTCCTGCCCCGCAGCCTGCTCTCAGCTGTGTCCACCCAGGCCCCAGGCCCGGGCGAGTTGGTCAGTTGTAAGACGAGAGGCTGGGACGGAGTTCCTCCACGTATCAGGGCCCAGAGTACGTTCTCACATGTCCTCAGAGTGCTCTGGGGGTGTCTGTGGTGGGTGCTGCCGTCCACTGAGCCCCACAGGCACGGGTGTGCATCGTCCTAATCTTCATGTAAATCTGAGGAGGTGGCATCACTGTTTCTATGTCACAGGTGTGGAGACTGAGGCCCAGACAGGTGAGGGGGCTTGTCAGTGGTCACAGGGGCAGAGCTGACATGGGAACCCAGCAGCCCTGGGCCACCGTGCAGGTGGACACAGCAATGTCCTAGAATGCAGGGATACTTGTGGGCAGGAGCGAGGCGGTCTGGCAGCCCCCTCCCCCAAACCTGCCTTGTGGCTTCTGGAACTTGGGGGTGCTAGTGCCCCTGAGGGACGCCAGTTTGGAGTTCACTAGTGACCCTGAGACCCCAGGGGCCCTGGCCACCCCCCCCCCACGCCGTTCAGGAAGGAGGACAGCTTCAGGAGGCTCCGGCAGCCTGGAGGGGTCCCCAGGGCAAGTGACACAATGTTTGTCGCACTCAGAACACCGACGGGAATGAGGCAGTGAGGACGGCAGGCCGCGGGAGCTGGGGTTGCCTGGACGCCTCTGTGCGCTACGTCCCAGTCAGGGCCTCCCCTGCGAGACCCCGCAGTCACTTGACCTTGTTTCTCCGTGGGCATCACTGGGAGAGTAGGTGAAAGGATGTGGGAGCAACTGAGTGTCCTGAAGGGAGGACATTCTGCACACGCTGCTGTGAAGTTGGAGGGGTGCCTGGCCCCAGAACGGCTGTCCTAGTGAGTTTTCCAGCTGTGGCCACGTGTGTCTCCCGTGTCTCTTGGGGATTGAGCCAAGGCCCCAGAGCCACGCCTGCCCCTGCAGCTGGAGCTCCAGTCACCTGTCAGGATAGAAATTCCACATCCCTTGTGTGTCCAGAACGGGCGTGGGATGGCCTGCGGAGCTGCTCGGTGTCTCCTGTTTTTTCACTGCTGACACGTGCGTGGCCATGTCCTGTCCCAGCTCCCCCAGCTCCCGTAGCCTGGAAGCCCGTACTGTCACACTAACATCAGCGAGAGTTACATTGAATTGGGCCATTCGCAGAAAGCTTAGCTACTGAGCCGGTGGGCACGGTGATGTGCTGCCCATGGCAGTGCCCTCTGTGCCTGAGCCGAGCCGTGCTTGTGGTCCACAGGGAAGACTGGGTGTGTGCTCCGTTGGCTCCCCATGCTGTTTCCGGGTGCCCCAGTCTGTGGTCCTTTCTTGGGTCAACCCCAGGTGAGGGCATTGGAGAATCTCAGCCCAGGTGTGGCTGGTGAGGGTGTAGCAAGCAGGCGGGATTTCCTAACCAGGCCACAGGGTGGGGGCATCTTGTGGCCTTTAGGCAGGTGGGCCCAGGCGTGTTCATCTAGCACCAGTGCACCCCTGGGCCCCAAGGAGGAAGTATTTGGACAATCTCACAGGTAGGAGAGGCGGGGAGGGTGTCCTGGCAGTCCAGGCGAGAGCTGTGCGGCTCAGGGCAGTCCCTCCTTGGGGTGCTCCCTTCTAATAAACAGGACAGTGACATGCTCAAGGCCCTGTACAACAACTGGGGAAACAGAGGCTTCGAGAGCTGCCCGGCAGCGAGTGAGCGGAGAGGTAGGAATAGAGCCCAGAGCTGCACGACGAGGGGTCCTGAGCCCACGCTGCGTGCAGACAGGGCACCTTGGGCTCCCAGGTTCCCGGCTCCATCTTCAAGGGGATTGCTGCAGGCTCGACCTGCACATCCTTGGGGAGCCACCGGCAGGCCCCCTCCGGCCTCTGGGCCATACGAGTCCCAGGAAGCTCAGTATCAGGGTCGGAGACAGTGAGGAGAGGAGTTGTGGGCTAATGTGGTGACTGGGTGACTCCGTGCTCTGGTGGGTGGCGCTAACAGGTCTCGGCCTGTCCATCTAAGGGGAGCATGACCCTTGGTCCTAGGTGACAGGGACTAGGGATGGTTGCACTTCTGAGAGGACGGGGACAGCTGAGCTCTTGCTTCGGAGGGTCTGTGGGAGACATACGCCTTTATCTGGGCATGCTTGGGAATGTGGGTGGGCACGTAGGGCGTGGGTAGGAGGGCATGGAAGGGACCAGGACCTGGGCACATGGTGCCCGGCGCCTGCCTCCCTCCTGGTCACCCTACTCACTCAGCCTGGGCAGAGGTTCGATTAAGGACTGGGCCTGGATTCCACATCCCACCTGAGATTCTGGCCACAGCCCAGCAGAATTCCTAGCTGTGGTGAGTTGGACCTTGGTTGGGACTTGCAGCGTGTTGTCACAATGAAGCGTTACTGCTCTGGGCGTCTGTACAACCTGGGGGCCAGCCTGAGCCCGAACTCAGCGGTAGTGGGGAAGCCTAGCCTAGGAGTTACCCTGGGCCGAATGCTGGCTCCTGAGCCTTTGCTCAGTTGGTCCTGGGGTATCTCCTCTCTGGCTTATTTGGGGAAGACCCAAAGTCATGTCTGCGCCTTCTACATCCCAGATAGTGGCTTTGTTCCAAGAGTGAGTAGGGGGGCACTTCCTGTTATCCTGGATGCCGGGTACCCTGCCAGGCTGAGGGACACATAGTTACATAAGAGATGGCCCCTGCCACAGAGCTGCCAGCCTTGGGGGCCATGGGCAGTGCAGTCATCTGTGAGCTGATTTCAAGGGACCCCCGCCCCTGCCAGCCTGCTGCTAAAGCTGGGGAGATCCCTGACCCAGGAGGCCTCCCTGAAGGAGGTAACCTAAAAGATGGGCCCGAAATAGGCCTTTGGTGGCAGGAGAACATTTCAGTCCGGGTGCCAAGGCAGGTCTGAGCGAAAGGTATAGGGGCACTGTGAAGGGGTAACCTCACTCTGCCAGGAGCAGGCGCCATGAGCCCTGTCAGCCCCCTTCCTCTGCGGACACTAGAGCTGTGCACAGCTGGAGTATGAGGGAGCCAGCAGTTGGGGTTTGTTTGGGGGTGTGAGAGTCTAGCACCAGGCGTGGGAGTGGGGCAGTCAGACGAGGCTTTCCTGACCCCTTCACCTCCACGTAAAGTTCTTAACCTCTGGGCACTTCGGTGCCTCCAGGCAGCGGTGGGCTGGGCCCACATATAGGTGGTTGTCGGGTAAATGAGAGGCTGGGGGAGGGACCCCATTGAGCCCCTTCACCATTCCTGGGGCTGTGTGCCACCAGGCCTGCTCAGCTGACTTCGTGGTCACCTTGTGTTTTGCAGAATGCGGCTCCTCCCATAGCACCCCTGAGAAAATGGGACCCACCGTGTCCTTTGGAAGAGGCTCCAGGACTGCACGGACCAGGTATGATGGTCTTTGGCCTGGGCCGAGGCACAGAGGCAGCCTGGGAGTTGGGTGGCCGGGCCGGGAGGGGAATGTGGAGACCCCAGCACCAGCCCCACTCTCTCGAGCCCCAGTCTGCCCAGAGTCCCCAGGGACCCAGCCTGACCCCTGGCAGTGGCAGAGACCCCACTCCAGGACTATGAGCCAGGACAAAGAGCGGAGGATGCCCTGGCCTGCTGTGTGCCCCCTCCCGTTCCTCCCGGGTCCCCCTGCCCGTTCTATGGCCCGATTATGCTCACTTGCCTCCTGGAAGCACGGAGGGTCGGGATGGCTGGGTCGTTGGCTTGGAGACCCTCCTGAGCAAGCTCTGAGCCATTGCCACCTGCAGCCATGCCAGGCGATGGGCACGCACAGCCCCCAGCCCACCTTCTATGAGCCATCCCACTCAACGAGCTCCTTTGGTACCCTGAGCCTCAGTTTACCTGTCCATAGGATTAGAGTGGGAATTCCTCCCCATGGAGTTTTGGGGAAGCACAGTGAACCCCAGAATGCCTGTGGCTTCAGTGAGAGGGCCCAGTGGGCAGGACACAGTAGGCACCCAAGAAGGGGCAGAGGTTTATAATTCACCAGAAGATAGAAAACTGGCCTGGTGTGTGTCCCACTCTGGCATTCTCCTGGCTTCCTCTCGCTTGGCTGGAGCTCAGCAGGTCCAGTTCCGTCTGTCCGTATGTGTGCTGGGTGCTGAGCGAGACGAGATGGTGGGTGGAGACAGAGCTGGTCCTGCCCATGCAGCTTGGGGGCTTGTGGGCAGCCTCAGCTCCGAGCGGCCAGGCCGTTTGTTGGCGGCGTCTCTGAAGCAGCCAGGAGGGTCTCAGTGCCCCAGGAGCCTAGGCCTGCTTTGGCCATGTGGCTTCAGATCAACCTCACGGCCTTGGTGGTGTTGATGGCAGGGCAGGGGGGGACATGGCCTGGCCAGCAAGGACAGTGCTGGAGGCGGCCGAGAGGCGAGAGGTGATATCTGAGGCCTCCAGGTCTGAGCAGCTCCCCACGGTGGTCCTGGGTCTGTTTGCACATCAATGGGACAGGGGGCTCACCTGCCCACGGTAGGTGCTGTGTGGGGCCTGCCAGAGGCCTGGCCTGGCATATTCTAGAAGCTTGAGGTTGTCTTCCTCTGGCACAGAGCCTTGATACCCAGGCTCGGCCTGGGGGCCGCCACTGCCAGCCCTGAGGGCTCATGGCAGTGGCCACACCACAGCACATGGATCGAACCCCGGCTCCCAGCTCCGGGCTCCTCGGGCCATCACTCTGTAGCCTTGGGGAAGCCACAGCCCCTCCCTGGGATTCTGTTTTCTCATTTGCAAAAGGGGCATCTGAACCTCCTCCTGCCTCCCTCCCAAGCACCAATAGGAGTAGAAGAGGGAGCCTAAACTGGCCAAGAAGTGGGGGCCTGGCCTGGGATCGGTCACCCACCCCTTGCAAAGTTGAAGTCTGTATACATGGCTTTCACTGATCACGGGGCAGAAGGGGAACCTGGGTGTTATGTATTGTTTGTTTATGTCCTGCCACGTTAAGAAAAACACATGTTAAGAAAAACACATGTACGTGTATATACATATGTATGTATGTATATATGTATCCATATGTATATATGTAGCAGTTTAGAGCAATATGGGTGATGCAGAAGGAGAAAAATAAGCAGCTGAAAAAATTGGGGCATAGGGAAAATCCAAGGGAGGCCTAGAAAAAGCAGTGTCATGTAGAAGCCTCCCAGTTGCTGATGGGGACTTGTAAATTCAGCTCTGAGCTTCCTAGCAGCCAAAGCAAAGAGGGAAAGACTATCCCTTACAGGAAGTGATGTTTAGGGAGTCCTGCCTTCAGCACTGATGCTGAGAGAGCTGCCTGACACGCCAGGATGTGTCAAAGCCCCTGATGAGGCCAGGGAGAAGGAGACGGAGGGAGCTCCCTCAGCACAGCTGCGTTCCTCTTATCATCCTGAACAACTCACACATTGTTTCATTTGGTGCTCCCAACCCTAAAAACCTAGGCTGAGAAAGGGGCAGTGAGGACCCCCAGGCAACCATCAGGCCTTGCTGAGCCTGATTCTGAACTTGCATCCCACTGACCCCCAAATCCACATCCTTGCAGCCACACCTGCTGCCAGCTGCTGCCCCTTTGAGAGGGGTGACCCCAGAAAATAGGGCTGTTTCAGCCCCAGTGTTTTGGGCACACAGTCGCATAGACCCAGTGGCTTTCTGGCCCCTGGGGTCTCCTGAGAGTCCCTGGGTGGCCCCTGAGCTGTGCCCAGCCTCACAGGCAGGGTGGGCCAGAGCTGACAATACACCTGTGGGATGTGCACCCCACACACACCCGGGGCTCCTTCCGAAGACTTAACCAGCATCTGTCTTTCCTTTCAGGTGTCAACCCTTCTTCCCAGCCACCTCGTTCCACAGGTGAAGCCTGAAGTTTAGGTGACTATGCCACCCTCAGGTCAGTGCAGTGTTTTGAATGTTGAAAGTCGGGATTTCCCACCCCCTCCCTCCAGCTACCACCCCGGGCTGGGCACGGCTGAAATGGGGTATGTACACATGGGTAACACTCACTGTGCACACACATGCACATACCCCCACGGCCTCTGGAGGACCGAGGAGCAGGCAGGCCCTTCTCGCACATTTGCATGGGCTCAGCAGGTCCACTCTGGCCTCCTGCCCACCTCTTTCTGTAGCCCAGGGACCAGGGTCCGCATGCAGTCAGGGGCTTGGCCAGGTCTCACCCCAGGAAGCTAGAATCTTTCCGGCTCCTTTCTGCACGTAAGTTGAGTGAAGCTCCCTTTGCAAGGAGCCAGCCACCGCGGCATGTCCGTCGGGGGAGGGCCTGGGCCAAGTGCTGATGTGGGTAAGCTCTGGCCCTTCACGGCGTCTGTGGACTTGAGCAGAAAGGAGCGGCTCAGCAGGTGAGAAGGTCCTGGCCTGCCAGTCCCTGTCATGGCTGCCTTGCGGTTCTCAGAGCCCCCTCCCCACACCTCGCTGTCTGCCCCTGCCAGGAGCCAGCCCCCCAAGCAGGCTGTCGGGCCCACTTGACTGATTCAAGCCTCCTGGGGAGTCTGGGGCCAGACAGACGTCAGCCCCATCGCCCGTGTTGCCATGGCCAGGGGCAGGCCTGCCTCCCAGGTCTGTGGACAGGCCCCCAGGCTGCTGCGTCTGGGCCCAGGATCCCTCTGCCATCTGGGCCTGGCGTGTTCAGAGGTCCAGCTTGTGGGCCAGACTCGGCAAACACTGCCATGGGGCTTTTGTGTCTGACACAGGGCCTGCACCAGCCGGTGCCTGAGGGTGGGGTGGGACCCCGGTGGGGAGGAGAGGCCACTGGGGACATCAGGGCCGGGGAAATGGGGATGTTGAAGGGGGCAGCGATAATGGAGAAAGGGGAAGAGCAGAGTGGAGGCTGAGCAAAAGTGAGGCGGGGCCCCGGGGAGAGAGTCCAGCAGGGCCACCAGGAAACTGCCTGGGCTGTGGCTGAGGAGACAGAGCCTGCGCGTGCCGCTGTCCCAGGCGTCCCACGGGGCCTGCTGGGCTCTGCCCAAGGCCAGCTAGTCCAGCTGCTTTCCTGGACACCCACTGAAATCCCCCCATTATAGCAAGGGCAGCCTCCAAGGTCCAAATGAAACCCAGGCCCTGAAAGATGTGTCCCTCACACAGGCTGTCACCAGAATGTATACGTGAGTCCTGATCTGCAAACCCTGACAGACATGCCGGAGGCCACCAAGGCGTGTCCCCAGGCGGAGGAGGACCCAGGGGAGGCAGGCTCCCTGGCCACAGTGATGGGGGCCATGCACAGTGGCTGAGGATGGGCAGGATTTGCAGGGAGGGCCACCCCTTCTTCGTGTGTCACAGCCTCATGCAGCCCCAGGACCACCAGCAAGGTGGGGCTGTCATCTCACTCTGTTCATCCAGAAATGGAGGCTGGAGCGGGAGTAGCCCAGTTCCAGCCTCGCGTCTGGCCCGGGAGGGTCATTGCGTCAGTTGGAGGCTCTTCAGGGTGCCAGCTTGGTCTGGGGGCACGTCGAAGGTTTAGGGGGCACAGTGACTTGATCGGTGGGGTTTGTTTTTGATTGAAATTGCTTTCCTTGAAGTCTGTGCTGTCTTCAGACTCGGCCCAGGATGGTGGAGGTCTCGCCCTGGGCGGCTCCATCAGCTGGCCTCCTCCCAGTCCCTGGGGCCTCAGCCTTACTCGGGGCAGACAGGAACCCCATGGCCCCTCTCAAGACCCAGTGCCAGCTGGTCTCTAGGGGCATCATCCCGTCCTCCCCGGCACCTTGGGTTCCTGTGTGGAGCGGCAGCCCCATTCCGCAGGAGTTGGCACAGATGTGGGGTCACAGGAAACCGAGGCTTGGGGCATTGGGACTGGCACCCCACAGCTGAGCCACATTGAGAAGCCACGTCTGCCAGCTCCAAAGCTGACCCGTATCTGGTGCCCACAGCCAAGGAGGGGCAGAAATTTGTTCTAATACCAAATATCCAGATACCCTCTGTTTACCCAGACAGAAAAAAAGTTAAGGCCTTAAAACTACTTTGTTTTGGATCTTTTGGTCCCAGTAAAAATATTGACAAACTACAGAACCACGGGTTTCATCCAGCGCTTAGCTGTTGGCTCTGAGTAGCGCCGTGGCGGGGAGAGATTAACTCTGAAACGTGAAAAGGGATGTGACAAGCAGATCCTTTGAGGACAGGGTGCGAGGATGGCCTACCCTGCAAGCGTCACCCGGAGGAAGTGACTTTTCCGTTCAGTTCACTCTTGTTAAGCACTTCCTGTTACTGTGCCAGGCCCTGAGCTGGATGCCATTGTTCTTCATGGCAGCCCTGCTGGGTGGGTGTCTTTCAGTGCTGCACCCCTACAGGGGCTGAGGCTCAGAGAGGCCAAGGGGCCAGCCTCAGGCCACCAAGCTGGCCAGCAGTAGAGCAGGGGCCTGGCCCCAACCTGCCCAGAAGTAGAAACACCTCGGTTCCAGGAGCATATGGTCTCCCCGAGGTGCCAGGATCTCCACAAGAAGACTTCCTGGGAGGCAGGTGGGAGCGGGGTCTGTGAAGGGGTGGGGACAGGGCCTGCAGCTCAGGCCTTCTTTAGAATTGTGTCCAGGGTGGGCTGGAGGGTTGGTAAGGAGTCTTCCTGCTGGACTAAAGCCAAGAGGCCCCCAGACCCAGTGTCTCTGGGGTGCCTGGGGCTTCTGCCTCTGCTGCCAAGGGTTCCCTGCCTTGGGCTCAGCCGGACACTTGGCCTCTGACATTTCCCCAGTTGGAGGTCTTATTTCCCAGATATTACTGAGCTGAAAGCTCAGCCATGTCCAGCTCTGGGCAGAGAGAGAGCGGCTCCCGCTCTGCCCAGTGGCCTGACGTCCCTGCTCCAGCAGGCTCAGGTCTGAGCTGCCCTGCTCCAAGAACACTGTGCCCACCCAGCCTGGCCAGCCCTGGGGAATTGGGGAGACAGAAGGCCCTTGCTGCTCACTGGGAAGGGAAAGAGAGTATCTCAGGTGTGGGGTTTGCTGAGGTCTCCCAGTACAGAGGGGTCTGGCCCTTCCTAGTGGCTGTGTGACCTCACGGATAAACCAAGACATCTCTCAGTTTCTGTACCCTCATCCCCCAAACACTAGGGAGAATGAGGATGCCTACCCTAGCTGTGTGACTGTAGGGAAGTAACTTAGCCTGTCTGTGCTTGCTCCTTCCCTCTAGATCAGGTTGTAATAGGGACCGACTGAGCCACCTGGTGAGATGGGCTCAGGTCAGGGCCTGGCAGATCACAGGCGCAGGGTGTCTGCACATGCCATTTCTGATGGGAATCGCGTGCCCAGGGTGTGGTACGCATGCTCACAGCACTATTGAGTAAACGGGGATTCGAACCCAGGGCCCTGCAGCTGGGAGGCTTGCTCTTCTCCAGTGAGCCCCCTATGGGAGGCTCCCAAGGAGAAGCTGCTTCTAGGAGGGGTCCTTGGTGAGGACTGTTTGTTCACGCCTGGGGAGTTGTCAGGACAACTGTGGTGACACAAGTGACGGAGACAGTGGCACCTGCTTTCCATGCCATGCTGTCACCATGGCAGCCCCCACCTGCCGAAAAAGCATGAGGCTTCCCTCCTATTTCCACTCTTGGTTCTTGACACAGGCCCTGGATGGACTTGTCCCTGTCAGAGCACAAGGCCCAGGTGGTACCCCAGGTGACCCAGTGCCACAACCAGGGCTGGTGCACGGTGACCCCTGGGCCTCAGCCTACCTGTCTGTAAAGTGGGTTTGGGCTCGGCACCAGTTAGGACGGGTGGCTGGCGGTGACCCACAGCCCCCAGAGCAGTCCTGCTCGTCCCGGCCTTACATTACTTTGTCAATAAGATTTGTTAGACGTGTGGAGATGGCAGGCAGGGCACAGTCAGGAAGACCCAGGCTCTCACTGTATGCCCTCTGTCTGCCAGGCTCCGCTCCGCAGAGGCTTCCGGTCCAGTGGGTGTTTTCTGGGGCAGCAGGGGCTGTGCCTCTTGTCCAAAGGAGGTGGGAGAGGGCTCCCCAGAGGGAACACGAGCAAAGGGTGGATGGTCACCAAATAGGATAGGAGCCACGAGTTTCAAGAAATGGCTGGTGCTGGTGTGGCCAGCCTGTGGGGCTGGAGCCACAGGAGGTCAAGAGGGTGTGGCTGAGCATCCTGCAGTGGGTCCTCGTATCCCCTTGGCAGCCACCCCGTGCCCGCTGGCATCGGGCAGGAAGGAGCTACCTGGTCCCGACCAACTTGGACCACGGCGGTAGCCTGTGCTGGGCCATATCTGGAATGAAGGTCAGCCTCTCAGGCCACCTGGCTGGAGGCTGCCCCAACCTCAGGCCAATGAGGGCCGCCTTCTGTGGGTCTGGGGCAGAGCGGGACTTGCATCCAGAAGGAACCGAGGCTCCCCCGCCCCCCACCGCAGTCAATGCCCAGAGTTGGGCCACCGCCCACGTGAGGTGGGAAAGCGTCGGTGCCACTGCCCTGGGCAGAGAAGGTGCCAGTACCACCCAGAGCCCCTCGAAGGGGGTGACGGGGGCCTTTGGCACCCAGGGCACTGGGAGCTTGGGCCGGAGGAAGGTTCCAGAAAACGCCCTGCTGGCCCCCGCTCTCCGGCCAGCGCCTCCCAGAATTCAGCGCAGGGCAGGAGCCCGCGCTTCCCCAGGGCAGTTCCGTGCTGCCGCTTTGGGACGCATCCCCGCTCCGCCTGCCGCCTGCCTTTGTCCACCATCTGCCTTTGTCCACGAGGGCTGCACAAAATGGCCGCCACAGCCCTCCGCCATTTTGTGCCGGAGGCGGGCGGGGGCCGTGGGGGAGGGAGGCCGGCGGGGACCCCTGCGCCCGCCTGCCCGGCGTGGCCTGGCCGGAGCCCAGCGCCGCCCCGCCCGCGCCCGGCCTTGGCACCAGCCGACATCCTGGCAGGGCGGCCGGCCCCTCGCCCAGCCCCGCCCGGCTCCCGCGCCAGGCGGCCGGGGACGCTGCAGACCAGAGCCCAGAGGAGCGGTAATTAAAGCCATGCTCCTTGGCAGCCTCGGGCCAGCGCGGACAGTGCTAGAAAAGACGCTAGCCCGACCGGGGGTGGGCTGCTGGACTCCGTGCACAGGGCCAGGTCGGTCTCGGGCCGCCCCGGGCACAAGGCAGCAGCCTCCGCCCTCCACTCGGCCCCTCAGCTGCCCTGGACCTGCCCGAGGAGCTCCCGGCTCCTGGTGTGGGCGCGGGTACCACGTGTCTTCAGGAAGCAGGGGCAGGGGGCTTCCTGGAGGAGGTGGGCTGCCCCGGGGCCAGCTGAGGTCCTGCTCCTGCTCGGCTTCCGGGGCAGCCTCCGCAGCCAGGGTCGGCCTTGTGGAGAGGCAGTGGCCATGCTAGAAGCAGGCTGCACCTGGACGTCCCTGATGTCTTGGCAGCTGGGGCCTGGAAAGCGTGCTCAGGGGACACAGTGGTGTTCACTGCAGGACAGTGACCTCTGCCAGCCTCAGCTGGGTAGACGGGTGTGGCGTGCCTGCCGGCAGCACCCTGCTGGAAGGTCCTCAAAGGGCAGCTTCTGGAAGAAGTTCACAGCAACCTCCACATGAAGAAGTAGGGACTGGCGCTGGAGAAAAGTGGGTGCATTTGAAAGGAATGACACCATGTCCCTGGCAGTGTGGGTTGGCGCCAGGCTGACGGGAGCAGCTGCACCCTGCTCTCTGTGTGCCTGGGAGAGGCCATGGGTAGAAAGCTCACATGTGGCAGGGCGCACAGTAGGGCTGCGGGAGCCGGGCTGCCTTCCCCAGACACCTGTGGCCCAGCCAAGCCCTCCAGACTGGGAAGGTTGCTGGTTGTGGCCCCAGCCCCCTCCATCTTGTGGTTCCTGGAGAGAACATTCCGTGGCTATGAAGTGAGGTTTGCTCAGGCTCTCCTCTCCCTCTAAAGACCATGGAATGTACAGACCAGTGCCTGGTGTCCCACATGCCAGGCCAAGCCCAGAGCCTCCTGGGGGCAAGGAGCACCCGGCTTTCAGGGCAGAAAGTCCGTCCCCAGAGGGAGCTGTGCCTGGGTGGAGCTGTGGGACGGGGTTTCACGCAGCACTTTTAATGATAATGTCCCCTTCCCCCCTTGCCTTGTGACCGAGACTGCAGCTTGAATTGAGAATATTTTCGGCTAAATACACGCCTTTGAGGTTAAAACTATTGCCTAACGGGTAAAGGCCAGCCGGAGACGCCCACAGGATCAGAAAGGGCTCTGCATTCTTGCTTTTTCCTCTGGACTCCAAGCAAACCGTGAACTTAGCCCTGGGGTGTGAAGAAGCGCTCCCCCGGCCGATGCTCCTCCCTGGGCACAGACGGCACTTCTCACGTCCTCCCTGACAGCCCTGGCCCGACTTTGCAGAGCAGGCAGCTGAGGCCAAGGGGCTGAATAACTTGCCCAAGGCCCATTATTGCTGGTTGGCCAGAGCAGGGATCAGAAGCATGGCCTGGCAGCCCCCAGAGCCAGTACCCCCCTTTCGCTCCCCTCCCATGTCCATGTTCCCCACGGATGAAGTTGTGTCTTCAGAGCAGGGCGGATCTCACAGCCATGGACTGCCAGGGCCCGCAGCTTCTCTCAGATGCTACTCTTGGGAGCGTCCAGAGTCTCGCCCCTGAGGGCAGTGATGCCAGCTTCCGCTGGGTACCTGGCCCTGCTCTGGCGGAGCGGCATCTGGCCGAAGCACGACAGGCCAGGCCTCTCCCGTGGGGAGCAGACATTCCCCACTCCTGCCACCTTCCACCCAAGAGCTTGGAGGTCTCTGAGAATGGGAAAGCAGGGAGCCAGGATGAGGCACAGACTCCCAACAACGGGAGACCCCAACTTGGAGTACGTGGGCGTCCGTCTCGGGGAAGCTACACAGGCAGGTGCCAACCAGAGATCACCTTGGGGCCCTGAGAAGGAAGGAGGGCCTGGGTCTGTTCCTGACCCACAGGGTTGGGCCCTGGGAAGGGGCTGGGGGCTCCTGTCTGGAGGCTCTAACTATAATACTTCCTCACCTTTGTGGCCTGGAGGTGTGCAGGGCCCTGCGAAGAACCTGGGGTCAGAGAAATCCAGATTCTAGTTCTGGCTTTGCTCCTGTGTTCCTAAGTTGTGGTCTTGGGGGGCGGTGAGGCCGCTGGGTCCTGCTCTCCGCCGACTGTTGGAGCTGAAAAGAAAAATCAGGAGCCCTGATCCATCCTGTCTTGAAGTTTGATGTTTTTATATCAGGAACCTTTCACGTTGGTTTATTTTCTTAATCTCACACACTAAAAGACCTGTCTTGATGCTGAGTTTTGGCACCCCATAAATTGAGTGCCTGTCTGGCCTCCCTGCATACTGGCCCTGCCCTGCGCTCAGTGGGAGCACAGCCCTGTCCTGACCCATGGGTCGCACACTGCCCAGTGTGCACATCTTGTTAACTTCATAGCTGTGTTTGTGGGGAGACCCGCCCCCCCGGATGCCACCCCCACGTCTTTTTCCCAGACTCCATTGTTGGCACGGCTTGCTGAGCAGAAACACTGGCTGCTTTATGGGGAGAAACCTAATCGGAGCGATGGGGGGGCAGCTGTGGGGGGGACCCAGCTCCCGGTGGCCCCAAGCCAAGCCTGAGGTGACTTCGGGGTGACACCGTCTGTCTGCCTTGTTCGCTCCAGACATCCGCCTGGCTCTGAAAGGGCCTCCTGCCCACTAAGGCCTCCCACACACCTGTCCCCTTGGGACTGGCTCCTCCTACCCTGGCCTGCCCAGTGTCCTGCCCACGGGCAGACACTGTAGGACTGGGGCAGGACCGGCAGTGGCAGCTGGCAGATGGCAGGGCGACTGCTGACTGCTCACTCCTGGCAGCACTGCTGGGAGCCCCCTTCATGCTGCATGCCCGATCTTGCCACCAGCTCGCCTCCAGGCTGGCAGGGATTGGGGGGGGGGGTCCCTTTTATCTGTCTCAGGACCCCTGCCATTCTTCCAGAAGAGGGGAGGTCTTTGCTGGCCCTCCCAAGGCCTGAGGCCCTTGGTCACTCCTAGGACTATAGGGCAGGTGGGCCCAGCAGATAATCCACCCCGACAGAATTGGGGCCCTTTCTCCCATGAATTGGTCACAGACACAGAAATGTCAATCCTACCCCCCCAACCCCCAAATCCCAGGTTGTTGGCTAAAGAGAGCACCAGGTTCTATGCGAGCCCTCCCTTGGTGGGAGCAAAGTCCGAGTAGGGACCCTGCTGGGGGGTCACGATGTCTGTTCCTGGTCACCTGGAGAGACCGGAAGTGGGCTGTGAGTGTGTGGTGGAGAGAGGAATGCTGCCACTGTCGTGGGCACCGCTCAGACCAGCCACACCGCTTGCTGCAGGCCTGGGAGTTCCAGACATGAGGCCTGGTCCCCAGGAGGGCAAGGCTGGTCCCCAAGCCGGGCAAGTGTTCACCTTGGGGCCCCCCAATGGACAGCAGAGAGGTGCACCTGCGGGGATGCAGGGCCCTCGTGGGTAAGGAGCCAGAACCAGTGGGCAGGTGCCCCTGACAGGACAGGCAGGACAGAGGCCTGGTGGCAGGGAGGGCTGGCACACCTGGCGAGGCGCCGGAAAGTCAGGGAGGCCTGTCTGGGGTGTTTTTCTGCTCTGGGAGGCTGGAGCGGGGAGCCAGGGCCAGTGGGGGCACAGGGGTTGGCACAAGGCAGGGCTGGACAGACCTGAGTGGTCTGGCTCCAAGTCGTAACATCTGGGGCTTAGCCTCAGTGGCCCTCCAGCTGGTCAGCAGTCCGGCTGTGTCCTTGGCTTACACCTGCATCCCTTCCCTTGGGGACTGGCCCTGCTGGCTTTCCCTCATGTCATCCCAGGAGGAATGGGCCAGAGCTGATGGGATTGCAGTCGATGGAGCCAGCCTGACCGAGGCCTTGGCCAGTCCCGGAGTGAGCCCCTTCCTGCGTTTCTGTCCTTGGGAGGACACAGGCCTCAGTCACGACGGTCCCAGGCTCCCTCTGGAGCCCCCTCTGTGAAGTGGGTCTTCAGCGCCGCCCTCCAGGTCATGCTAACTGCCAGGTGCACAGGAGGGCAGCACCTGTCCCTCCTCCCCTGGATTCTCCAGGCCCCAGAGCATTGGTACGAACCTGACACGGTGCTGGCACCAGCATGGACATGCCAGGGGCCCTGCGCATTCAAGGGCAAGGCCTGGGTCTTGGTCACCTCTGACCTGGCATCTCCAGCACAGGGTGGCCACAGAGGCCATTCCTTCCAGGCCCTTGGATGGGGTGTGTCCCCAGGCACAAGGCCTTGATAAGAGGCTGGGCTGAAATGCAGGATCCGTGGCAGGTGGCAGGGTGGGTACAGGGAGGGGGCACAGAGCAGAGAGCTCAGGCGTGGCTGCTTTCTTCCAAACCTGATGTTTGTTACTTTTTTCTGAAACCCAAACAGATCAGGAAGCTGCGCTGAGATGGGAGGTCCTGTCTGAAGTAGCCTTCCTCACGGTGAGCTGGGCGTCAGGGCGGGCCCCTGGGCTGAGGCAGTCCCCTCCCTGCAGGAGTCCGTGCCCTCGGTCACTCTGCAGAAGACAGGCTGGCCAGTCCCCTGCCTCTGGTCTCTGTGGGTGCACACCCACTCCCACTGAATGCCCAGGTGACTCACAGGATGGCACGTGTGACGTCTGGCACCACTGCACACCCCTCCCACCAGCCTTGCTCTGGGAAGTAGGGAGCCACGGAAGATCTTATGATGGGGAGGGGTGTGGTCAGAGCTGTGTCCCGCCAGCTCCAGGCCCTGCCGTCAGGCATGGAAGTCCATCGATGGGACCTAACAGTCCCACGGCCAAACCTTTGCCCAAGCTGCGTCCTCCAGATAAAGCTGTCTTTCCTCGTCCTCCCGCCACTCTTTAGCACCTGACCCCAGCTGACACACCTCATCTACCCATGATGCACTGGTGATTTTGTAATCTTTGACCTGCTGGTCTCTGAAGGTTCTCTGTGGCCTCCCCCATCAGACTGGACGTGGCTTGAAGGAGTCCTGGTTCCTTACAGAGTGGATGGAAGAGGAGCACACAGCCCCCCCCCGCCACCCCAGAGCTCAGCCAGGTGCGCCTGAGGTTGTCCCCTCTCTCCACCCAGCCATGAGCCAGACCTCGAGTGCCACCATGATACACCCAGGCTGCTTGCCACCAACCTGAGTGAGATGCCACACGGGTGAGTCTGGCCTGGAACAAGAAGAAAAGCCAAATGAGAGAAACTGTGTCGCATCTGTTTCTCCTGAGCTGGTCTGGGAGCCTGGGGAGGGGGCTTGTGGAGGTGGCCAGGGTGGACCAGCGGGGTGTGTCTCTGTCTCCCCCTTTCGCTTCACCCTATGGAGCCCAGCCCAGGGAGTGGCCTGTTGTGCAGTCAGTGGCTCCCAGCTGGGGCCTGGGCCCTCCTGGGGTTGAAGCAGGGCCCAGGGGAGGGCTGGTGGTGCAGGCCGGGGGAGGGGGGGTTGTTGGAGTCCGCGGGGTGGCCTGACCGCTGCTCCGATCCCCTGGGGGGGCTGCATCCACCCCACATCTCAGTGAAGAAATCAAGGCCCGTGAGGAAATGAGATTGGCCCAGAGAAGCACAGTGAGGAGAGAGCTGGTGTCACAGCCAGCTCCACCTGCTGGCTGGCCTGTCCCATGCCACTCAGCCTGCTGGGGCCAGCGTTCAGACCAGGTGCTCCGTGCAGTGTGAGGGCCTTGGGATCTCGGGAGCTAAGTCAGGAGCCCAGAGGGTGCATTCACGGTGGCCCCCTGGAGTCCCTGAGACACTCAGGTGAGCCCCGGGCGGCTCCTTGGCCTCAGTTTCTAACAGTAGCCAGTCACCCCCAGGGCCGCTGGGCAGTGCTGGACGCCCCTCAACAAACGAGCCAGAATCTTCCTGCCTGGACCGCTCACACCATTGTGGGGGGTCAAAGGAAGAGCCCTGGCCACTCTCCCTTCCGCCCCCACCCTGGATGCTGGCAGGCTTTGCCTGGAGAGTCCCGTTGGCCAGCCAAGGAGTCCAGGTGGAGGGAGGCAGACAGGAACCCCAGGACCCTCTCGTGCAGATTTCCTTCTGAGGCCTGGAGGTGACATGGAGTGCCCTTGAGCACAGGCCAGGCAGATCCTGGGCAGGGGGCTGGGCTGCTTTGGGGCATTCCTCCCCCCACCCCAGGTGACTCAGAGCACCTGAGTTTACTGCTCTGAGCTGACAGTGCAGGCGGGGGCCCTGATGCTGTCATTGCTGCCTGAGGGTTCCAGGACTTACTTTGTCCTCTCAAGGGAAGGAGGGCACAGCGCCTGGCACCCAGGGGTCATTCAGGGAGCAGCAGCGGCCCTGCTTATTGGGACTGGGCACGAGACCTCTCTCTGCGGCAGTGGGCAAGGCCAATCCTGGGGGAGCCCAAGAGTCACTCCTGCCCCCATCCCTACATGAGACCAGGGACCCCACCTATCTGAGCCTGTTTTCTCACTGCAAAATGGGATCAGTGATCGGAGCTTCATCGGGCTTGTAAGGATTAAATGACAGTCAAGCCTGGTGCCTGCCTGGAGGAGGTGGCCTGCTAGGAAGGGATATGGAAGAGGCTTGGGGTTTCAGAGAGCTCAGAGCTCGCATCATTTCACTAGGAAGAAAGCGGAATGTTCTAGTCTCTGCTCGGCCACCCATCAGCTGTGTGCCCTCGTGAAGGTTGTGTTACCCTGGGCCTTAGTTTTCTTATCTTTAAGGTAGTTTGCAGTAGCACTTGCCTCCCCAGCTTTTCTCAGGGTTCCCCAGGAAGGTAGTGGCCATGGTGGTGACCGTGCACTCAGGCGCTGAGTGCAGGGCCCTCGGAGGTGTGAGACTGCCCCAAGGACAGGCACTGGGCCCTGTGTCCCTCGAGGGTCTATAGTTCTGGCCCAGCTGCCCTCCCCTGGGGAGCCAGGTTCCCTTTGGGCAGCAAAACAACATCCTGTGGCCCCTCCCAAAGTGGGGACAGCTCAGGTCACCATGGATGGCAGGCGCAGACCAACCAGAGCTCTTGGGGAAGGAGGCCGCCTGTCCTGTGGGTGGAGGGAGCAGGCCTGAGTTCACAGGAGCATCTCGTCTTGGGGCAGCAGGGAGCCAGGCGGCCAGGCGCACACTCAGTATGTCGTCTTTCTGACATACTGGCCTCCAACGAGTGACAGCCTTCCTCCCAGTGTCACCAGTGCAGAAGGGGACATTATGGCCACTCCTGTCCAGAGGGGGGTGATCCAGTCACCTGAATCAGTTTCCCAGAAGCCACACTGCACGCCCCCGTCCTCCTCCCCTTCCCTCCGCCCTCCTTTCTTTCTCCCTCTGGTTGGTGGTTTTCTCCTGGGGTCTCCTTTACTGTGGGGCCACTCTGGGGGGCTGACCCACCTGCCAGAATCCTGGTGCCCTCAGCACCCGTGGGCCTTCCCCCGCCCCCGTGCCCCTGCAGCTCTCCTCCTCCCCCTCCAGGAGGTACCTCCCGAGGCTACGAGTGCATCTTGGTGCCAAGACTGACGGCCCTTTGGGGTGAGGTAGTAGGTTGTATAGTTTGGGGCTCTGCCCTGCTATGGGATAACTATACAATCTACTGTCTTTCCTGAAGTGGCTGTAATAGCGACGGTGGACAGCGTCCAGGACCCTGGCCCAGAAGGGGCGCGGGGAGCAGCCTTGGTGGGGTGGGGCACAGTGGCTGCCATGTAATAAGTCTGAAAGGCCTAGGTTCCACTTGCTGTGTGATCCCTGGACCTCTCTGGGCTTCAGTTTCCTCACCTGTAAAATGGGGCCAAATGAGGATTGGAGATACTGGGGGAAGTGTCCAGAGCAGGCTAAGGCTCAGAGTTGACCTTCCCTCTCCCCACACTGCAGTGAGAGCCAATGGACCGTGGGACAGTTTGTGCAGCCTGCCCCCCCTCCGTGCCCCCTGTGTCAGGCCCAGGGAGGGGCTGGCCCCAAGTCTAGTACGCCCTCAGCTGCATCGCTGTGGCTGGCACTGGGCACCAGGAGGAGGAGCCGTGGGCCTGAGGAGGACAGGGGCAGCTGAGACTTGGCTGGGGTTGCAGGGCGCACCCCAGGGAGACCCACGGGGCCTGCATCGGTCAGCACAACCCCCAACATCTGCCCCGCATGCCCAGCCCAGCATCAGGCGTCTGGTCAGCGGCAGTACCTCTGCCCACCTCGGAGGGAGGGAAGCCAAGGCTTCATTCCTGGTTGCTGGCCTTTCCCAAACAGGACGACAGGGGCATCCTCTGAGCACAGCCTGGCTCCTCGGGCACAAGCTCGCACCCCCCCCCCCATCAACTGCAGGTAGATGATGGTGTGGGCTGCACTGTACATGGAGAAACTGAGGTTCTGCCTGCATGTCCGTCCTGCCCTGCGCCTGCCCAGCCCTCCAGCTCGGCTCTGGTGGCCACGGGCTACTGGGCAGAGGCCAGGGCTGGCGTGGGGCAGTGGCGTGGACGGCAGGCCCTTCCATACCCAGGGTGCCGACGGGGTGAGGTAGTAGGTTGTGTGGTTTCAGGGCAGTGATGTTGCCCCCTCAGAAGATAACTATACAACCTACTGCCTTCCCTGAGGAGCCCAGCGACACGTCCCCACGGAGGGCCCGCCCCACGCTCGGCAGGTGGGAGGCTGCAGTGTGCACCCCTTGACTTCAATAAAAGCTGTTCTGACGTAAATCTGGAATTGGCCCTGTTCATTCTAGAAGCCCAGGGGCTGGGGTGGAGGGCTTGCACTTGTTCTCAGTGCTTGGGGCACATCTGCTGTGGGGGAGCATGTGTGTGGCCTGACCAGGGAGCTGTGTCAGGCTCTTGGGGTCACCGAGCTTGCCTGTCTCTGCTCCTGGCCCACCCACCCCAGCAGCCTCCAAGACCTTCAGGGGGTTCAGTCTTGGACCCCAGCCTATCGTCTACCCCACTCACGCCCCCTTTGAGCACAGGGCTGGCGGCCCCAGGTCCCAGAGGCATCCCTCAGCCCCCAGCCTAGTGGAGAGGCCCCCACAGGGCAGCCCCCTAGCAGGTGACGTGGGCCCCAGTCAGCAGCAGCGAGCACCATCCGGGGCCTGGCCCCTGAGGCCACCTCAGCCCTGAGGCCATCCCGGAGACCAGCAGTCGCCGTCTTCTCGTGCCTTGTCCCCTTAGTTTCGGGTAGCCCTTATTTGGGCTGTCCATCCTTGGGCTGACTGCCATCCAGATGTTCACCCACGTTTCTCCTGGAGGCCTTGGGCGCTCATGCTGGTGACTGCGGCAGGCCTGGCCCCATGACCTTAGCCTGGTGTTAACCCATCCATGCCTGAGCCTGTACCCAGGAGCACCCCTCGCGTCCATCCCCTGCCCCGGTGCCTGTGGGGCCTTGCACAGACCCTGATAAGGCACCACCTTCTCCAGCGGGGCCATCCCCTGTGAAAGACTACTGGAGGCTGGCTCTTGACACACTCATGGGCACACAGAACTGGACACCACCACAGTCCCCAAGTGCTCCCAGCCTGACAGGAGAACAGGAGACACGGACAGCCCTCTGACGGATCTGGGACAGGACACCAAAGGACAGCCTTCACCCAGCGAGGGGTCTGGAGGGGCCCCATGAGGCGGGGCCCGCTGAGCTGGGCACCTCGGCCACGTGCACAGGAGCCTGAGGCCTTGGCTGAGCCCTCCTCCCATTGCCCTGGCCCCTCCCACCGTGGTGAATGTCCCCAAGCCCCATCCCGAGCCTCCTGGCCTCACGCCCACAGCTCCCTACACATCCGTACCTGTTCTCAGCACTGGCCTTCCTGCCTTTGGGGTGCAGCTACTACGCTGGTGCTCAAGGGTTGTGGGAGCCCAGAACAGGGCCCCAAGAGGCAGGAACGGCTTCCCTATCAAGGGCCATCTGAGCTGGATCTTGATGGCTGTACAGGAGTTTGCAGCTGGAGACACAGAGGAAAGGCCTTCCCAGTGGAGCACCCATCGTCACCTCACCCATTGTCCTCTGGGGCTAGGGTGGGGACAAGCTTGGGCCCTAGCCACCTCCCCTTCCTCACCCTGTGGTCAGTGGCAGTCTGTCCACTTCTGTCTCCTGTACACTTCATTCCGTTCCCTCTCTCCATCCCAGCTCCCACCACCAGGCCTCAGGGCCTCTCGGAGTAGCCCCTCTGCCCTGCTGGGCACTCGGCCCCCCTGTACAGGCAGCCCTGCCATCACACCAGTGCACACCCTCACCTGGACCCCTCCCTGCCCCTTCCCACTTGTCATGGCTCTGACACACAGCCCCGTCCTCTGAATGCCCACAGCCAACTGTGACCTGAGGAGTTGGTCCAGCCTTTCCTCCTGGCACCTCCGCTGTGCCCGGCCTTGCAGTCAGAGCAGGCCCTGAGCTGCAGAGCTCATGGCCGGGTGGAGAGCAGCCGGAGACACACAGCAGCCACCTGTGTGGTTAGCACCATGGCATGGACAGCCCAGGGGCTGGGAGAGCCTTTGAAGAGCCCTGGGCCCAGCCCTGCAGTCAGGGGCAGCTTCCGGGAGGAGGTGACATCTGGTCAACCCTGTGTCTCACTACCTTCCAGCCAATCAACTTCCAGCCTCTCCTCTGCCGACTGGCCACCTCTAGAGATGGGGGTGTTGAAATCCACTCAAGAGGTGGGCCTGAGAGGTGTGGGGTGGGGCAGGGGCCACCCACTGTCTGGTCATCAGCAACCTGTGGAAGCAGTTGAGTCCTAAAAGAAACTGGACGGAGATGTCAATATAGGCAAAGCAGCTAGTTTGTTTTTGCCCCTCACTCAGCGCTGGGAGGCCCCGGAGGGTAGTGGGAAGGACCCCAGCTTCTAGGGCAAAAACCTCAATTTCCCTGTTTGGTAGGGTGCCCGTGAGGCTGTCAGGAGATGGTAGAGAGCTTAGCTCAGGGTGGGGCGCAGGATGGAAACCTGAGAATGGCTGGACAGCCGGTGGGCCGGACCTGAGCCCTGATCCACAGCTGGGCGCCTGGCGCCACCTGCTGCCGGGTACGGGGACTGGCTCCTGGCGCGGGCTGGGGAGGCTGGGAGGAGCGCAGGCTGGGCCCCACCCCCAGGAGTCAGCTCCTCCAGACCGAGCTCCCTCGCAGGAGACTACTGTCAGAGATGCGGGTGAGTAACACCTCAGCTCACCTCCGTGAGGGAGAGCCAGGGAGGGACCAGGACCATGGAGGTGGCCCCTGTGTCCCCAGGCATGCAGGATCCGGGCCTTCAAGGACACCTCCCAGCCAACGTGCACTATCTGCGGGAGAGAGGCCTACATGTCCCTGTCTCTCCTGGGAGGTGACTCATTAGAAACTCAAAAGGCTTCTCGGGTGTCCAGGGTGGGCCCTTTGAGAGGCCCAAGGGCCCTAAGGTCCACGGGGCCACCTCTGACCTTGGAACCCTCAGGAGGGATGGCCAAGCCAGTCCAGCCTTTAGACTCCACAGCCCAAGAGCTGAGCCAGGGCCACGTGGCACCAAGGGACAGGGCTGTCACCCAGAACCAGGGCTAGGGTGAGGTGGCAAAGGCCAGTATCTCGGGGCCCTCACTGTCGGGGCATGTGACAGGGCTGGCCTGTCCATTAGCACGGTGGGCACAAAGCTGGGGCCCACATATTGTCAGGGGCCCATGAAGCACTTTCAATTCCTTTGAAAATCCAGATGAATGTAATATTGAATATACATAGTAATGAATATATATGTAATATACTACATACAGTGAATTATATAGTAACACATAGTCTGGAATACATGACATCTGTAATAATGAACCCAGCCTGGATTATATTTGTCTTTTTCGCACCCAAGCCTAAAATACGTTGTGTAATCTGTTTTATGGAAGGACCCAAGGGGTCGGCTTGGGCCCCACCTGCAAGTACGGCCACCTTCCGGCTGCCCCAGAAGGTGTGCCCCTCCTCAGTTTGGGCCCGGCTCTGCGGTCGTCCCCCACAGTCCCCACTTTCCTGCCAGCTAGAGGGAGGCCTGGGCCATAGCCTTCTGGGTGCCCTGCCATCGGACTGTGCATTTCTCGACAGCGACACCATGTGGCAGCAGGAGGTGGTGGCACCCAGCCCTGCCCACACCTCTCCACTGGCCAGGGCAGGGGAGGCTGTGGAAGGGGATGACCCCTCCTGCGCTGGAAGCCTTGGTGTAAACAGTGGTGAGTCAGCCCCCACTGGTGATACCATCTGCCAGAACGGGGTCTCCTGCCCTCAGCACAATCCCAGAGGGACTGCTGTTCTGAGCCCATTTGATGGATGTGGACACCAGGGCTCAAAGAGATGCAATGACTTTCCCAAGGCCACACAGCAGGCCGGGGCAGCGCTGGGCTGGCATCCGGGTCTGTCCACCCCAGGGCCTTTAGCTGCCCTGCCTCCCCTGGCTGTCCGGGGTAGGGGAGGGGGATGGTCGTGCTGAGGGACGGGTGGAACTCGGATTCCTTCCCTGTGGCTGAGGACGTGGGCCAGGCCCAGGGCCCTCCCAGGTGCCCTGGCCGCCTGCTTTGCACCAGAGGGTCCACCTTAGCAGGAGAAAAGCTGCTGCTTGCACACCACATATCTGCCACCCAGACGCAGTGACTTGACCTGGGCTCAAAGGTGGAGGAGCCTGGTGAATCCTACACCTTCACCCTTCTCAAGTCCCAGCAGCCAGGCAGTGCCGTCCGGAGGGGCTGACCCCCTGTCCTCTCGGGCCTCAAACAGGAGAGGCCCTGTGCTGGAGAAGGCCCTTCTGGCCCTCCGCTCCCCCACAGCATGGGGCCGCACTGGACCTCCCCTTCAGTCTCCCCTGTCCTTCTATTTCCTGGGTCAACCCGAAGAAGTCCAGGGCACCTGGCACCCGAGTAAACCTGACCTGTCCCAGGGCATGCGACAGGGAGGCTGGAGCAGCTGGCCTGGGGCTGTGAGCTCAGGGCCCAGGCAGCAACTGGCCTGCAGGCAGTGAGGGCCTGGGGTGGGGAGGTGGGCAAGGAAGAGAGAGGAGGGAAGGAGAACCTGGGAGGAGAGGGGAGGAGCAGGGAAAGCCACTGCAGTGAGGGGGCCCTTTCTAGAAGGTGAGAAAATGGAGAGGGAGAGGGCAGGGGGAGCCAGTGGAGACACTTCCTCCAAGAGGTGCAATGAGGGGAAGGAAGGCCCATGGCGCTGCTGCTGGTGCTGGTCAGGTGGGGGTTCTCATGGGAGGAGGAGGCCCCCGCAGGAGGGTGCCCTGCGGCGCAGCCCTCGGGATGAGGTAGACAGCTGATGGAGCCCCCTGCCCAGCCACTTAGCTGTGCTCAGAGTGGTGTGGGGAGCAAAGCAGGTGGGGGCGCCAGTCCCAGGAGTGAGGAAGCCCATGTGTGGAGGTCATCAAGGGCCCAGCCACAGGGCCCACCACCCTGCCTAGCCAGAGGGGGCTGAGGCTTTGGGTAGCATCCTGCAGGCCCCCAGTGAGGCAGGGGAGTGGGGGAGGCATCCTGCAGGTGGCCTGTGGTCACCCCCAGATGGAGGCACCGCCCCCCCAGGGGCCCATGTGACACCAGGGAGGCCAGCCATCAGCTAGGCCCTCTGGCCCATAGATATTCACCCTAGCAGCCCCTGGAATGCCATGCAGGGGCCTGGGGTGTGGCAGAAGGAGCACAGGATCAGGAGACCACCCGACAGAAAGGGCCCAGCTCAGCCACATACCGGCTGTGTGACTGAGGGCAGGCCCCTGACCCTCTCTGAGGTGAGCCCGTCTCCTCACCCAGGCAGAGGACAAGACTGGCCCTCAGAGGGACTGTGGGCCCGTGGACAGCAGGCACAGGCTTGGCAAACTCTGGCCAGGGTGGGCAGAGCAGGCAGAGGTGGAAGACTGGGGAGACGAAACCCCAGCCAGCTGCTGCCCACCAACTGCCCACAGAACTGGGACTGTCACAGCGGCCTGTAGCCCAGCCTGGCCTGGCAGCTCAGCATTTGCCCAAGGTCTCTCCTCACATCCTGCCCCTGTGGGAGCCAGGCCTAGCTGGAGAGCAGCAGCGGGAGCAACAGCAGCGGGAACAACAGCAGGGTACCCAAGGGCCCAGGCCCGGCGGGGTCCCAGGACAGGGCGTAGAGCTGGGCAGTGAGCCATGTGCTCGGAGAAGGCCCCGAGGCAGGCTCAGGGATGATACGCAGTTCCTGGTGT
Organism: Rhinolophus sinicus; assembly: GCF_036562045.2. Lineage (NCBI taxonomy): Eukaryota > Metazoa > Chordata > Mammalia > Chiroptera > Rhinolophidae > Rhinolophus > Rhinolophus sinicus. The sequence continues at coordinate 197,756,984 of NC_133752.1, forward strand.
TTCTGTTCCCAGGCACGGCTCTTGTCCTGGTGGTAGCCCGGCGGCCACTTTTCTGTCCCTCAGGTGCAGGGCAGGTGGTCAAGCAAGCGGGGCCTCAGGACTGGGCAGAGCCTGGGTCTGGTGTGAAGCCCAGACCTGGTCCCATGTACTCACGGTCGGGAGTGAGGGGGTGTCTCCTGATAGGGTCTCAGCCCGCAGCAGACTCTGCAAAGTGTGCTAGGGACAGCAGGGCAGGGCTTCGGCTTTGACGGGGTACACAGCCCCAGTGGCAGGGGACTGCTCAAGTCCATCTGTGACTTGAGTCCCTGCATGGCTGTACGGGGGTCCCCACATACCCTAAGCCATTTCAGCTGGGCTACCCGGCCAGGGCTCTGAGCACAAGAGAGAAAATGGGCACTGGCCTGGCCTCTGTCCCTGGTCTAGGCCTTGCCTCTCTGAGGGACCCGGAGAGTTCCTGACCTCTCTGTGGGCCTCAGTTTCTCTATGTGCACAATGAGGAGTCCAAACTTGAGGGACCACCTTCAGCTGCTTGCTCAGGATGAACCCCCTTAGGTCCAGACTCTGCTGCGAGGCCCAGGATGACCACCAGGTGGCGCCGGGAGCTCAAGGAAACAAGCAGCGAGGGCTGGGGGAGGGTGGCCATGTGGGCTCTGTCCTGCTTCCCAGCAGCCTGCTGGCTCCAGAGCACTGAGATGGGGGTATGCAAGTGTGCACCACCGCGGGATGCAGGGCCCTTCTCCCTCACGATGTCCCCTGGGTGGCTCTAGTGGCCGTGGAGGAGGGGCATAGGGGGACGTGGGACATCACACATTCCACGGGAGGACCACAGCCCTTTCCTCTCCCATGTACTGGACAGGGGTCTGACTACTGGGCTAGGGTCCAGCGCCAGTTTATCTGCCCTCACCCCCACTGTGTCATTGGGTCACATTACCTCTGCCTCTCAGCCTCAGTTTCCCCATCTGTAAAACAGAAAATAACCCTGCCCATTCCCTGGCTGGGTGAGGCTGGCCACCCCCTGCATGCAGCACTGTCCCCCTCTGCCCCCAGCCAACCCCATTGTGTGTCAACTCCTGCAGCCAGTGGGGCGGGGGTATCCCTAGCAGGGTCACCTTGCAAAGTGGAGAGTGCTGCCTAAACCAGATTGCGGAAGGCTGTGTAGCCTGAGGTCACACCAGCAGAGGCTGAGATGGCAGGAGAAGGGCAGAAGGCCCAGGATGAAAGCCCCGGTGTCCACCGCTTGCCAGGGGGCAGGAGGTCTGGGTGGGGGCCCCCCAGTGGTCTTATTTGATCCCAGAACAGATTTCCCATCCCCGTGCTCCAGATAGTGACACAGGCCCAGTGAGGTCAGGCTGTGTCCAGGGTCACACAGTGGTGTCCCTCGGGACAGCGACCTCCTTCACTCCCCTCTATGTCCTTTGAGCCAGACCATGGGAGTGGTGGCAGTAAACACTAATGGTTGTTACCAGCATGGTCACTGCTCAGTGGCCCTTGGTGGTCACCACTGTCCTTCAGCCTCAGGGAGCCCCACCCCCAAGGGAGTCCTGGGGGTATCACTCAGCAACAAGGAGTTTCCCCCCACAAAGCTCTGGGCTTACAAGGACAGACTAGTGGCAGGATGGGCAGGGAGCATAGAAATGGCGTGGGCAGGTGGACAGGTGCCATCTCTGGCAGGCGATGGGAGCCAGGCACACTCAGATGTGGGAGCCACAGTTTCTTCCCACCTGGCTGACCCTTGCCCCAGTGAGAAGCAAGCAGCGGGCAGTTGAGATTGCCCCATTGGCAGTGGGTTGGGGCAGCTGCCAGGCTGGCTCCAAGGGAAGACGGTGGGCGTGGGGAGAGCAGGATGGGAGCCGGGTGGGGAAGAGTTCATGGAAAGCTTCCTGAAACAGTTAAGTCCTGAGCTGGGTTTTGTAGGATGAGTAGGAGTTTGCCAGATGCAGAGTAGGAAAAGGAATGAAGCACCCACACTAACATTCTGTGACTATACATGTGTGTGTTGTGGGGGTAGTGGGGTTGCTACTGAAGGGGTGGGAGGGCGAGGGACTCTGTATGGGGGGCACCATGGACCATTCATGCCCAAAAAGGCAGCTCAGTTCTAGAGTCAGTCTCAGAATTAATAAGGGAGCTTTAGTTACAGGTGACAGAAACCCAAGCCCAACCACCTTAGGCCCAGAAGGGAATTTATTGGCTTATGTAACACACAAAGCAAAACAAAACAAGAAATCCAGGAATTAGACTTGCATCAGGCATGGTTGGATCGAAGGGTGTCCTTGGGACTCTGCCTCCCCATTTCTGCTGACTGTTGCCCTCCTTGTGACCCTCCCCCTGACCTGGCAGAAATGGGCATGCCTCCTCTCACCCCACGTCCCGCAGAAAGCTCTCCCCTTCCCCATGAGTCCTGAAAGAAGTTGTCGAGTTACCTGTGATTGGCTGTAGTTGGGACAAATGCTGTCCTGAACCTCTGTCTGTGGGTGCTCCCTGGCCCGGCTGGGGCTGGGTGGGGCTGCTGTAGGGAGAGGGGGGCAGATGGAAGAGGCAGCAGTTCCCCCGGCAGAGCCAGCTGCCGCTCCTGACCAGCACTGAGAGCAGTGGGGTTGAGCCCAGGTGCACAGGCTCTTGGCAGCCACCTTGAGCTGTGGAGGACTGAGGTGGCCCATGGCTGAGTCTGCTGGGACTTCTTCCCGTCTGTCCCCCTGAGCCAGTCTGAGTGCTCAGCTCTGTGTGGCTCCCTGTGTCCACCCTGGCCAGATGACTGGAAGGGGAGCAGCACCCTTCTAGGCCAAGCCAATGTGGACCTGGCAGTGACCTCGGGGGCAGACAGGGAGAGGGCATTAGCACTGGCCATCCTGCTACATTCCAGCCATGTGTGGCTCCGCGTGCCCCCCCGCCCCCAGGAGAGCTTCCAGCAGCCACCGGGGTGGCATGGTTAGTGTTTGCCCCATTCTGTAAACCAGAAGCCAGCGCACAGGGAGTTCTGTGACCCAGCCACAGGGAGCTTGGGGGCAGTGAGTTTGGACTGGCCAGCAGGACTAAGCTGCTGGGGTCTGAGCTGGGACCAGGCCCTGTGCTCATTCCTGTCCCTGCCCCTCGCCTCAGCCCCTCCTGGACAGGGCTAGCGGCCTACTGTAGATGGACACCTTCGCCAAGAGCCCACCCCCAGGAGCCAAAGGGCAGCATGGCACAGCCACCTTCCTCCCTATGCCGTCTGTGTCTGGAAGCAGACGGCGCGGCCCACCCCACCCAGGCTGAGTGCCCTGTCTGGGAAGGGCCAGGGCAGGTGGCAGCTGGCTCAAGCCCAGGAGGAGCCAACAGAATGTTCAACCTTGTTGACACTCACAGCAGGCGGGGGCAGAGGCCCCACAGTGTCAACCCAGACACCTCCCAGCGAGGCTCTCTCTGCTGCCCCAGCATCCATCCTGCATGGGGGGCCGCTCTCCCTGAGTCAGCTCAGGGTGTGGTGTCACCCATATTCTCTGCTCTGAGCCCCCAACTGGCAGGGGTCACAGTGCAGGGGTCTGAGTCAAACGTGGCGCCCCACCCAGCCCAACAGGCGACAAGAGGAAGTCTGTGCCTCAAGGGTTCAGAACACCCTGGGCCACCACCCCAGGAGAAAGGTCACGAGGTGCCCAGAGCCTGGCACAGGGCTCCCTCCCTGCTCAGGTGCTCCTCCCCACATCCCATGGCTCCTCCCCCTACCTTCAAATGTGACACCTCAGTGCCGCCATGCTGAGCGACATAACCAGTGAGTCTCAGAAGAGTTCCTTCCAGACAGTGAGACCCACATATACACAGATGAGAATCGCCACGGCAACAACGTGAGCTCCATGCTGCAGGTAGGAGGTGCCAGCTGTGGCACCTAGGCTGGAACCCTGTTCCTTTGTTCCCTGTGCCCAGCACAGAGTTGGTACTCAGTGAGCATCTATCAGACAGACAGACAAATGAGGTAACGTTTGAGTTGGGCTTTGAAGGATGAATAGGAGTTCATCAAGGGGAAGAAGAGAGACACATCCCAAGTGCAGGACACAGCATGAGCAAAGTCCCAGAGGCGGGCTAAACCTCTCTGTGTTCTGCTGCTGCGGAAAATGTTGAGGCCCCTCCGTGAGAAGCAAGAACTGGGGTCCTGGTCCACCAGGAGGCAGTGTCCACTGCTCCCTGCCCATGGCCTTGCTGGTGCTTCTAGCGCTCTGGCTGGCGCTGTGGCACAGACCCTGAGCCTCCCTCAGCCCCTGACATCCACACCTCACATCTCCCCTTCTTTCCCAGCACCAGTCCCCTCCTCAAGGAGGCGTCCCCGCCTCTGTCCACCCCAAGTACTGGCTGTTGGGGTTTCCTGCCCATGCTGCCATCCTGCCCCCCACGCCCCACCCTGGCCAGCCCATGTGACCCCCACTACAGACTTGACAGCACCCACTGGACAGATGACACCGCGACCAGGAAGGGTGCCAGGGTGACCCAAAGTGACACCTCCTTTGGGAGTGGGTCAAGTTGGGGTCCCCTGCCCCAAACCTGAGGCAACTCTGAGAGCAAGTTGCAGAGCCCCTTCAGGCTGGAGGCTGCACAGGGGCTGGACTGGGTTCCTCCATTGTTACAGGAAGAGGGGAGGAGGTGCCCCCTCCACGTTTATACGGCTGCAGTTCTGGTGCTAAATGCAGAAACGTGGCTTGGCCGAGTGCCGCGTTCAGCCTGGGCCAGCTCCCAGGCACAGCCGAGCTGCCCTGCCATGCCCCAGGGCCTAGGAATGCAGGTGGGACCTGGTCCTGTTGTGGGGCCTTGGAGGAGTGGTCAGCTCAGGAAGTTGGTGACCTTCCCAAGGGCAGACTGCCAGACTGTCTGCTGCCCTGTCCTCCCCTTCCTCCCCCAGGTCCCCTCCTTGGGCCAGCCTCTTGTCTCACAGGCTCGGGGCTCCCTGGGAGCTCAGCTCCCTGGGCCCCTCCTGTAGGCCTGGCTCAAATGGCACCTGCCCCATATCATCCTGCTTAATCTCAGGTTCTAGGTACTTCTGCTGTCCCCATTTCATAACCAGGAGATAGATGCCAGGCAAGGTCAACCCAAGGTCACAGAGTGGTGAGTGACAGAGCTGGGATTGGAAGTATCTGCCAGACCCTACCTATATGCTCACCCACCACACCCGACAGCTGCGCCGTGGGGACAGCTCCCATTTCACAGATGAGGAAACTGAGGCCTAGGAGGAGAAGAGGTCCCGAAGGTCACACACTGATTGGGAAGAGGACTCAATCTGTGGACTCAGAGTCAGCACTCCCTGCCCGCACACCCCACCCTCGGTGTCCGGTTTGTCTATCTGGCGTGAGTCAGGAGCATACAATCTTGTAGGGGAGACAGGCACCCAAATCGACAACATCATGGGATGGTAGCAGTTCATAGAGCACACGAGAGCTGTGGATTGTGCGCCTTACCTGATAGGGGGTCGGGAAAGCTTCCTGGGGGAGGGAAGTGTGTGGAGTCCACAAGAGATGGAGCACCTGGAGGGAGCAGGGCCTGGAAGCAAGAGATGGGTAGGTAGGCCGCGAAGGGCCTTGGGCACCCTTGGGTCCTTGAGGGCCACAGGGAGCCATTGGAGGGTTTAGTGGGTGAGTGACAAGATCAGGTTATGAAAGTTCATTCTGGCTTTCGTGTGGGTTCTGGATTGGAGGGTGTCAGAGCTGGAGTGGGGTGGGGGTGGGGTTTTCACCTGCTAGGTGCCCAGGAAGAAGGCGGGGGCAGGGCTGCACTCAGCCATATCCTGCACCCGCCATCCCTCCCTCGTCCTCAATCCCAGGGCTGGTAATGTGGGGGCCTCCAGGCCCACCCCCATTCCCACTGCTCTCCTGGGTCCAACCCCACAAGGCATTAGAGCTGGGGGCAGACTTGACTGTGAGGGAGTGGGCTCTCCCAGCCCACACCCCAGATGACCAGACACAAGAGCAGCCAGCAGCGTCCCGCTCCTGAGGGTGCTGGCAGCTTTCAGGGACCGACATTTCACTGGGAGGGCACAGGACAGGGTCACTTCTGCTAGGGCATGGAACACAGTCCCGAGGGCAGGCTTCTCGGAAGCTTGGGCAGAGGGAGGTGGGTACAGCAGGCAGGGGAGTGAGCGGGCGTGTTTGAGGTTCCAGAGCACCAGGTGCTGTGCTCAGTGTGGACCATGGAAGGAGGGCAAGTGTCAGGCAGGGCGGCCTGGGAGGTGGTGCTGCGGCTCAGGAGAGGCTGGAGGCTGTGGGAGCGGCTGAGGGAACAGGATGGAGACATCTGCGGGCCACGGAGGTGAGGGGGTCGTGTGGGGAGGAGTAACCCAGAACCACACCTGCCATCACGGGACATCCCCTGAGCCCGCCCTGCGGCCCCCAGGCCTATTTCAGGAGCTAGGTACACAGTGCTGGGTGACACCAGAAGGCATGGCAGGGAAGTCCCTAAGCTCATGGAAAAGCAGATGAGAGGGAGTCAGGGGCACGTGGTTTGAGGGCCCAGAGGCTTCTAGAAGTAGGGAGCCACAGGAGTGCGGTTTTTGGGGCCAGGCCGAGATTTGGGAGGCACTGTGGCAGGAGCTGAAGGTGTGAAGTAGCCGGGTGGCTGGGGTGGCCCTGGTTCACAACAGGCTGGGAAGGTGAGTCGGGGGCTCCGCCAGCATCTGGACAGGGGGTGTGGGGACAGAGTCCCAGAGAGCAGTTTCCAGGCTCTCAGCCTCACACAGAAAGGTGCTCGCTTGGGTAGTAGATGGCCATCAGCTGTGACTAATTGGCCATTAGCTGTAACCAGTTAGCCATTAGGCACTGATAAAACTGCCGTGGCTATGTTGGTTGGTTGGTTGGCAGAGAAGCAGACAGCGGGTTGCGGATCGTGTGGCTCCTGCTTCCTGTGTCTCCAACCCAGCCGCCAGCGAGACTATAGTGGTATGACTCCCCTATCTATGGCTCTGTGGGTGTTCCTTTTTGGCCTCACCATATCCTGCAATCTCGTGCGGGGAGCGGGAGCTGAGACCCCGCATGACACCCTGCATGACAGGGGTGTCTGGCACTTGAGACCCCAGGTCTCAAGTAGGATCCAGACCCCTGGGCAGCTGGGTGGCCCACAGCTACCCCCACTGGACAGCGAGGTTTGCACGTCCTCAGCTCTGGCCTCAGCCGCGGTCACCTGTGAAGCTGCTTACAGAGACCCAGGGCTCCGCACGGCTCAGAGGGGGCTCAGCCCCAACCTGGAATCTCATCTGGCAGTGCAACTGTCTGCACTACTGGCCAGTGCCACGGGCAGTAGTCGTTTATCTGACCACAACTGGGATGGACTCCTGGAGACACTCAGGGTCAGAGGAACAGCGAGCTGGGGAGGTGATAGGGGCAGGTCGTCACGGTCACTGCCATCCCCTGGAGCTTCCAGGTCAGAGGGCCTCACTCAGTGGCTGTGTGACGTGGCCCCGAGAGTCCGAAGGCCAGGCTAAGGTCACACCACAGTCGGGAGCAGCCAGGACCTGAAGCCACTCTTTATTCCCACACTGAGCCCTCTCCCCTGCAGCAGGCTGGGTGTCCAGGACCAGGTCGGCCTGAGGCTGATTCTCTGTGGTTCAGTAAAAGCAGCTCCCCGGGGGGGGGGGGGGGGGTTGGGCAGATGGAGGGGCAGGTGGCCAGTGTGCTGAGGGCTCCCCCACCTCCGTCTAGCAGACAGACCATGAGCTCTGGTTCCCCTGAGAGGCAGCTGCCTGGCAGGGTGGCTCCTGGCAGATTGGGGTGTCTGAGCACTGGTCCCCAGGGGAAGGTGTGACTTCAGCTCACCCTCATAGGCCTCCTGCCCCACAGAGAGTACTGCCACCTCAGTCCACTGGGCAGCACCCCCAGCCTGGCTTCTGGGTCATAGGTCTCAATGGGCCCTGAGGGCTGATGTCAACCCATCCTTGGGGCCCCACTACTCCCAGGGAGGTTTCAGGTGAGCTCACAGAGGTGAGACCCCCAGCAACAGCTCAGCTCCTCCCTCCCACCTCCCACTCTTCACCCTTGACTTGCTCCTCCCCCCTCCTTCCAGGGCAAAGGGCCTGGCACCCTCTAGATGTCATGTTGCCCTCGCCCCATGGCCCTGTCCTTCTAACACCCCTCTCAGAGCCACAAGCGCCTCCTCCCAGCCCAGCCCTGCATGGTGTATAGGCTGAGACTGGTCCCTGAGCCCCTGCCCCTGCCTCCCTCCCACCTCCTGAGGGGCAGGGCTGCACAGTGCTTGGGCGCCTGGACTTGGTACCTGCATCCCTGGTTCAAATCCCAGCTCAACCCGTGCTAATTCTGTGGCATCTCTCTGCCTCAGTTTCCTCACCTGGAGAGTGGGGATCACTGGTACCATCTGTAGGGCCAGGTAAGGATTGAATGAGTTGGTTCTTATAAAGCCTGCTTGGGGCTCTCCTCAGACCCTCCCCCTCCATCCCCCAGGCCTTTGCTGGTTGTACTCTGCCTAGAGCACCCCTTGTCCCCGGCTTCTCGGTGGCCCCATTCCCCTACAGTCTTCACCTAGGTCCCATAAAACCAAAAGTTGGCATGGCATGCCAACTCCCTTCACAGCTGTCCCCGCCCCCCCCCCAGGCCCCCAGGCCTCTGCTCCTGTGGCCCACAGAATGACCTCTTCTACACCCCAGCCCCTGACCGCCCAGGCAAGGCCTCAGTGCACTCACTCATGGGGTCAGGGCCAAGGTCGGGCTCACCTCCCTCCTCCCCCCTCCTCCCTGTGTCCTCCCTCCCCCACTCCTCCCTGCATGCTCGGTGCCCCTACAATGCCCCTGCCAGGAGGCCTCGGAGACACCTTAGAATAGGAGACGCTCCTACAGCAACAGGAAGACTCAGGGACTTTTTGACAGCACAGCAATAGGATCAGAGGTGCTTTTAGAGGAGGGGTTTGAGGGACAGGGGAGCGCAGCTGGGGGCTGTTTGGAGAGCAGGTGGTGGCTCTGTGCTGAGGGCGAGAGAGGTGGAGGTGGTGAGAGATGCTGGAGCTGGTGATGGGTGTGGAGGGACAGAGGGGTGTGGGGTGTCAAGGCCACCTCCCAATGTCCATCTGGCTTAGACAGAACTGGCTGGCAGATGGCACCGTTGGCCAAGCTGGGGAGCACTGGAAAGCATCAGCTTCAGGGCAATTTGGGGGGCTCCTGTGAGGCACCTCTGATGGCAGCTCGGGAAGGAGACAGATCTGGGCTGCAGACAGAGCAGGAGGCACTGCCTCCTGGGGGTTCCTGGAGCCAGACAGGGGCTGGGGGTTACCAGAAGGAAAAGGGCCACCCAGGCAGAACTGGGAGCAACAGGGGACAGCACTTAGGGCCTGAGCAGAGACCAAGACACCTAGTGACAAGTCTGGAGGAGGAGGCCAGAGAGGCCAGTGTCCAGAGTGAGGAGGGAGAGGCCAAGTGCATCCCAAACATGCATGTGGGACAATCGCAGTATCGTGGGACAGAACGGACACCCCCTGAGGCACTTCTGAGACAGCAGGAGCCCAGGCGGGCTCTGGCCGGCAGGCCACCCACACCGCCTGCCCCAGCCTTCTCCCAGAAGCTGCTTCCAAATTCCCAGGCAGCCCATGGGCCTGGTGACAGGGCTCAGACCAGGGAAGGAAAAAGATCAATTCTCTGTGTCCCACACACTGCTGCCCCTTTCCCACAACTTGTAACAATTCTACCTTTGTTCCTGGTAAAGCAAATGGTAGAGGAACCGATGCTATTCGAATTACGGTCAAGCCTCAAAAAGAAGTCCCAGAGCCCCGGGGAGGGTGCCAGGCAGCAAGCTCAGTGGTGATGGAGGCAAATCAGCAGGACAGCCCCCCCGACACACACACACACACACACACACACACACACACACACACACAGGCTGGCCTGGAGCAGGCTGGCCGGCACCCTCAGTGTGGGGACATGTCCACGTACAGCGGGAGGATGGCACTCCCCCAAGGACAGTGCTGCCTCTGGCTTTAGGTCAGGCTTGGAACCAAACACACGGCAAGATGCCCTCAAGTGAGAAAGGTTGGGAAATGAGCAATGGAGTCAGTCAAAAGTGCTGGCAGCAGTGTCCTGGGAAGTGTCCTACCCTGCTGACCTTGACTTTGCTGAGTGCAAGGAGCCAAAGCTTCCCCGGTCTGAGCAGACTGGGTGGGTAGAGGGCAGGCCCAGGCCCAGGCCGGCAGCTTTCACTAGGCCTGTCTTTGCATCCACCTCTCCTGCCACCTCGAATCTCCACGGCCCTCTGGATTGACCGAGGGAGTAAACAAAAAACTCACATGTGTGTGCGTACACACAGACAAGAACACACACACACAGGCTCACACACACAGATGTGCATGTCCACTGTATACAGGCATGTGCACACACACAAATGCATATGCACACACACACGTGTGTACATGCATGCACACATGCATGGAGGCGTGCGACCACAGCTGTGCACACAGATGCACATGTGCACACACATGCACAGGTATTAGCACACAGGCGTGCGTCCACATACTCACTTGGTGACACACAAATGCACACATGTGCGTACACAGTCACATGCGTGCACGTGCACACACATGCATACCTGCTCGTGCACATATGCATACACAAGCATATGCATACGTACACATTCTCGCACACATATACCAGCCCTGAGCTGAGAGTTGGGGAACATCGCCTCCACTCCCCATGTGACTGGCCTGTGTGGAGTCCGGGGCTCTCCCAACCTCATCTTTGCCTTCTGCTGGATGCGGAAATAGAGCCGTAGTCTTGGAGGGCTCCTGGCTCTCTCCCGTGGGCAGCAAACGCTCAGTCGAAGGCCAGGCACGCAGCCGAGGGACTAGCTGGCTCTGGTGCAGTCCCAAGGGCAGCTCCCGGAGAGGGGCGCAGGTTGAGCCCTGGCAGTGGCCACCTCCCACCCTGGGGGTTGGCTGTGCCCCCTGCACAAATGGGAATAATTTGCTCAAGGTCACAGCCTGCTGAGGCCAATGTTCTTTTGTTTTGCTTTTTTTGTTTTGAAATAACCCTTACATCGTATATGTGAACAGAGAAAAATGGAGGCTTTGAGGCAGCCAGAGAAGAGAAATTCTGATGCTGTCTCTTCTCCACCCCCCACCCACCACTCCCAGTTGGGGGATGACTCATTATCCAACAAGGGTACATTCAGCATCTGTGACTCCCCAGTGACGTGGGAGGAGACAACACTGAAGGAAACGCAAGTCTGCCTGCTTGTAAACCAGTTAAATCCAAGGAAAAGCCTTTTGTGGCCACAGCGGCCTAGGTCACCTCCATGCCTTCCCATCACCCCCTCCCAGGCTGTGCCCAGCACTCTCTGAGTGTGGATGTAACACACACTGCACTCAGGAAGGTGTGACAGACCGATGGGTGGGTGTCCTGCCCACTGATCTAAGTGGTCAGCCCCCCCCTCAGCTACATGGGCCATGGTCAGGGGAGGTTCCAGAAACATTGCTCTTGCCCACATCACTTGGCTGTGGCCAGAGGTGTGGAAACAGCAGTGAACCAGGAGGCAGCAGCCTGGCAGCAGCTGGACCACCCTGGCGGGCTGTCCTTCTCTGGGCCTCCATCTCGTGCCCACAGTGGGCATCTCCCTGGGGCTTGCTGCTGCCCTGCCACCCCGGAGCCTTCCCAGGTCCTCAGGAAGCTCCTCGGGTCAAGGTAGGAGGGGGTGGCCAGGTCCACGGGCTTGGGGCACAGGCTGGCCGTCCCGACCCAGCTGCACGTTAACCGTTCAGATCAGCCCCAGGCAGGGTGTTGAGGACGCTGCCCGGTGACCTGTCAAGACGGCTGCAAAGGCCAAAGTGCCCTTTAAGAGCGTGAATTTTATCACATGTGAATATACTGCAGTAAAGCTGTTATATTAAAAAGGAAAAGAAACACCCACCTGTTGAATGTTGGTTCAGTATCAAAGAATATCCACAACTACCCGAAACCACCATTAAATGCTCCTTCCCTCTCCCACTTACTGTTTGTGGGAGGCTAGGTTTTCTTCACAGATGTCGGCAAAAACGACATTTTGCAGCCGAGTGATCCCAGAAGCAGACATGAGAATCCAGGGACGATCTTTTAAACCAGACACTGTAGAGATTTACAAAAAAGTTTTTAAAGATTGGGGGGGGGGGCTTTGAATCCTATAATCATTTTCACAAATGTGTTAAATATGTTAACATGTGAAGGACTTGCTATTGTTATTTTTACATGAATTCATAACCAAAGTTTTTGTTTTAAGTTTTAATTTCTAATACTGGAAATGTTGACAGGTGTAGCCCACGTAAAACATTTTGGGGTTCTCACTAGCTTTTAAGAGCATAAAGGAGTCACGAAACCGGAGTATTGGAGCATCACTGTTTTCCACAACCATAGCATAATGGTTAAAATCAGGGCGTTAACAGAGACGTGACAGTAAACAGTAAACTACAGATTGCGTTCTGATTTCACCAAATTTTCCCCAAATCTCTTTTCTAGCAACTTAAAATCCTGAAGGTGAAGTGGAAAAGTTAGTGTTTAGCGAGGACTGCATTTCACTCTGAAAAGATGAAAGAGATTCTGTCGACGGACGGCAGTGACGGTGACACAACAATGTGAGTGTACGTTATGCCACTGAAACGTATACTGAAAATGGTAAAGTGATGTTAAGTATATTTTACCCCTGTAAAACATTACTAGGTTAAAAAATAAAGTTTAATTAAACATAGTGAATAACGTATGTATCATAATAAAAACAAGCAAAATTACAGGGTGCATATGTAATATATTTCATTATAAAATAATATTGCAGTATAAACAAAGCAATCACTAGAGAAAGTCTTCCACACAAAATAGCTGGGCATTATTAAACCTGAACGTGTAGGAGGTAAAAAAGCAAAAAAAATTGTAATTAAAAAAAAAAATTCATCATTTCTGTGGTTGTTATTGTTATTATCTCAGATAAGATCCTCATCCTCAAGAAGCTTCTGGTCTAGTGAGGGAGATGGGCTAGTAAACAGACAAACATAACCCAAGGGAATCAGCAGAGGCACCGGGGCTGCGGGAGCACGAAAGAGGAACACAGCCTGGAGAGAAGAGATCAGGGAGGTCTTCCTGGAGGAGGTGGTGCCTGCAGTAGTCCTTAAAGGAAAAACAGAAGTGAGATGCTTTGCAGAAGGAAAACCAAGTGTGATACAGTGGATTACAAGTGGAGAGGCTGGAGAGAGAGGTGGAGCTGTAACCCTGGCCACCCCAGCTATCAGGTCCAGGGGCTCTGCCCAAATCTAGCAGTGCAGAGATGTGGCGAGAGGGTAGGCTGTGCAGGTGGGCCAGACCCTGGTGGCTGGTGGATAAGGGAAGTGAGACATGAGGGCCCAGCCAAAGGGGTGTGGTGGGTGGAGTGGGGGCAGAGTCAGGGCCTGTAGCCTCTTGACTGGGCCACGTTGACTTTTGTTACCTCTGACCCTGACAGTGAGCCTCCAAGGGTGGCTTTAGTTCTCCCGAGGAGGAAGCTGAGAAGCTGAGAGGTGAGATGATTAGCCAACTTCACCCAGCAGAGCAGGATTAGAGCTGACTCAGCTTGACTTTGCTCTGAACGGGGACAGGGAGCCTCTCTCAGGGGTGAGCCCTGTGTGTCACCCACATCTTCCTGAGTCTTCATTTCAGGGCCTGTGCCTGGCTCCAGGGACCCAGCGAGGATTCCATTGGGTCTTGCCCTTAAGAAACCTCCCAGTCCAGAAATTTCCAGTTGGACCTCAGGTCCCACCGAGAGGCCCCTCCCCAGCCAATGTCTCGGGCTCCCTTCCAAAGGGGGCAGAAGCAACTATGCCAGGAGGCCCAGGGCCCGCTGGGAACTGGCCGTCTGTTTCCCTAGCATCCTGGTGAATGTGTGGAGGACGCCTAGGGCAGCCGGCCCTGGCTTCCCTCTGTCCTGTGAATTTACCAAAGCATTTCCACCTTGTACGTCTTCCTCTTATCCGATGATCTATCACCTCTGCTGGTTTCCAGCAGGAAGCCAGAGAACATTTTTAGCCCAAAGCAGCAGGGGGGACTAGGAGAGTCACTGGGAGAGCAAGCAGTGGGTGGGAAGGCACAGAGTGTCCCCTCCCCCAGGTGGTGTTGGGATGGGACACCGAGTGGTCCGTCTACTGTTTTTTCCGAAGGCAGAGGTGGGTGACTTTCAGCTGACCTGCCTTGGCCTGGGAGGTCCCGGCAGAGAAAGGGAGCTGAATTCCACAGGGCCAGGAGTTTGGAGGCCGATCCCAGGCCTGAATGAATTTCCAAAGCACAGAGCACGAGACACTGATCGTAATTCACTACAAGTGCTCAGCTGGGATAGTCATGTGTCTGCTTCCCCCAGCGAGGAAGGAAAACAAAATGCTTCCCTCGTGGGCACTGGCAGCTGGCTTCTGGGGCATGTCACAGTCACACCCCCAAGCACAACTCAGAAACCAAGCTGGCAGGGGACATTTGAGATCAGCCAGCCCAGACTCTCAGTTTACAGTCGGAAAGGACGCAGGGCGGTCGTGACTGTCCAAGGTCACTGAGCCCGGGAGGGGAGTGGTGGGCACAGTGGAAAAAGTGAGGACACGTGAGTTAGGCCGTCAGGCACCAGGCCGGCCCAGGCCTGCAGCAGTAATATGCAACTCAGAGCGATGGCCAGCCTCTAGCCTCAGTTTCCACAACTGGGAGCAGAGGGAGGACCAGCTGCCTGCAGGGCTGCTCCAGGCTGAGTGGCGCTGAGTACCAAGTGCCCGGTGCACAGTGGGCAGCCAGGCCAGGAGGAGTTCCAGGAAAAGGAGCAGTGACCCACTTTCCTCTCCCTTAAGGGATGGAAAACATCCCTGAGTAGTGACCACCTTCCGCCCCCCACCCCCCACCCCATGCCAGGCGAGGTGGGGACACTCAGAACATAAGGGACAGGCCAAGTCTTTGAGCTGCTTAGCATCTGAACCTGACTATAAGAAAGCAAGTGGAACATAAATATCATCGATGACTGAAGTATTGAATTAAGCTTCTATGCCCAGTCATGGCAGGCTAGGTTATTTGGACCGACTCTCTTTGGAAACAAGTAAAAATTTTGAATTAAAAAATCACTTTAAAAAATCATATTAAAAGCCGCAAAGAGTAGCCAGAAGAGTGGAGAACCTATGGGCCTGGTTCGTTTGGGGAGAGCAGGAATCTGGAGTTGGCACTGCAGCCATGTTTGCCCTGAGGGTCCTTGTCAATCTGGAGAGGTTGAGCCTTGACCTTGGAGGGGAGGGGATGTGAGGACAGAAGTCAAGGTATGAGGCGTCTGAAAGGAGACTTCCCTCAGATTAGGTCAGAGGCCCAAAAGGCCACCCCAGGGAGCTGGGAAAAGGGGGTGTGACTGTGCAGAAGCCCAGAGCTCAAGCTTGCCGTCCTGGAGGGAGTTGGCGCTGGGGTGGCTGGGTGGTGAAACGGGAGTCACTCTTGGAAAGTGCCAGCTCAGTCCTTGGCACCTACTTAGCCATCACTTGATTTTTTTTTTTTTGGCGGGGGGTTGTTTTAAAATTAAATTCAGCCCTAGGACTTGCCAAGATGTGTTGATTTAATTTCGTGCTTCCACCTGGAGAAAATGAAGTGACACGTTTACAGTCCCCAGTCTGTCTTTCCCACAAGCCATCCAAGAACCGTGTTTTCCAGGGTGCCGGCTCCTTGTCCATCTGCCCCATGCCACCTTCACCTTCTAGAGAATGTTCCAGTGTCCTGTTCCAATGTCAACTGCCTTCCCACTCCGCGGAATTCAGTTTTGTTCCTGCCTCTAGCCAGCTCCCTCCCCTGCACACCTCGGGCTCCCAGGCAGAGGGAACCTCTTCCCCTGGCCGGCCTGTGTGCCAGGAGGCAGCCTGTCGCCTCCAGGGAGCCAGGACCCCGAGTGGGCAGCACCCCTGCCAGCTCCCGAGGCAGCCGCCCACACCCTGCTCCCTCGCTTGTCAAAGATCAAGATTAGGTCCCCAGTCACGCAGGACTTTCTATGTCATGCTGCAGGTCCCAACAAGAGCTGAAGTGTTGACTTGAAAGTCAATATCGTAAGTAAATCTGGAGGACAGCTGAAATGGAAAGATTGGGAAACTGTCAGGAGGCCTTTGCAACGTGCTCTGTGCTCCTCAGCCAACAGCTCATCTGGGCCAGCGGGTCCTGGACTTTGAGCTGTAGAAACAAACATTTTAAACAGCTTTGGGGACCAACATGGGGGCTGCCGACCCCTATCAACTATGATTAACACTTCATCTAAGGCATTTTTATTAAGAAAGGGCATGTTCAACAGCAAAAGAATGAGAAGGACACACTCTCAGGGAGAAAGAGGGCATTTCTTTACATGGACGAGAGGAAGCTTCGCAGAAACCTTGCCACAAAGTCCCTGCTTCTTTCCCTTGTTTTGCCGCAGACCAGGGACATTTTGTTAAACATGGCCTGTCCTTTCGAGGGACTGGGGAGCACAGTCAAAGCCCTCATTTTAGTGAAAGTCAAGGCCTGGAGATGGTGAGAGAACACCTCGTCCATTCACTTGCACGTTGACGGAGCCTATTCCAGATGCGGGGACAGAGCTGGATGAAGCTGCCCCACTGTTACAGAGCTGCCAGCCGGGCCGGGGCCTGCAGGCTGCTCAGGCTTAAGTTCGGCTCTCTCGACTGGCTGGCGGGACTCTTCTGTAAAAGGCAGATACCAGAGTCAACCTGAGGCCCATGTGAGGAAGTACAAAACAGGCACCTAGCCTGGTGTCGAGGCAGTTCCAGAGCTCAACCAGAGGCGAGCCAGGCAGGGGAATGGCCAGTGTAAAGACAGTGCTGAACTAGACAAACGCTGAAATGGAGGTGGTGGCAAGACGGTGGCTTTGCGGTGGAATGGAGGCCAAGCAGGCTTCCTGGAGGAGGTGACCCATGGCAGAGCCCTTGGTCATGTCTCAAATATGACCCACCTATCAGATCCTGTTCCTGCACTTCTTCTATGCTCCCCCCTATTTCTCACCCCTATGGAGGTAAGTAGCATTGCTGCCCCATTTGACAGATGAGGAAGTTGAGGTAGGAGGTCAACTCATTTGTCCAAGGTCATAGCATGAATAAGAGGGAAGGCAAGGTTTTCAAGCCAGATCTGTTTGATTTTAAACCCCAGGCTGTCACTAATTTCAGGAAGGAATTGGGGGGAGGGTGTCCGAGGCAGAGGCAGTAATATGTGTGTACACCTGCATTTACTATGCATTTGTGGGTCAATACACCATGTTGTATCTCTGCATCCTCCCCAAGACCTTGCCCACCCACACAGGGCCGTTCATGGTGGGGACCCTGGACTGTGTCATGTCATTGTGAACCACACCTCCGCGCAGAGCTGAATGTCCCTTATTGACCAAACTCACTATCCAACACTTTACAGTGGGACTGTCACCTACCAGGTCGCACAGCTCCTAATGGTCCAAGCCTGTGCTCTGAACTGGACAAAATACAAGCTGACCCAGCCCCTGTCCGCCTGTCCTTAAGCCAACTGAGGATGGGATAGCGTGTGCTGACGAGGAGGGTCTGACTCTTGAGAGGGACAGGGGACAGGGGGCGGTATGGCTGCGTGTGGCTTCCCTTGGGTATCTCAAGAGTGACAGAGACAGCTGTCAGAGCCAGAGGTCCATGTCAAGGTGAAGCCTACAGCAAACCCAGTCTATAAACTCTGGCCAGGGACAGGTTAACTGCCGAAGGGGTTGAGTGTCCATCACAGCAACAGTCGCTGGGTCTGTAGGTTCCAGGTCTTGCAGACCTGGAGTTAGTGCATAGCTTTTCTCACCACCTCTGCTTCAGTAGTAAGGAATGCTTAATGTGTGTCACTTACTATTTGTTACTAATCTGATGGAATCAAGCTATACTCCCCACCAGGGCACAAGTTGCTGCTGCCTGGCGGGGGCCCTGCCGACCTCTACGCACCTTGTGCCACTTCCACTCTCTTACCCCTTGTGCATGGGCCTCTCTCTGACCAAGGCTGATCCTTAACACCCTGTTCCTGGGTCTGCCAGAGATGACTAGGGTACCAGGCCAGGAGAGCATGTGCTTCTGGACCAGACAACTACCCCTGGGCGTGCCTGGGGCAGGTGGGGATGGCAGTGTGGGGTTGGACTCTAGGAGTCCAGTTCTTGCTCCCTCTTGGAGACCTCGACCAAGTGATGTCGTTCCTGGCCCGCAGTTTCCTCATCTGTAAAATAAGGATGAACCCAGCTGCTTTGTGGGATCATTTTTAAGTTCCATGTAAAGTAACAAGACTTCAGTACCGTGAGGTTTTGCCACCATTACTAGGATGGCAGCCGTGCACATGCTCATGGTGGGCAGAGGCCCAGCCGTGGGCCAGGGAGCAGCTCTGTACTCACCGACAGTGAACTCTCCCTTTCTCAGTCTGTGTCCCTTGACCTTGCTGACTTCTACCACCTGACCTGGGGGCACACTTCCAGGAGATCAGAGGCCACTGCCCTGGCTGATGACACCCTGGAAGCACATGGAGGCTTTGCAGATCAGCAAAGGGCAAACAGTGACCATCGGAGGCCTTGGACGTTTCCTGGAAAGGGCTTACCTAAGTGCAGAGCAAACAGACAGCCATCCACCTGACTCCAGACCCATGGGATACGCTTCCCTCCCCCGACCCCCAACAGCACCAGGGGTCAGGGTCAGCAGTCAGCTCTCACATTCTCTCTGACACAGAAGGCTGACATTACCTGCTTACAGGTTCAGGGTCTAACCTGCTGCCTGGTCTCGAGTGGCAGCCTTCTACCACTTCTGGTCACCTCCCCTACCCCCTTCCCTTCCTCTGAATGTCTCAGCTTCCTGATTCTCCCCTGAGGGAGGGGGCAAGAGAGAGCCTTGGCTGCTCTAGTGGCATTGGGCAGGTCAGTATGTCCAGGGGTGGCTCAGAGCGGGCAGGGTCTCCACAGACCTGCCTCCTCTCCTGGGCCCTGCAACTGTGGCCTTGTGACCTGCTGCAGCAGGGGGTCTCTCTGTACCTCAGTCTCCCTATTATCATGTGGGCATAATAATAATTATCTGCCTGATCTTCAAGATTAGAAAACATGAAATGTGACCTCAAACAGCTTTAGGACTAAGGTACATGTGCCCCAAACGCTCCCAGTACTTAGGGAGCCTCCAAAGAGGAACTTAGGTGGTGCTCAGACATTTTCAAAAGCACTGTTTGTCCCTAAAGTTACAGGGAACATTCTGCTCAGTCTTTGCACTGGAGTCCATCTCTGTTCTGTTGTGTTGCCTACACTCCATCAACGGTGAAGGAGGTAAAGAGGGAGGAAGGGAGGGAGAAACTTCCAGGACCTGGGGGTGGGGCAGGGGGTGTCCTTTGTGCCAGTTTCTCCTATGAAGGCTGTGTGACAAGGTCTTCATGGCAAACAGGAACTCACAGTCCCTCAAGGGTAGCATGTATGGAGCCATTTTTGGACAGAATTCTCCCAGGAGAAAGTCCTGCACTTGCTTCCACTTTCTCCAGGCAGGTGAGGGGCTGGCTGAGAGAATTTGCTCCACAGTGAATAATTTCAACACAAGCATGAAAAACAAGTTTTGTCTCCCTAATACCTTGGGAGCCCCAAGAACCCAAGAATATCATTTCTTTCTGTCTGCTGGGTGCATGCACTATTCTGTTGAACTGCATACTGCTTCCTTGGTCCTCATTCAAAACAATTTTTACCAGGTCTGTCCAAATGCCTGGTTGCACTGGGTTTAAGACAGACAATCATGGTGCATCTGGGAAAAGATGCCAACACCCCTGCATTTGGACTCTTGGTCCTTAACAGCTTGGGATCTGGAGTATGTCAGGATGTCAGGTGATGTCTTTGAACTGGATGTCCTCATGGCCAGCTTCCTTCACTGCTATATTCACAATGCCCAGCACAGTGTGGCCTCTAGATGCATGAGTAAATAATACTGTTGCCTGCGAGATATCCAGGATATAATGGATACAGATCACTGTAAACCCTGAAACATAATACAAACACTGGCAAGTGCAATAAAAGTTGAGTTTGTCAGTTATGTGAGTGTCTGCAGGGTGGGGCAAAGTTCCCCACAGGTATGGAGCTAATCAACAAAGGTGAGTTTAAAACACACCTGGGAAAGGGCCAGGTGGGCCTGCTCTCCAGGGTCTCTTCCTAATGCAGGATTTGTTTGGAGCTGGTTTCCTGCCCTGAGTAGGTCCTCCTGGGCGCTCCGCTACAAATAGAACAGCGCTGGAGCAGGGGCGGGGGCAGGGAGGAGGGCTGGCATAGCACACATTTTGTTCCCAAAGAAGGGGTGTCCTGATGCGCTGGCACCGGGGGCTTTGTGCATTCCCCGCAGGGAGCTCGGGCGTCGTCGCGCAAACAAAGCCGCGTTGCAGCTCTCCCCTCTTCTCACCAGAGGCGGCCCGGCCGCGACCTCCCCCTCCGCTGGCAGAGGCCCAGACCCTTGGCCCAGCACAGTCAGCCCCTCACCCCGACGCACCGCGGGAGCCTGCGCGGCTCTCCGGCATCCTCTGCTGGGGTGGGGGCTGGTGGTGGGAGTTGACAGTGCGTCCCAGCGCGTGTCCGGGTTGCCCTTCACCCATCTCGGTCCCCCGCCCGCCGCCCTCGCCCGGGAACTATCACAAGCTGTTTACGCGTCCTCCCAGCTCGCGTTCCCTTTCTCGTACTTTTGCATCCTGAGGTGCTAGGGACCACACCGCCCCGATCCGCCCCGCACCCCGCGCACCCCGGAACTCCAGGGCACAGCGCCTCTGCGGGGTCTAGATCAGTTTATCGTACAGACCGGCAGAGCCCAGCTCCCCGACGAGGGGCATAGCCAGCGTAGCCTGGGCGCCCAGCGGGAACCGCCACCCGTCCCTCAGCCCGGCGCCCAACCCCGCCTGGACTTCAGCCCCTCAGAGTGCGCGGGGCTGGACGCGCGCCGATGCCCAGCCGCATACGGTGTCCCGTCGCGACGCCGTACCCGCCCATCCGGTGACCTTGGCAGTCCCTCCGCCTCCCCCGCCTCAGTTTCCCCAACAGTGCAGCGGCCGCGGGCCACAAGGAGGGAGGAGCCGAGAGCGGCCCCGCCCCCGGCCCATGGGCAGCCAATGGGATGCCGCCACTCGGGGGTGTGTCCCGCCCGGGCCGCGGCTGGGGGCTCGGGGGCGGGTCCAGAGGTTTGGAGTAGGGGCGGAGTCGGGGTCGAAGTGGGGGCCCCGGGGCGGGGCTTCCGGGCGGGCCACCCGCGCCACCCGCCGGCGCTGCCCGGCCAGGCTGGGAGACCGAGGGGCGGCGCGTGCCGCGGGGGTGCGGCTGGCACGGGCGAGGCAGGCGGCGCCGGGCATGGGCAGGGGACGCGGTGGCCCCACGGCGGGGGCAGCGAGCGGCGGGGGCGGAGGCGGCCGCTAGCGCCCGGCCGGGTGCCGCCTCCCTCGGCGCGTTCGCCCGACGGACCGGCAGGCGGCGGACCCGGCCCCAGGTGCCCGGGTGCGGGTGGGCGCGCGCGAGGTTCTACGGTCCGGGCCTCCGCACCCAGGGACCCAGAGCGGCCGCGGACGGGGGGAGGGGCCAGGGCCGGCGGCGCATGCGCGGGACCGGGGGCGCGGGCCGAGGGCGCTCGCTGTGGCTGGTGCGGAGGAACCTCGGGCCCAGGGGCCGCCCCCTGCTCCGCCTCCCTCCTAGCACGGGGGCCTGCCCGGAGCCCCGGCCTTCGCGGCTGTCGCTGGGGGCTGTGTGGAGGTCGAGGCCGGGACCTCAGAGACACTGGTCCTCTGGTTGTTTCGCGGGAGGGAAGGCCCCCCCAGGCGGGACGTGGGGCGCGCCCTCCCCACAGCGCGGTCGAGTTGGGGCGTCACCGACCGGGAGCGTTTCTCGAGATTCCCGGGGTTCCCCGAGGCTAGGTATCCCGAGGCCCCAACAGACTGACCCTCAGGGCCGCGCGCCCGGCGGCTGCGGTCCGGCGGGAGAAGCTCACTGGCGGGTTAGTTGACAGCCGTGGGACACCTTTGAGGAACTGCCTCACTTTGCGCCCGAACGCGGGCTGGAGACCCAAATGGGCCGGGCGAGGCGAGCAAAGGGCCGGCTCCGCCGCGCGACGCCCACCCGAGTCCTGGGCCCCGCGGGTCAGGCACGGGGTGTCGGCCCCCAGGTCTCCCCGGGGTCCCGGCCGCGCGGCCCCAGGGGTGCGAGGTGGTGCTGGCGAAAGTCCGGAGGGTCGGTTCTGCCCCACGCCCACCCAAGACTAACAGGGGACAGCTACACGCCCGTGTTCACCTCGCCTCTTTGAGTTGAAAGGAGTGACGGCGTGCCCCAAATGTCAAGGTTCTTGCTGAGAAAAGCCCATGGTTGTATAATGTCTTGGGTTTCGCGGGGCGCTCTGGGACCTTCGGGGCTGCGCGCCCACCCCAACCCCAGCCACTCCCCCCCAAACCAGAGGGTACTAGGAGGGGCCCAGGGATTTCCTGGTAGCGACCCTGCCACACCATTCCCTTTGAAGAAGTGGGGTCACGGTGACTTTCCTCTTCCAAGGTGGTGGAGAGCTGGGGAGAATCCAGAGGACACATCGTAATCATTTCCTCCTTTACCTTCTCACTGCCAAGGCCGCAGTTAAAGGCCCTGCCTCCTCCGTGAAGTAACAGTTTGTGGCAAGACAAGCTCAGAACCAAGACGCTGTCATTACAGGTAAATAGAAGGTTTGATTTACTCGTGTTTCCAGACCGAAATGGTTAAGTGTTGACTTCCGTTGCCCTACAGACTAGCCATTTGAGGGTTAATTATTACTTTGTGATGCAACGTTGGATATATTTTTGGTGCTTTGAAAGTAAGATAAATGTGGGTAGATTCCCTTTTAAGTTCTGAAAACTTGCTCCTGTCAGTTTCTCTAGGAACTTCATTTCTTTATGGCAGGCTGGTTCCACGTAGTTGAAAACTAGGTAATACAACTGAGAAATGTTAGTACTTAACAGACACTGAAGTCACAGACACGGCCAGGAGCAGCATGCCAGCTTTAGCTGCTTTTATTCGAATTTGAATATCAAGCAGATGGCTTGCTGAGATAGTGGTAGCTCAGGTCTAGACCTGCCATCAGCTAGGACAGGGATGCCTGGAGAAGTGGCGGATGGTACAGATTTCGTGGTCACTGCGCATGAGGGGCCAGACAGAGAGCCTGACAAAATTCTGTACTACTTTGAAGCAAAAGCAAATTAATTGATGGTAGGAAAAATGACTTTCTCTCTTTGTTTGTATCTTAGACATATAAGAATCATTCCATAATCATAAAATAGTTGTTTTTACTAGCTCATGTTTGTCAAACTTGTAAACTGCTTTTTAAACATGGTATGTGTGGGTGAGAATGACAGAAGAGAGAAAAAACGTGTTTTTTCTATATAAGCTGTTTTGTAATCTGCTTTATTAACTATTAGGTTATGACAAATCTTTTCCTGTGTGTAAATTTGTGTTTGATTATTTTCAGTGTCGATATAATATTCCATTGTGTTTAGATACCATAAGTTATCTAGCCAATCCATATATAAATATATATGGATATAGAAATATATACCATATTTTGCTGTGTATAATGCGCACTCACGTTTTTGGCCCAAACTTTTAGGGAAAAAATCGTTTTAATTTTTTAATTCAAATTTTTATTTGTTTACATTTAGGTACTTGTTTTTTGTATTATAAAGGAATTTTAGCATTTATTTTTTAACATACTGTGGTACAAGAAATTTTATGTAACAAATAATTACAAAACACAAGAACAGATATAACGTACAAGAAATTTTATGTACAGGTAACAAATTTACGATATTTATGCATCACAGAAGGCCAAGAACTCTTCGTTGTTGCAAGTTCGTCATAAGTTCAACAAAATCGTATTCCAGGGTATTATTTTGCATATGGATATCGTAATTTATTTCTAGAATTACACTTTCAGCTTATAAGCATAAATGAAAGAATTAAAAATGTATAGATAGGGAATTAGTACTACCCATGTATAATACACATCCTTATTTTTCCCTTACAAATTTGGGCAAAAAAATATGCATTATGCATGGCAAAATGCGGTCTGTATTTAATTCATTCACTCTGTAAATATTTATGGAGTAGCTGCTTTGGGCTGTTGTGTTCAGTATTGACTGAATACGACAACCATGGATCGCTCGTGAAGCTGATTTTAATACCAGAATATAAAAAAGACACTTATAGATTGTCCTTACCGTCTTAAAAGATAAAACTGGGGTGTCGAGGGGGAAATTGCTTTTGCCATAACATCTTACTATTTAAATATTCTTTTTCTGGCATGCTGTCTGTGAGCATGTATGTTTTGATAATAAATATTCTGTAATCTTTTTGAAAAATTTTAATGAAAATGTTTCTTTGCTGAGTGTACACAGATTTTAAACACGCCAAATCCTCTTCTCTCTTTTTTCCCTCTCTCACAGCCTCTGCATGTGAGGATATATTCTTAGTGGCAAATGGAACAGGGGTCTTAACTTGCAGGTGGCCATCGTCTTCGTGTTGGACGTTTGCACTGATTTGTTGTCTTGCAGTTTGAGGATGTGACCTGGATAATTCCTGCTTTCTTGGAATTTGAGGGCCGCTGTTTATATTTTTGTTTTTGGCAGCTTGGTGTAGAGTCAGGCTTTTAAATGTTTCATAGATATTTCAAATAAAGGCAGTTTCTGTCTGTAGGCGAGACATTTGCTGTCTGTTATTTCTGCCTTATTAATTACACAGAACAAGCTAGTTCGCCTCTAAGGCCATGTGGTCACGGAAAATTAGGCAAATAATTTTTATTTCCAACTTGGTGTTAAGATAGTTTTAAGGTAAGAACTTAACAGGAAAAGCCCTAGATGTCCAGTGGACTGTATTTAAAAGAACTTGTTTCTTCTTCCAAGTATTTCTGTCCCTTGCAGGCACTGTGAGTCTTATGGAAAGAACAACTTGCATGTGAATTTTCCAGCCTGTTCTATGGATAACAGACATAATCCGATTTGCTCTGGAGGTGTGTTCGTTCTTTACTTCTAGAGTACTTAATTACTTAGCGTTGTGTAGGAGTGATTTCGTGGTGTCTGGAAGAGTTTATGCACTTCAAAAAGTAAAGAATTTACTCCTTACTCTGTCAGACCTTGTATAGTTATTTTTGTGGTTGAGCCGCATCTGGTTTGAGGTCAGCATACACTACGAGAAAAAGTGTTTGGAAATTTTGGTTTGTATCAGAGAGGTAGCTTGGTATGGTAGACAGGGGGTATAGGTCATTCACCATGAGACTGGGATTCCCATCCCGTAGCTGCTGCCTGCTAGGCTGGGAGGTAGGGGGGGACCTTTGTCTGCCTCTCTAAACTGCTGTTCTCATCAGAAAACCCTCTCTGAAGGGTTGGGAGGCTCAAAAGTCATGCTTTATGTGTACATTCTTTGTACATTTACGTGAACATTCCTTGTACAATGTGCAGAACCTGGGTCAGCCCAGGAGGTGTCTTAAAGACGAAGAAGCCACACCCTAAGTGTCTGCCTCTCTCAGCCCCGTAAGACACCTTTGTTACTTTTGCCCTGATCACTTTATAACTTCTCAAAGGCTTTCAGAAAGGAACACACCTTGACCCAGACACACAACTTTTTTTTTTCATTTTTGGCTCGGTAAACAAGAAAGCTATAGCAGGAAGAACAAAACGGTCATGAGTGGTGTGTGTTTTGGTGGTGATACATTTGGCATGAGTCCTTCCTTGGGTGTCTCTCGTATCGCTGGGCCTGCAGAGGATTGTTCATCATCCTTGGAGGGTCTGCAGACACAGGCGCGGTCAGGTCGTCTGGACTTGGACACGACTTCGTTGGGCCCATCCCAGGTGCCGCCGGCATCACGGTCCCTTGTTGGTCGAATTGTCTCCACCGAGTCAAACTCGCTGAGAGCAGAGCACATCTTATTCCTTTCTGCCCCGCTGGCCTACAGGCTGAGTAGGTACTTAGAAATGTTCATTGAACAAATAAGTGAGGAACAGAACTCAATTCAACCAGTATTTGTTGATAGGCCTCCGTTTTCTACAGCTCTCAAATGGGGGGTGGCAGCAGGTGGTTGGGGGGTACCTAGAAATACAGACGCAATAGGATGCCCCCTTGGCCTTTTGTAGTTTCCTCATCCCTCAGATAGCGAGAGTGCGTTCCTCCATCAGGGGGCGCTATGCCAGCCGTCCCTATGCAGTCCCCAGTGCATCGGTGGTGTACAGGTGGTGGTTGCAGTGACACGATTCCATTCGTAATTATCACTAATACTGCATTAAATAGACATTTGATGAGATGGCTTGAGAAGCTAATGAAATAAAATGTTCTTTCTTTCTGCAAACTCACAGATTCAAATTGCCAACACCGGACTCAGTAGGAAAGGGGTATATTTTAGCCCCTGTGAGTTGGGAAGTGCTTCTATTTAACAGACCGAGGGTCCTGCTGACAGTCCAGCTGTGGAGATAAGATATACACAGAGAAATTAAAACGCATTGATTAAATCGCTCTGTGTTCTAGTCACTCATCTGACTGCTTTTATTTTACTCTGTTTTAAGAGATTTGCAAATAGAGTATATGGCGGTTTCTATTCCAATTGTTTTACACTTTTTGCTGAGACCACAAGTAAACCTCTGAAAAAGCATCACTTTGAAAAAGTTAGGAAGGCAAATTCAGAGTGACTACTTGTCTCAAAGGATATGAAGCTTCCAATGAATGATTTGAAATTATAGTTAAGTAAACGGTATCTCGTAGTTCCCTTTTTTTTTTTTTTCCATTTTTAAGAGTGAGTGTCACCCATTGCAGCCATTTGTAACTGAATACTTCTGTGGTTATGTGATAACCACACCGAGGTGACAAGTTGCCAAGCTCTAGTGAAAGAGACCAGGTTATTTAGAGGTTGACATGTGGATATGTCTGTCCCTCTCTGAAATACTCCAAGTAGTTGTCAGCCTTGCATGAGTATTGAAATGCATATTTGCAGTTAAGCAATAGGCTTATAAAAACAGAGTTGCAGAATCAAGTGACAGTCAAATCTTGATTATCTGAGAGCAAGTTTTTTTTTATTACCTATATGTTAAATGGGATGGTGTATTTTTTACCAGAATTTTTAGAAGCATTTTCAGGCAGCTTTCTTTTTTGGAAAAGTTGACATTTAGTAGGCTGCCAACACAATGAGCATATTTCCCTCTATCTAAGTTTATGAGTAAATTTGATCAATTGGAGACTGCAATCTCATTTAAGTTCATTTTATGGGACAGCTTATTAACTGGGTTAGTGTCTTAGGAAGTGTCCACTTACTTTCTATTTCTGTCTTTCTGTCTTTGCATTGGACATGGGATTCATGTGAATGATGTTTAAAAGGGAAATTGTTCTGAGAAATTTGAAATCTGTTTTAAATTGAATCATCCCTCGGTGTGTGGAAGTTATTTACAGTAGAAACAAACGGCAGTATTTGATGTGTTTACATCCTAGGATTTTAGGATTGCGAGGGGAGGGTTTGCTTGAGTATTCTGATCGCCTTTCTTTCCACTTTGACAAACATGAGAGTCTGTCGCCAGGTCGAGGCAGGGGAGTTTCGGATCCCACCCTGTCCCTGCAGAGAAGTTGGGCCACAGCAGGCAGGCCAGGGTACAGAGAAGTTCAGAAAGCTACCTCCGTTTGCTCTGTTCCTTGGAAAAACTCGCTCGTGGAGAGCATTTTCCAGAAAGGAAGATAGTCTGTTGCTGTAGTTCTCAAATCATAAAAATAAACCTAGTCCATTATATTCAGCAAGGAGTCCTGGAAGAGACAGCAGATTTTTTTTTTTTTAGT
Source organism: Rhinolophus sinicus (assembly GCF_036562045.2). Taxonomy (NCBI): domain Eukaryota; kingdom Metazoa; phylum Chordata; class Mammalia; order Chiroptera; family Rhinolophidae; genus Rhinolophus; species Rhinolophus sinicus. The sequence goes on from NC_133752.1 coordinate 197,784,694, forward strand.
TCAGTTGTGCGACTATGTTGACAGTGAAAGCTTAGTGGGAGTGAGAGCCTAAGAGGAAGGTTGTGACAAGGAAGAGGCGTGAAGAAGAGAAAGCTCTCAGAGGCTTATAGAAGCATTCAAAGCTGCTTTTCCTTGAGAGAAAAGACCAGCACAAACAGGTTAAAAGAACTTGTGTGACAAGTGATAACAAGAGAAGTGGGGGTGGAAATGTTTATGCCTAGAGTGGAGAAAGAAGGTTCTAGAACTGGCAAGAAGGTAGGGCAAAGGTATGCACACTCACCAGTGGGGGCAGGAGTTCTGAAAGAGACGGAGAGTCCATGGGTGGTGGGTCAAGGGCTGTCCATCCACCGCTGGAGCAGCTGGAACACCCGAGACTGTCCCTGCCAACCATGTCTGCTGTGTTGAAGCAAAAGAGGAAGGTTAGCACCCCTGGCTGAGGATGACAGAAGATGGTGACCAAGCGGTAGGTGGAAAGCGGGAGTAATTCTTTCAAAGTCCTGGGCTTTTTGTGGGAATTTAGAGTGCAGGATATCAATATAAGATGAGAAAAACATGGTATTTTTCTTTCACTCTGGAAACTGAAAATTATTGACTTTTGTCCTGCTCTATTCTCTTTACTTAGATGAATCTAACAAAGTTAGCGTTTAGTGTGTAGGTCAGAAGTCTAAGTGAAGGTGAATATTTAACCACATTCAAGGACGGCCGGTAATCTTTAATACGAATAGAAGCACAAGACTTAAGAGAAAGAAGAATCTAGAAGGGAAATAAAAGCAGCTATGTCCATGGACTGACAAAGGCGCACAATACCTAGGAAGCACTTAGTTACTCTGTTTGGAACGAATGGATTTAAATGTAGGCTTCCTGAGTAGGATAAACCATTTCCTTGATAGGCGTTTCAGAAAGATACATGCCCAATTACAACTGGCACAGTCTCTGAGGATGAAACCTCTGCAAGAGGAGAGCAAGCAATTAAACGGAGAACTCAGAAAAGCAATTCATTTTATGAGCTGAAAGGATGAAATTCCAGTCTAAGGCACGAACACACCCATCCATCTCACATTCTAAGTCAGCTGCCATCGTCATGTCCACACACGTGAAGTGAAATTGCCCAGGGACCGCTTTCTGATGGTGCGTGCACCTTCCCCAGGGCCCGGCGGGCTTTCCCTCTCCCTGTGCCTGCCTGAAATCTCTACGGCGGCCTGGACCCTGCCACCCTTGCCCCCTCCCTAGAGGCCCCTGCCCTTGGTCACTGTTGTCATGACCTCAGGCCCTCTATCCACCAGTCTTTCTGATGTCACCCCAACCCTCTCGGACACTCAGACTCAGAAGGTTTGGTTTTGAGTCGCCCTGTCTTCCTCCCTGTCCAGGAAGTGGCCTCCGCTGGGGCCACAGAAACAGGACAAGTGCCGGGTCCTGCCCGCTGCTTAGCAGCTCAGCTTGGGATGGGCCGCTCATCTGGCCTGTGCCTCAGTTTCCTCATCTGCAAGTGGGAAGCATGCTAGTGCTTTCCATGGGTGGTTGTGCCTGGCACACAGGACTCTATAGCTGTTCCTTTGCTTATTGTTCACGCTCAGCTTTAACACAGACTCATCCACCCTCACTGGCCGGCATCTGTGGTGCGTGGGAAGGCACGGCCCTGACTCTTGGGGGCCGCCATCCTTTCTACACTGGCCATTTCCAGTTCCTGTCGCACACCTAGGACACTCCCTGACCCTCAGCCACCTCCCCACCCCCATGAGATCTCTACCTTTGAGATCGCAGCCTAAAATTACTTTCTCAGGGAAATCTTCCTGACCTTCCTGCCCAGGCCGACCTCTGATGCGAACACTTACAACCCTCGGTGCTTTTCCTCCAAAATACGCATGTATGATGTGTTCATTTGCATGGCAGCTGGATGAAGGTCCCTCTCTCCATGAGTCGCAGACCCCTGGGGGTCGGAGATCAGAGGTTGGAAGCCATAGCTGCCATATTCACCATTGTCTGTGACTGTGCAGCCAGCAGGAGCTACAGGAGTGGCTTCGTGAGCCTGTGGCTCCCCCTGGCCCCCCTCTGAGATTCCTTCGAGGCTTAATCAAATGCCACCTCCTTCGTGAAGCCTTCCTTGATTCTCCCCCAAACTAGACGCAGGAATTTTGTCCTTCAGAGAACCCTCTGGCAGTTTGACTCTCTCTGATTGGACACAGTCTGCCTTTACTGTGGCAGTTGTCATTGAATATTTCAGTCATTTCTTCTGGAGCTCATTCATTAGTCAACAGATCTTTACTGAGTACCTACTGTGTGCCAGGCAGTGTTCTGGGTGCTGCGGAAAGCAGCAGGTGCAGTCACCTGCTTGGGGAAAGCTCTGTACTACACAAGGTGTGTGGCTCTGACCTGAGGAAAGATAATAGTGTCGCCATGTGGGGCAGGAGCCAACTTAGAGAGCAGGGGGGTGGGGGCCGGGGAGGCAGGTGGGCAGAGGTCAGGGGGCTCTTCTCCCTGCAGCACCGAGCGGCACGGAGGACTGAGCAGCGTTCTAACAGTGATCTGAGTGCGTGGCTCAATTCATACTTGTCTTTAAATTCAGAATTTCCCTTCACTAAAAGGACTAAGTTGGTAGACGGGAAAGAATGAATACAAGTGATCCAGGAAATTTCAGAACCCAGTTTAGTTCTGATGATTATCTTAAGGGCATTAAATGCTCAAGTGAAATCCTTTTGACCCACTTAGGTCAGCAGCATTGAGTCATAGGTGAAGGTGAACTGTAATCACGTATCCAGTGAGCTGCCTTCGGGAAGCAGGGTCCACGTACGAGAAGTGAGCGCGTGTGCCTTCTCTTTGTGTGGTGGTTCCAGCATTGAAAGCAGATAGGCCCTCCAAGTAGTGCGTCTGCCCTGGTCATAGAAGCACGACAATTGCTGCCGGAAAGGCCAGCTTGAAGGGACAGGAGCTGCTCCTGTGCGCCCCTGGCTTGACACTTTGCTTTGATACAAGTGAAAGGTAAATTCTAACCCGGCCAAAGGCAAGCCCCTTTCCTAAGGTAATAGACAACGAGTGGTGTCAGGGCCCTCGAGGGCAGGCTTGCTTTGTGGCCGGGCTGTGGGGAGGGAGGCAGCTGTGTCCCACGGGGCCCTCGAGCCAGTCCCCCGCTGCCCCCCTCTGTGGGCGTGGTGATGTGTTGGGCCGCCTTCCAACGCCGGACTCGCCTCCCTCCATTAGTCTGCCTAAAAAGCAGGCAATGGGGATGGGTTTGAGTTGTTTATTTAAGTCAAGTTTATTGAGGGATAATTTACATACAGTAAAAGTCATCCTTTTTTAGATGTACAATTCTGTGAGTTTTGAACACCATCTGTGGTCCCTGTTTCCTTGCCGGTTGTCAGCCGGAGGTGCCACGTCCCTTTGCTCGTGGCCTCTTGGTCGTCAAACCAGCAATGTGGGCAGAGTCGTTCCCTCGCTCTGAATCTCCCTGACCGACCTCTGCCTCATTGCAGCCAGAGAAAGTTCTCGCTTTTAAGGGCTCAATTGATTCGATTGGGCCCACCTGGCTAATCCAGGCTAGTCTCCCCTTCCAGGGTCTTCACCCGTGTCAGTCTCCTGGGGCAGCTGTAACAATGCCCCACGACTTGGGCTTTAAACAATAGAAATGTATCCTTTGGCCTTCTGGAGGCCGGAGTCTGAAGTCAAGGTGTCGGCAGGGCCGCACTCCCTCTGAGTCTGGGTGGGACCCTTGCCTACCTCCTCTTAACTTCTGCTGGTGGCTGTCAACCCTTGGCATGCTTTGGCTTGTAGAAGCATCACTCCAGTCCCCTGCCTCTGTCATCACGTGGTTCTCCGTGCGTGTCTGTGTGTGTGTCCGTGTCCGAATTTCCCCTTCTTATAAGGACACCAGTCATATTGGATTTGGACCCCCCCTACTCCAGTATGACCTCCTCCTCACTAATTACATCTGCAAAGATTCTATTTCAATAGATCCCATTCCAAACTCTTGGAGGGTAGGACGTGGATGTATCTTCCGGGGGCGGGAGGGGACCCTAACCACACCTGCAGAGCCCCTTTGCCGTGCCAGGTCACATGTCCATGGGCTCCTGGAGAGGAGCGTGGACCATTATTTGGCCCCACCCCATGGTCCTGCCCTCATGGAATTCACAGTCCCCTGGCAGCTAACACCTGCTCCAGAAGTTGGGGGCACTGAGGCCACAGTATGTCGTGTCTGTACTGGAGTGTGGGTGACCTGTTAGGGCACATCTGTAGTATCAGAGCTAAGAGCTGTGACCAGAGTTGCCTGGTGCATTGGGCAGCTAAGGGACGGCTGCTAACCAAAACCTCGCACGGGCGGGGAGAATTTTAGGGGAGTGACGTGCGAAACAGCCCAGTAAGAGCAGAGCCTGGCAGCACCTTCCTCCCCTCCATGAGGCTGGTCGGTGCCAAGGAGAAACACTCGCGTTGTGGCTGGTGAGGGTGCGAGCCATGGAGAGGGCTGGGGTACAGGGAGGTCGTGGGGCCCCGTGGGATCCTCCCAGCTTCAAGTCTCCACTTATACGGAGGAAGGATATCATAAGTGCTCATTCCCTCCATGCGGAGGCCTTCTCTGCCCCCTTATAACGGCAGCCCTCCCCCATCCCTGTCTCCAGCTAACACAGTGTGTGCTACAATTGTTGGTTCTTTTCTGTCTCCCTCCCTAGGACGGCAGATCCAGGGGTTGGGAGAGAAGGGTATTTGTGTTTTCTTCACTCCTGGACCCAAAGTGGCCACAACCTAGCCTAGCTTAGAAAATCTGTCGAATGGACGAGCCTTCCTTTCCACTTACTGATCTGTGTCTTTGCACGTGTTGAAAAGAGGACGGTTTTTCTGTTCTGACTGTTGTTGGCGTTGTATTAGAAAGTTGTGATTTGAGTATTAGGTATTGCCCGGATATGAGGAGAACCTTAAAGGACAGTCATGAAAACCTTAAGAAAATGCAGTTGCTTTCCTGTATTTCAGTCTGTGGATCTATTGAAAAGTGCAGAAATGCTTCTTTGGAGGGAGTAAAAAATAAGGAGAAGCATAACCATTTCAAACTGCAGAGCTCATAAATATTCATGACTATTCATGCTTTAAACACGTTAAGATAGGGAGCCCCATTTCTGGTAACGGCTCAGTAGTTTGGAAGTGAACTTGAAAAGGTTGGAAAGCATTTTCGAACGTACGTATGCCCAGTCCCTGGAGAGCTCACCAGATAGTGAACAGTCTCCAGGCTGAGGTCTCCAGAAGTGGAAATACGACATTTGGGGCCATTTTGTCCCTGGGTGTTGGCCAATGTATGGACAAAGTAGTTAAGAACCTAAGTAGCACTCTGTGAGTCTAGGAGTCAAGATTTGGGATATAAAGCCTCTAAGAAAGGGAACACCCTGGTAAACATTTCAAACTTTGGGTTGGAGCCCCAAAAAGCTGCCCCCTAGGAACATAGGTGACTAGGAATGGATCAGTTGCTCAAGGATTGAAGCCCATTTCTAACGTCTCCGACCTTGAGGTTGGAATAACGTGACCCCAGATTGCTGGGACTGCCAGTGCCGGGCAGAAACAAATGCATTTCTTTGGAGGAACAGAGCATCACTTTATTTCTAAGAACAATTTTTCAGATACAGGCAGTCCTCACTTTGCTCCATTCTATTATCCACAAATTTGAATTACCAAATTTGAATTACCAAATTTGAGTTAAATAATAAAACCAGTCCCCAACAACGTGGCTCACATTTTAGTTACTGTGGCACATTAACTGTGAGGGGTTGCAGAAAGTACCGTCTGCACTGCCAACAGTCCAGTCCACAAATCACGACATAGATAACAGATGTGTATAAGTACCAGTGACCAATCCTGTCACTCCTTTCAGAGTTGGTCTGTGATTGGTCCCTGTGCATGTCATTCACTTCACACACAGCAAAGTGTGCAGTGTTACCTCTGTCTCGCATTGAAAAACCCATGTGATAGTTCAGAAGAATAGATAAGTGAAAGAGGAATTGGCTAACAGATGAAAGTGTGGCAAGTAAGTGACAAATGATAACGATGGAAGTAAAATTAGAATCAAACATAAATGGAGTCATAGAAAAAATTGCTGCCATTTGGAAAACTCAAGACAGGCAGCTAGAGGAACTGAGTAAAGGCAACTTATCAACAAAAACGAGGAAAGTGATTGCGATGGAAAAGATGAAGGTGTCCTAGAGGAAGTGATCTCAGTGAAACACTGCACAGTAAAGGAATGCGCTAAGGTATTTCATGACAGTGAAAGTGCAAAGGACAAAATGCTGGAAGCTAATCCAGCATACTCCTGACTTAGACAGGAGTATGACAGTTTGCTAACGCATAGAAAAGGGATTCACTCTGTATGGTAAGTTATTCGATGAGAAGAAGGCAAGGACGGTTCCAACTGCTCTTGAAAAGTTTCTTAGGAGAAAAGAAAGCACTTTAATTTTCAGTGTTTCTAATGTTTTAATTACAGCTCACTAAATAGATACTAGTTTTTTATTATTTTTTATTATTTTCTTTTTATTTACAACAACAATGAGTTTTTAATGTTTTGACAAAAATTTTTAAAGGTCATGAATAGTTATGATTTAGCCATTGATTAGTAAAATCATTTTGCATGATTTCTGCTTTGCACGATACTTTTTATGGTTTGGTACTTCCATGCACATCAAGACTGTACAGTAATGGCACACAACAAAACCAACCAACCATACGAGAAGAGGAGACCTCATGAACCAGTAGAAATAATAGATGATAGATACAGACCCCCAGGACTCTTAAGTATGAGACTTGTAAAACACAAACTTTAAAATAAGCTTGCTTACTATATTTAAGAAGATGAAAGATAAGATTGGGAATTGTGGTAGAGCACTAGAAATTATATTTTTAAAAAGGACATTGATTTGAAAACTCCAGTAGCAATGATAAAACTGAAAAATACAAGAACCAAAATTACATATTCTGTAGATGGATATCACTGCAGAGTAGATACAACTCATGAGTGAATTGATGAATTATAACAGGTCAGGAGATAATATCTAAAATGGTGCACAGAGACAATGGAGTGGAATGCAAATACAGAGCATATAGTGAAGAATTCTACGTGTGATTGGAATCCTAGGAGGATGGGCCGGGGGGGCGGGCAGAAGCAATATATGAAGAGACAGCGGCTGGAGTTTTTCCAACACAGGCAAAATATATCAAATCACTAATTCAAGAATCCTAAAGAACTACTAGCAGAATTAAAAACAAACAAAAAATTATATGTGGACACACTATAGTAAAACTGGTGAAAAAAGCAAAGACCAAGAGATAGTCTTTAAAGAAGCTCAAGGTGAAAACCCAAACAAAAAAAGCCATTACTTGCAAAGGAGCAACAATTCAGAGAGAATTTCTCAACTGAAACAATGGAAGACAGAAGACGAGGCCAGGACATCGTCAGTGTGCAGAAAGTTGGGTTTCTTCTGGGAATGCAAGGTTAGTTTAACTTTTAAAAAGTAACGAAGCATCAAAAAAATAGAAATGCTTAGGGATAAAATGCATGAGACCTGTACAGTGAAATCTGTGAAACGTTGCTGAGAGACGATTTAAAAGACCCAAAAAAATGGCAAGTTTACCATGCTCTTGAATCAGAAGACTCGGTATCATTAAGATGGCAATTCTTCACAAAATGGTTTACAAAACAAGCAGTCAAGATCGAATCTGAGCATGCTTATTTGTAGAATATGACGAGCTGGCTCTAAAATTATATGGAACTGCGGAGGAACGTGCGTGGCTAAACAACTCTGAAAAAGAACACGGTCAGAGTGCTTGGACTCCCTGACTTCAAGAATTGTTATAGAAGTACAGTACTCAAGATAGTATAGTTCTGGCATGAAAACACACAGGTGACTGGGGTAGAAGAGCAAGCCTAGAAGTAGACTCACTGTATATGGTCAGTTGCTTTTCAACAAAGTGAGAAGTCATTTCAGTGGGAAAAGATAATCTTTTCAACAAATAGTATAGTCATATGCAAAACAACAAACTGCAACCCTCTTCTCACACCATATTAAAAGAAAATAATAAAAGAACTTGAAATGGGTCATAGACCTAATGGTAAGAGTTAAAAACTATAAAACTTCCAGAAGAAAACATAGAAGAAATCAGTGATTTGGGGTTTGGCAAAGATTTCTTATAAGTGATTCAAAAGGCATAAACTATACAAGAAAATAAATTGGACTTCATCCAAATTATAAACTTTTGCTCATCAAAAGACACTTAAGAAGTGAAAAGGCAGGCCACAGGCTTGAAGGAAATATTTGCAAACATATGTCTGACAAAGGACTTGTATCTGGAATATGTAAAGAACTCTTACAATTCAATAAGGAGACTACCAAGTTAAGAATTAAAGCAAAAATGGGCAAAAGATTTGAATAAACTCTTCAACAAAGGGCATTGGAAGACAAGTAAGCACATGCAAAGATGTTCAACATCATTAGTCATTAGGAAAATGCAAATGAGTAGTAGAAGATATCACTGTTTGGGAGAGATCGCTGCGTAGCAACCAGAATGGCTACAACTTAAAACTTAAAAGGCTGAAGATGTGGAAAAGGAGCAACTCTCGCCCACCAATGACGGGAACATAAAACTTTGGAAAACATTTTGGTAAATGATATCACTGACATTATTATCAAAAGTATCATGTACCTGAAAGAAACCAAACTGAAAAGTCTACACACTCACTGTATGATTCCAATTCTATCACATTCTGGAAAAGACAAAACTTTAGAGACAGTAAAAAGATCAGTGGCTGTCAGGGGTTGGGGGAGGGATGAACAAGCAGAACGCAGAGGGTTTTTAGGGCAGTGACAATACTCTGTGTGACACTGTACTAGGGATACATATCATTATGCGTTTGTCCAAACCCACAGAATGTCCAACACCAAGAGGGAGCACTAATGTAAACTATGGACTTTGATTAATATGTTGGTACTGGCTCATCAGTTGTAACAAATGTATCATACTAATTAATGTAAGATGTCACCAATAAGGAAACTATGGAGGGGAAGTTGGGGGGGTACATAGGAACTCTTTGTATTTACTACTAAATTTTTATGTAAACCTAAAACTAATAGTCTAGTAATTAGAAGATAAATTTTAAATATATATATTGTGTACCTCAGAATAAATCTAAAACAGGTATGCAAGACTTCTACTGAAAAAACTGATTACGGGGCCGGCCCGGGGGATCAGGCAGTTGGAGCGCCGCACTCCTAATGCCTAAAGCCACTGGTTCGATTCCCACTTGGGCCAGTGAGCTGCGCCCTCTACAGCTAAGATTGTGAACAACAGTTCTCCCTGGAGCTGGGCTGCTGGTAAGCAGCCGGAGGTTGGCATGAGCGCGGTGACCTGCCGTGGGCTGCCGTGTGCTGCCGCAGGCTGCTGTGTACTGCCGTGGGCTACCGTGTGCCACCATGAGTGGCCAGCGGCCAGTGTGAGTGGCTGGTAGCCATTGTGAGTGGCTGGCAGCCGGGAGAGTTGCCATGAGCTGCTCTGAGCAGCCAACTGATGACTGGCGACTGACTGCCTCAGCCGGGGGAGCACAAGGCTCATAACACCAGCATGGGCCAGGGAGCTGTGTCCTACACAACTAGACTGAGAAACAACGGCTTGAACCGGAGTTGGGGGGAGGCAAAAGAAAGGGAGGGGGGAAGAAAACTGATTACATTATTGAGAGAAATTAAATATGGCCCAAATAAATAGATGTCTATACCATGTTCATGGAAGAGACAAGTCTATATTGGACAGGTGTCAGCTCTCTTCAGAAAGGCCATTCGAGGGACACTGACATCTAACACAAGTATGTGTTTAAGTGAATGGCGTGGACTCTCAGAACCGATTTCAGTGTCAATGGCCCTAAAACTCTTAAATGCACCCACTTCCAGGATGTCTTAGGATGTACTGGAACTTTACAGTAACAATTTCCTTTTAGTCTTAGATTGTTTGTTCCCTCAGCATTCTTGTCACTTTAAGTTGCATTCATCCTTGTTTCTTTAGAAAAGCCTTTGTTCTACACCCAGCATTTGCCCTTTAAATACTGGTGGTAACTTCTGCATAGGTTCTTTTCGTAGGTTTGTTACTTTAAATATTACGAGTTTTTTTTTCCTTTTTTGTAAGGAAGGAAACAATATCCAGAATGTAGGAGGGTGTTGGGTTCATTCAGTCAATATTTGCTGAACACCTGCCTTGTATTTGAGAGGAAGGTGGCAAATGTGAATTCTCTTTAAGGGCAGAAAAGGCATCTGTGGAGACCTGTGATGTGCGCAGTGGGGACGCACAGGATGGACAGGGTCCTTCCACTTGGGTGGATCTGTGAGGGCTTTTGGGAGGAAGTGGTACTTGAGCTTCCCCTAAAATGTGCAGGAATGAGAGACAGTCCAGGCACAGGAACAGGATAATGTACCGAGGCTGGAAAGGTGTGTTTGGCACACACTGACTCATTGACTTTGGCCAGAATACAGGGTTTACAGGGGGAGATGAAGAGAAGATTGATTCATTCACCATCAGACTTCATCAAATATTTAAGCTTCTCAGTGCCAGGCATCACCCGAAGCCCTTGGGGGTCCATAAGCGGGGAAAACCCCCACCAAATCCCTCTGTCACAGAGCTGGCGCTCTGGCAGGGAGAGACGGATGAGAAGTGTAGTGACCAGTACGTGGCTTGGTGTGTTAGAAGAGGCTGGGTGCAGGGGGAAGGCATGCGTAGTAGGGCCGATGAGCCGGTCAGGGAGGGTGAGGGAGCTGCAAGGATGGCCTCGGGTGAGGAAGGACTGGAAGGTGAGAGTGGCTAAGCAGACACAGGATGCAGAGCGTCCTGGCAGAGCGGGCAGCCAGGCCAGGCTCATGGGAGGAACACGAGGAAGTGTGACTGTGGAGGAATGTCCCGGAGAAGAGGAGGGTATGAGGGCCCAGAGGCGGCAGCAGGTCACTGAGGAGGGCCTTGGGGACATTGCAAGGGCTCTGGTTGTACTGTGAAAGCAGCCCTGGGGATGGAGGGTTCTCAGTGGGGATGTGACACACTTTGATTTAGATGTGAAAGACTCCCTCTGGCTGTTGTCAGGGGCCAGGGACAGAAGCTGCAGTCTGGTCACGAGGCCAGTGGGGCTTTTACAGCCAGAAGTGTGTGGCTCGGGCAGGCCAGCGGGTGTGATGGGAGAACACTGTACTGCATGGAGGGCGGGGGACTCACTTGGGGTCCGGTCTGGGTTTGAGTAGCCACGTGGCCTTGGATGATGCTTATCCTTGGTCTGTTTCCCTTCCTGCTAATCTGGGAATTTGGAACTGATGCTCTTCAGAAGTCCCCAAGCAGGGGTGGTATGATCGGGGCTGTATTTCAGGGTACACCTGGCAGCAACCCGTGACACCCTTGGCGATGGAGAGAGCTGGCGAGGGGGCCATCAGTTAGGAGGCTGTTACAGGAAGCCAGGTGGGAGGGAGTGATGCCGGGCGCTGGGGTGGTGACGGGATGGACGCAAGTGATTTAGGAAGAAAGCAGTCTTTCAAAATAAACAACAAACAAACCAGACTGTCCAAAGGACCCTATCTCGTAACTTCGTGCAGACGTGAAAGACCAAGGTCACATGAGGGCGTGTTGGATACAAGGCATGTTGACAGCTGTTTCCTGCCTCAGATGTGCTCCCTTCCTAGCAGGGTGGCTGTGCGGGGCCTTCTGCATATAGAGCATGGGGCTTTGACAGGTTCCTCGTGCGCTCCCACATTTTGCCCAGTGGAAGCACGTAATTATCCCAGACACATGACTGCTTCCTTCAATCCCCAGCACTGGGTCTTAGGAATAAACCCTTAGTAGGTTTCTCGTTTCTTATTTTTATGCAGAGCTTTATAGCAGAAAATTCCAATTCTTTTTCATAAGCACAGCGCTTCTGTTCCCTTCGTGTTATGTCACATTCACCCTTGTTCCTTTGGAAGAGGAGTTGTGGCACAAGCAGAACAGCCACTGCAGAAGGCACTTGGGGCGCTGTTCCGAACGTGCCCTGGGTGTCTGAGTGCTGTCGAGCTGCTTAAGTCAGTGCCAGGGAGGTTTGGTTTCTGTGCTTTTACTCTCTTTTTGTGGAATTTACAGAATAACTCCGTTTCCAGTGTTCTTTGATTTGTCTTGGTGAATAGGAATTGAAGCTGTGTGGCTCTGGGAACCTCCAGTGCCAAGTAGGAGCGCTGCGTAAGCCTTTCCAGCTGGCACCCCGACAAAAGTGAGGGCGTGAAAGTTCTGGGAGAGCCTGGGAGCCTGCAGAAGAACCCGGGACCTAGGATACTTCTAGTTAGGGTTCTTACTAGGTGTTGATCCTTCCCTGCAGATACCTGCTAAGATCCGGGTTACTACAGGTAGGAATTCAGGCCGTTCCTACATCCTGTTTAAAATGGGAGGAGAGGTGGAAATGGTAGTTCTTAAAACTCTCTGTATTGTAAAACACAAAGAAAAGCTGTGGCATTGGTTCTGATTAAGAGAAATGAGAACAAAAGGCAGGACCTGACCCTTCACTGGCTCCTGTACTGGAGGAAAAAAGTACTATCAAGGACGTGGTTGGGGCAACTGACAGAATTTGACTTTGAATCATAGATCATTGTTTGTATTAAATTTAGTGAAACTGATAAGGGTGCTGTGGTGTGGAAGAGAATGTCCTTTGTCAGAGCACACACGTCCTTGAATAAATACTGAGGGAGATAGGGCCACGCTTCACACACACACACACACACACACACACACACACACACATGGCTACCTACCTATAAAAAAAGCAAATGATAAAACAAATGGGTAGAATGTTGATCATCAGTGAATATGGGTAACGGGTTTATGGTATTCTTTGTGCTGTTTGTGTGTGTGTGTGTGTGTATGCACGCGCACAACTTTTCTGTGAGTGAAATTACATCCAAATAAAAAGTTCAAAAGCAAGCGAAAAAGGCAGTGTCTACCTGGTGTATCCTAGCCACATTTATTGCTATGTTTGGATTCTAAAACCTGCAGATCGGAAAGTATGAGTGAGTAACAGGTCACCGATTCGTAAAGTATCACTCCTAACTTACCTCCCTTTTAGTACTTTTCTTAAATTTTTAAAAAATTGGAGATAATTGTAGATTCATATGCAGTTGTAAGAAATAAAAAGGGGAGACCCCAGTCCTCTTTCCCCAGATGCCCCCAATGGTAACATCCTGAGAACAATAGTACAACATCACAAATGGGATATGGACATCGGTGCCGTCAAGATAGAGAACACTTTTATCACCCAGAGACCCCTCATGTCGGCCTTTCACAGCCACATGGATCCCTGACACCCCCACCCTTCCCTATCCCTGGCAATCTGCTCTTCATTCCGATCATTTTGTCACTTTCAAGAACGTTACGTGATGAATCGTGCAGTGTGGGACCTGTTGGGATTGGCTTTTTTCACTCAGCGTAATTGCTATAAGATACACCCACGTTGTTGGGTGTGTCAGTACGCCTTCCTCTTTGTGGCTGTGTAGTACTCCCCAGATGGATGTACCACATCTGCTCCACCATTCACCCGTCAGAGGACGTCGAGGTCGTGTCTAGTTCAGGGTTATGAATCAAGCTGCTGTGGACATTTTTGTACAGGTTTTTTGGTTTCGTTTGAAGTAGCTCCATTGCGATGTGGTTGACATACAGTACTCATTTAAAGGGCACAGTTCCATGGTTTTTATTATACTTACAGGGCTGTGCAGCCATTACCACAATCTAATTCTAGAACATTTTGGTCACCCCTGAAAGAAACCTCATGCCCGTTCCCTCTACCCTCATGCCCGTTCCCTGTACCCTCCTGCCCCAGCCCTAGGCAACTGCTAATCTCCATTCTGTCTCTATGATTTGCCAATCTTAGACATTTCATATAAACGGATTCACACGACATGTGGTCTTTCGCTCAGGGTCATCCATGTTGTAGCATGAATCAGTACATTTCTCTTTATCATCAAAAATATCGTATAAATATAGTATATTTTATTTTCTCATTTATCAGTTGGTGGACATTTAGGTAGTTTCTACTTTTTTGCTATGATGAATAAGGCTGCTGTGAACATTCACGTATAAGGTTTTGTGTAGACGTATATTTTCATTGCTCTGGAGTTGGAATGGCTGTGTCCTATAGTAAGTGTATATTAACTTTTTTGAGGAACTGCTAGACTTTTTTCCAAATGGCTACATCCTCACTAGCAACGTATCAGAGTTCCGTTTTCCCCACATCTTCGCCAGCACTTGTTATGGTCTGTCTTTTTGATTCTAGCATCCTAGTGGGTGTGAAGTGACATCTCATTGTGGTTTTGATTAGCAGGTCCCTGATGACTAATGACATCAGGGAGAGCGTGTTTTCATGTGCCTGTTGGCCGTTTGTATATCTTCCTTGGAGAAATGTCTGTTTAAATCCTTTCCCTGTTTTTTAATTGGGATATTTGTCTTTTTGTTGTTGACTTGGAAGTGTTCTTTATGGGTTCTGAATACAAGTCTCTTATCAGTTACATGATTAACCAATATTTTCTCCCACTTGATGAGTTGACTTTCTTGATGGCAGTGTTTATAACACAAAACTTTAAGATTTTGATGTCTCCTTTTTTTTCTTTTGTCACTTGTGCTTTCGGTGTGTGTACAGATTTTTGTGTGAATGTAAGTTTTCATTTCACTGGGATAAATGCTAAAGAGTGCAATTGTGGGTCATATGGTAGTTGTATGTTTAGTTTTATAAGAAACTGCACAACTGTTTTCCAGAGTGGGTGCACCAGTTTACATTCCCACCAGCAATGTCTGAATGATCCCGTTTGTCCACATCCTCACCAGCATTTGGTGGTGGTGGTATTTTTTTTATTTTAGCCATTCTGATAGGTGTGCAGTGATATTTTGTTGTGGTTTTTGTCTGCAGAGGCCCAGTGGGAAATGATGTGGAAACCTTTTCAGGTGCCTATTTTGTCATCGATATATCCTCTTCGGTAAAATGTCTCTTCATGTTTTCTACCTATTTTCTAACTGGAATTTTGGTTTTTCATTGTTCGGTTTTGAAATTTCCTTATATATTCAAGATATGTGTCCTTTGTCAGATATTTGCTTTGCAAATATTTTCAAACAAACTGTACTTGTCTTTTTATCCTCTTCATAGGGTCTTTTGCAGACCAGACATTTTTAATTTTGATGAGGTCCAACTTACCAATTGTTCCTTTTAGGGATCATGCTCCTTTCTGGTAGCAAGTCTAAGACCTTTTTACTTAGCCGTAGATCCTGAAGGGTTTCTTCTATGTTTTTCTAAAAGTTTTATGGTTTTACATTCTACCTTTTAGTCCATGATCCATTTTGAGTTAATTCTTGTATAAGATGTGAGACCTAAGCTGAAGTTCATTTTTCTTTTACCGCGTTTCCCCGAAAATAAGACCAAGCTAGACAGTCAGCTCTGATGCGGCTTTTGGAGCAAAAATTAATATAAGACTTGGTCTTATTTTACTATAATATAAGACTGGGTCTTATATAATGTAAGACCGAGTATAATATAATATAATATAATATAATATAATATAATATAATATAATAGCCGGTCTTATATTAATTTTTGCTCCAAAAGATGCATTAGAGCTGATTGTCTGGCTAGGTCTTATTTTCAGGGAAACACCGTATTATGAATGTCCGCTTGCTCGAGCAACATTTGTTGAAAAGGCTGTCTTTGCTCCATTGCTTTTTCATTTTTGTCGAAAATCAATGGGGCATATCTGTGTGGGTCTGTTTCAGGGTTTCCTGGTCTGTACCGTTCATCTGTGTATCTGTCCCCTCACCAGTACACACGGTCTTGATGTCGGCATGAGTCTTTGTTAGGTAGTCATTCCTCCCACCTGATACTTCTTTTCACAACTGTTTTAGCCCTTCTCAGGCATGTGCCTTTCCATATACATTTGAGAGCAAACCTATTTATGTCCACAAATATCTGCTTCGGATTTTGATATAATTATATTAAACCTGTAATTTGGGGAGAATGATCATGTTTATTGTGTAGAGTCTTCCTATCCATGACCCAGTGTGTTTCTACTTCTTTTTTTATTTTTAAATTATAGTTGACATACAATTATGTTTCTTTATTTAAGTCTTTGATTTTTTTTAATCAGCATTTTGTTATTTTCAGTACACGGATCCTGTATATTTTTTGTTAAGCTTATGCCTAAGTATTTCATTTTCGTTGGAATGACTGTAAATCGCATTGTTTTTAATTTTCATTCCTGCATGTTTATTGTTAGTAAATAGAAATGTAATTTATTTGTATATGTTGATCTTGCAACCTTGCTGAACTTACTAGTTCCAAGAGGTTTTTCGTAGATTCCTGGGGGTTTTCTACCTAGACAACTATGTCATCTGCAAATAAGGACTGTTTTGTGTCTTCCTGTTGTTCTGTGTGCCTTTCATTGTCTTGCTAATTACAGTGGCTGGAACTTCCAGCACCGTGTTGAACAAGCACGGTGAAAATCGACATCCTTGCCTTGTGCTAGCCTTAAGGGGAAGGCATTCCGTCCTCCACCAGTAAGTAAGATGTAGGTGTCCTTTGTCAAGCTGAGAGAAATCTTCTCTGTTCTGAACTCACTGACGGTTTTTATTGTGAGTGGGTATTAGATTTTCTAAAATGCTTTTTTCTGCATTAATTAATATGACCATACGATTTTTCTTCAGTCTGTTGAAATGGAGGAGTCCAATGATTGATTTTCAAATGTTAAACGAGTCTTGCACACCTGGTTTAACATTTGAAAATCAATCATAAATTGAATAAATCCCACTTTGTCATTGTGTGTAATTCTTTTTGCACATTTTTTAAATTTGATTTGCTAAATTTTATTGAGGATTTTGATGTCTAAGCTCACAAACAATATTGGTCTGCAGTTTTCTTTTTCTTTCTTTCTTTCTTTCTTTCTTTCTTTCTTTCTTTCTTTCTTTCTTTCTTTCTTTCTTTGTACTGGCTTTGTCTGGTTTTGATATCAGAGTAATACTAGCTTCATGAAAATGAATTAGGAAGTATTTCCTCCTCTTCCATTTTTTGGGAAGAACTTGTATAAAATTGATGTGATGTTAATTTTTCTTTAAGTATTTGTTAGAATTTTCTAGTGAAGCCAGCTGGGCCTGGAAATTTCTTTATCTAGAGATTTTTAATCACAAATTCAGTTTTTAAGGGGTTATAGAGCTATTGAGATTGTCTATTTTGGTTAAGTTTTTGGTAGTTTATAGCTTTCAAGGCATTGAAAGTTGTCAAATTTATGAGCCTAAAATTGTTTATAGCCATTTGTTTTTCTTTTTTTTTAATTTTATTGGGGAATATTGGGGAACGGTGTGTTTCTCCAGGGCCCATCAGCTCCAAGTTATTGTCCTCCAGTCTAGTTGTGGAGGGCGCAGCTCAGATCCAAGTTCAGTTGCTGTTTTCCATCTTCAGTTGCAGGGGGCACAGCCCACCATCCCATGCGGAAATTGAACCGGTAACCTTGTTGTTGAGAGCTCGCGCTCTAACCAACTGAGCCACCCCTGTAGCCAATTCTTACTAACTTTTAGTGGTTGCAGGATCTGTAGTGATAGCCCATTTCATTCCTGATATTGGTGATTTGTGTCTTGTTTTCTTAGTTTTTGTCAATCTTTCTAGAAGTGTATCAATTTTATTATTTTTTTTCAAAGAACCAGTTTTTTGCTTCACTGGTTTTCTCTGCTTTTTTCCTGATTTCAGTTTCACTGATTGCTGCTCTTGTCTATGTTATTTCCTTCCTTCTGCTTGCGTTGGGTTTATTTTGCTATTATTTTGCCAGGTTCTTGAGGCAGGAATGTAGATTATTGATTTGAGATCTCTCAGCTTTTCTATTATAAACATTTAATGCTATAACTCCCTGTAAGCACTGCTTTTCCTTGATTCCACATATTTGATATGTTGTATTTTTATTTTCATTGAGTTCTATGTATTTTTTAATTTTCCTCTTGGCTTATGGATAATTTACATGTACGTTGATTGATTTTCAAATATTTATAGGTATTTTCCTGTTGTCGTTCTTTTATTAGTTTCTAGTTTGATTTCATTGTGATTAGAAAATCCACACTGTAAGGTTTCTGTTCTTTTAAATTTGTTGAAGTCTGTGCAGTGGCCCAGGATATGATCTGTCTTGGAGAATGTTCTGTGGGCGCTTGACAAAAAAGGTACATTCTGCTGTTGTTGAATGGGGTGTTCTTTTTATGTCAGTTAAATCTATTGGTTAAGTATGTCATTCAAGCCTCTGTAACCTTACTGATTTTCTGTCTAGTGGTTCTGTTTGTTGTTATGAGGGAGGTTGAAGTCCCAGCTGTGATGGTGGGTGGGTCTGTGTCTTCTTTCAGCGCTGTCAGTTTTTGCTTCATGCACTTTGTTTGCTGCGTGTTTAGGGTCATCATGTCCTCCTAACGGACGGATCCTCTTGTTATTTGTGGTCCCTTTAGTACTTTAAAAAGTAATGTGTTAATAGCCTATTAGTGTTTTCTCATTTTCCTGTTTTATTCAGCATTTAATTCTAACATTATGTCAGAACTAACAATGATACTTTATGTAAAAAATTGGTAGTTATCGTGCCTTCCAAGATTTAAAATGGACTCTGAACAGTTTTCTGCATTCTTGATAAACATGGATTTTTGGATGGACCTCAGGTGTTGAGTTTAAGCAGGTATTTGAGTTTGTGTGAGGAGCAGGACATACTCAGACTGTCGGGCACACACAGGAGCTGTGTCAGGGTCTCAGGAGTGTGTCCAAGGGGGCTGAGCAGGCTCTCTGAAGAGAGGGCGGACTTAAAAAGTATTGTTCGTTTACTTTGAAATTTAGAACAATGTTAAAGGAGAATATGAGATATGTTTATTTATCAAAAGGGGACATGGGTTTAAAAAGATTAAGAGATACTGGATGTGGCCTTGTAAACAAGGAGCCAATTGATCCTCCTGCATGAGCAACCGAAAATTCAGACAAATATACGAAACAGTGTTTTTCAAGAACGGGACATCAGGCAATGAATGGCACTGATGGTTGTTAAGAAAAAACAAATCATGTGAGAGGTGTTACATGAGAGTTTCCAGGCAATGGTGCCGTGGTGGGGGTAAGGAATCCGGGCAGAGCTCGGCAGACTCTCATGGTTGAAGAGATGAAGCTGAGAGTCTGGAGAGACCATGGTGCCTAGTGTTCCCATGCAGAGAACCAGATGAGAAAGCCGTACATAGAGAGAACTCTGGAGGTCTGCTGAAGTACTTTCTGATGCACGTATATAAGGAAAACCACTTGAGGCCAGGAAAAGAACCATCTGAGAGAATTAGAGGGGAACAGTGGCCAGCACGCATACTGGGCCAGAAATAGTGTCTGGTGCTCACATGGGGCTGGGAAGAGTGCCTGCTTCACCTGCCAGTCTGGAAAACCTCATACTTCAGGGGGAATTGGATGGAGTACTCAGAAGGATTGTGCCCCAGTGGTGAGGAACAATTACACTAGACTACGTACTGCTAGGGTACTGCCTAACAAATATTAACAAAAGGAAACAAAAAGATTGGGCTTTTTCCAAGCAATATAACTACATCCCAGAACAAAGTTCAAGAATAGTTATAGGAATACAAAACTATTCAGAACTGAACAAAGTAGAATCACAATATCTGGCATCTAATCAAATTAGTAGGCATGCTAGGAAAAGAGGACCCATAATGGGGAGAAAAATCAATGAATTGAAACCACCCAGAACTGACATAGATATTAGATTTAGCAGAGAAGTGCATTAAAATAGTTGTTATGACTGTATTTCAGAAGTTCAAAAAGTTAAGTAGATATAACAAAAGACACAAATTGAACTTATACACTGACAATTATAATCAGAGTAAAAATACACTGGATAGGATTAATAACAGATTAGACATTGCAAAAGAAAAGATTAGTGAAGTTGAAAGCACAGCAATAGAAACTATCTAAAATAACACACAGAGAAAAAGAATTTTTAAAAATGAAAACAGCATTAGTAAACTGTGGAACAACTTTAATCATCCTAATATATGTATAATTGGAGACCTTAGGGAAAAAAGTGGGGGGTCAGAAAAAAATATTTGAAGAAACAATGGCATCAATTAATTGGGAAGATTTAACAGGTCTAAATATTTATGCATCTGATAACAAGGCTTTAAAATGCATGAAGCAAAAACTGATAGAACTTCAAGGAGAAACAGACAAATACATGATTATAGTCAGAGATAATTCATAAACAAATATGAAAACTATGAGCAAGGATATAAAAGATTTTAAAAATACTGCCAACCAACTTGATCTAAGTGACATTTACATGTAAAATCCTCCATCCAACAACAGAATATACATCATTTGTAAGTGCATACAGAACATTTACTAAGATAGACCATATTCTGGGCCATAAAACAAGTCTCAATAAATTTTCAAAAAGATTCAAATCATACAAAGTAGATTCTGTGACCATATGGAATTAAATTAGAAATCAATAATATAAACACGATTTGAAAATTACAAAATATTTGGAAACTAATGATGTACTTCCAAATAACCCTTAAGTTAATAAAGAAATCAAAACAGATACTAGAAAGTATTTTGGACTGAGTGAAAATAAAAACAACATACTGAAATTTATGGGATGCTGCTATAGCAGTACTTAATGGAAATTTATGGTACTAAACACCTACATTAGAAAAGAAAGGACTCAAATCAGTAACCTTAGGAAACTAGGAAAAGAATAGCAAATTAAACTGAATGTAAGCAACAACAAAAATAAAGAACAATGTATGGATAAACACATGAACTTAATAAAGATCAGAGTGGAAATCACTGAATAGAAAACTGAAACACAATGGAGGAAAATCAGTGAAACACAAAGCTGGTTCTTTGAGAAGATGAATAAAATTGATAAACCTCTAGCCTGGCTGATCCAGAAAAAGAGGAAAAAATACAAATTACCAATATCTGGAATGAGAGAGACACTATAATTACAGATTCTACAGCTATCAAAGGGATAACAAGAGACTATTATAAACAACTTTATGCCAACAAATTTGACAACTCAGATTAAAAGAACAAACTACTTGAAATACACAGACTTTCAAAATTGAATTCAAGAAGAAATAGACCACATGGCTAGCCGTACATCTATTAAATAGACTTTGTAGTTAAAAACCTTCCCATAAAGAAACCCCAGGTTCAGATGGCTTCACTGGCAAGTTCTACCAAATATCTGAATAAATGATACCAATTCTATACAAAATCTTCCAAAAAATTGAAGAGGTGAGAGTACTTCGCAATTCATTCAATGAGACCAGCATTATCTGATACCAAAAGTAGACAAATGCATTACAAGTAAAGAAAAACAAAGGCCAATATCCTTTACCAACATAGATGCAAAGATTCTAAGCAAAAGTTTAGGACGTTGAGTTCAACAATATATAAAAAGAACATTACATCATAGCCAAGTGAGGGTTAGCCCAGGAATGCAAGGATAGTTTAACAATGAAAATTAATGTAATTCACCATATTAACAGAATGAAAAAGAAAAACTATATGATTATTTTAATAGGTAAGGAGAAAGCATTTGAAAAAATTCCGTATTTGTTATTAATAAAAACCACTGATTTTTTTTTTTTACAAAGGTTCAAAGGCAATTCTGTAGGGAAAGGACAATCTTTTCAACAGTTCCTGCACAGTTGGCTATCATATGCCCCAAATGAACTTTGATCCATACCTCATGCCACATACAAAAATTAACTCAAAATAGATCATAGATCCAATTGTACAATCTAAAACTATAAAACTTCTAGAAACTCCTTTCTAGGAGAAAAATCTTTGTGACGTTGGGTTAGGAAGATTATATAGCTATGACACCAAAAGCACAATCCATAAAAGAAAAAAAAATGATAAATTGGACTTCATCAAAATGAAAACTTTTGCTATTCACAAGACAGTTTAAGGAGGATGAAAACGTAAAGTACAGACTGAGAAGAAATCTTTGCAAAGCATAAACCTGATAAAGAACTTACAAGGTTGGACAATTAAGTTCACAAACTCTTCCTAGAAAAAGTGCTACATGCCTCATTGCTGAATATCACTATAGTCACCTTTGAAACTCTCTCCCTGAGAAGCTATGCACTGACACCAGCACCTAGTTCACCCCTCAAAGTAATTTTGGAATTCTTTTTCTGGAATGGCAATCAGAGCTGTCATCATATTACCCTTGATGTCCTGAATGTCATCAAAATGTCTTCCTTTCAATATTTCCTTTATCTTCAGGTAAAGAAAGAAGTCATTGGGGTCCAGATCAGGTGAGTAGGGAGGGTGTTCCAATACATTTATTTGTTTACTGGCTAAAACCTCCCTCACAGACAGAGCCCTGTGAGTTGGTGCATTGTCGTGATGCAAGAGCCATGAATTGTTGGTGAAAAGTTCAGGTCGTCTAACTTTTTCATGCAGCCTTTTCAGTACTTCCAAATAGTAAACTTGGTTAATTGTCCAGTTGGTACAAATTCATAATAAATAATCCTTGTGATACCAAAAAAAGTTAGCAACATCGTTGCAACAAGTTCGTGAACTTAATTGTCAGACCTCATATACTCAAAATACAGGAAAAAACTCTGAAAATTCACTTATCAGAAAATAAACAACCCAGTTTTTAAAAATAGGAAAGAGATTAGAACAGATACTTCACCAAAGTAGATACATATGGATAGCCAATAAGCGTGTGAAAAATGCGCACCATCATTAGTCATCAGGGCACTGAAAATTCAACCTACAGTCCCCATGCAAATGTTTCACAACTTCCACAATGGTTGTGTGATACCACTACTTACCCATTAGAAAGAAATTTAAAAAACTGACCATTCCAAATGTTGGCCATGATGTGGTGGAACTGGAACGCTCACCACTGCTGGTGGGAATGTAAAGTGATACAAACACTTTGGAAAACAGGTTAACATTTCTTAAAATGTTGAACACCTGCCTTATGATTCAACAACCACATGCTTAGGTATTTAGACAAGAGAAAAGAACATATGTGTCCATACAGAGACTGGAACATACCTGCTGTTTATAGCTACTTTATTTGTACCAGTCAAAACTCGAGGGAGCCACTTGCCGTGAGCATACATGAGATTCATATGGAACATTGTATAAATCTGACTGAGGAGGCTGTAGAGGCTGTCCTTACTAGCAGACACGTACGCTACTGTTCCATGGAGGCCCCGATAACAGATCATTCACGAGAAGTCTTGGAGCGATTAGTAGGCCAAACAAATTAAAGCAAATGACATGGACTTGCTTTATTGATGCTTATCGAAGCTGTGATCTTCTTACTACCAGGAAATGATGGTCTTGGAGATTGGTTTTCCAATACGTAATATGGTTTGTGCTTTAACCAGACTCTTAAACACTTTAACAGTGTTGTTGTTCTATGTTTGTTTGATGAGTCAGTTTTTGAAACGGTAGTTTTAGTGTACCGTCTGATGGATTTGGGGTGGGGGTGGGGGGTGGTACTGTGTTTGTTTCTTAAATAACAGTTTTAAAATTAAACAGAAAACAAAAAAACTTGAGAGCAATTTATAGCTCCAGCAACAGGTAACTGGATGAAACTGCCATTATCTGTACGTGGGAATATTACTTTGCAGTAAAAAGGAATGAATTCCTGATACGCATGACAACGGTGCATCTCAATATACAGTTGACTCTGAACAGTGCATGTTTGAACTGCATAGTCCACTTACACGTGGATTGTTTTCAGTTGACCCATGCAGTTTGATTGATCCATGCACTTCCCACCCACATTATTCAAGGGTCACCTGGTGGTTGGAAGTTCAACCTGGTGGAGGGACAATTTTAAGTTGCATGCGGATTTTTGACTGCACAGGTGGCCTGCACCCCTAACCCTTGCGTTGTTCAACTGTACTTATGCTAAGTGAAAGACGCCAGCCAAAATGAGTGTCTACTGATGATTCTCCTAATATAGAACTCTAGAAAGTGCAAACTGATGTGTAGTGACAGAAAGCAAGTCGGTGGGGGGTGGGGACATGGAGGGGCAAGGAGAGATTACAGATGGGCACGAGGAACTTTTAGGGTGATGGCTGTGTTGACTATCTTGATTGTGATGGTGGTTTCACGAGTGTACACATGTCAAAACTTACG
Organism: Rhinolophus sinicus; assembly: GCF_036562045.2. Taxonomy (NCBI): domain Eukaryota; kingdom Metazoa; phylum Chordata; class Mammalia; order Chiroptera; family Rhinolophidae; genus Rhinolophus; species Rhinolophus sinicus. The sequence goes on from NC_133752.1 coordinate 197,808,860, forward strand.
AAATTGCATACTTTAAACAAGTAGAGATTATTGTATGCCAATCATATGTCAATAAAGTCAGCTTTATAAAACAAAACGATTGGCTCATCATCGGTGCTGGGACAGTAACCTTGGCTCTGAGGTCTTCATCTAAGACTCAAGGGCCCAACGTGAGGACACTTACAAAATTGACTCCATTGGCGGAACGAGTAGACAATTCTTCACTAAATATGCAAACATTTAGTGGCATGAGGACTGGGAATTCCAGTAAGTCCTTCACATTTCGTCTTGCCATTACTTTAAACCTCCAGTGTTGACTTGAAAAACAAATTAGAACAAGACTGTTGTTTTTTTCTCATCTCTAAACTTTAGATTCTGGCAAAGAATCAAATTCATGCAATGGAGCATCTACTTTTAACGTACTGTGTTTCCTTGAAAATAAGACCTAGCCGGACCATCAGCTCTAATGCGTCTTTTGGAGCAAAAATTAATACAAGACCGGGTCTTACATTATATAAGACCCGGTCCTATATTATAGTAAAATAAAACCGGGTCTTATATTAATTTTTCCTCCAAAAGACACATTAGAGCTGATGGTCCGGGTAGGTCTTATTTTCGGAAAAACGGTAAAGAAACAGAAGGAACAACCACTAGCAGGTGATTCAGAAACAAGATCGGTAAGTCTCTAAATTGTTGATTGTTGGGTTGAAAGCTGTGAAATGTTGACCCTGGGAGAACATTACGCAGTAGGTTATCCAGAGGATTATAGCGTGGTAGGTGGGAACGGAAGCTCGAAGCTTGCTGGCTGGGTTCAAACTCCAGCGCCCCTGATTCTGAGACCCTGAGCACCTACTGTAACCTGTCTGTCCTCCAGTTTCCTTGTATGTAAACGAAACATCTTACTAGTGCCTCCCTCGGGGTTGTTGTAAGGGTGAAATGAGTTAATACATGCTCGGCACATGATAAGGACTGTTGGCCGCCACCATCGTCACCAGAAGTTTACGTAATAGCAATACTGTGGGTCATGCAGGGTCCCATGCGGGGTCTCTGGTCCCACTCCCCACATAAAAACTCAGGACATGGTGAGGCCAAAAAGGAACACCCACGGAGCCATAGGTAGGGGAGTCACACCACTGTAGTCTCACTGGCGGCTGGGTTGGATACACAGGAAGCAGGAGCCACACTATCTGCAACCTGCTGTCCACTTCTCTCTGCCAACCAACCCCACTTGCTACCTGCAATCCGCCGTGCTAACTGCAATCTGCTCTTGCTAGCTCAGCCACCATCTTCTTGCTAGCCCCCATTTGCTGCTAGTGTGGCTACAGCAGTTATATTAGTGGCCAATGGCTCACTGGTTACAGCTGACGGCCAACTAGCCACAGCTGATGGCCATCCAATCACAGTTGATGGCCATTTACTATCTGAGCCAGCACCTTTGCACGTGAGGCCGAGAGCCTGGAAACTGCACTCCTGGCTCTGTCCCCACACTGTGTTTGAATGCTGGTTGATGATGACAGGGTCCTAACATTGACCCACAGAGGTCTATAAAATTGTAATAACATGATGCAAATGAAGTACAAGCAACTTTGAAAACTTCACTGCAAGTTCAATGTCTAGACAAGGTGCTGTGAGTTACATGCCATAACTCCGTAAAAAACTGTGTTCACCAACCATTTCTCCCAGAACGAGGGAAATACCAAGTATTACAGGAGGGAGAGATTCTAGAGTCTCAGAGAGAGACAGTCACCACACTACAGAAATAAATAGGCACGGCTCTACCTTCCCACCTGACGGATGATTTATCTGACTATAGAGTTGGGAGTAATTTTTCTTCTGCGTGTTAAAGGTGGTCTTTTGACTCCTGGTGAGAAATCTAAGAGTGTTCTGATATTTAATCTTTTGCATGTGATATGTCCCCCACCCCCACCCCAAAAGCTTGTAGGAACGTGTGGGACCTTCTCTTTGGCCCCATGTGCTCTGAAATTTCCCAGTCATCTGCCTTGATGGGTCTGTACTCATCCATTCTGTTGGGAACCTATGGCCTCTTCCAAGCTGGAAACCCATGACCTTCATTTCTGAGAAGTGTCGTTGAATTCATTTGCTGATGGTCACCTCACTGCCCTCGCTCTGGGAGCTCTTCACGGGGGTGGGGTTCACCTCCTGGACTGGTCCTCTCACTTTCTTCTCTTTCTTCTCCCATTTTCCATGTCTTTCCGCCTTTCTTTGTGGAAGATTATGGCCTTTCTCCTCCGACCCTTCTGTTAAGTTTGTGGTCATGTGTTTAATTCCCAGGAGAGGTTTTTGTTCTTTGAAGGTTCCTGTTTTCTCACAAGTGCAGTATCTTATCTTTCCAAGGATATTAATGCTTCCTCTGGTTTTGTAGTTTTCTTCCTCTTGTGTATTATTTCCTCCAAGTGGTTTTTTCCTGTATCTGTTGGCTGTGTCTCTTTCATGTTAGAGGCCTTCCTCAGAAGTCTGGTACTTTTTGGTTTTCTACTTGTATGTACAAGTGAGGAACTACAAAGCTGAGTGAGGCCGCGGGCAGAAGGGTGGGGGTGACCGTTCTGGCTTCCTGTGGGGATCAGGCTGGGAGGGGAGAGAGAGGCTCCTGACAGCTGACGGCTGGTGTCTAGCTCTTCCTTCTCAAGTGGAAGCTATTCCCAGATAAGATGGTGGGGGACAGGTGGAGAGAGGAAGAGGAGACGCAGGCTGGGCATTCCAACGCATCCACTCGCTGAGTCCCCCTTGCGTTGTGGTACCTTGCCTCCCCTCCCGGGTCTGCTGACCGATGTACAGCCATGGACACTGAGGGCCTAGCGTTCCAGTGACACACAGCCCTGCCCTCCCGAGGATGAGCCGCGCGTCCTCCCCACACGCTGCTGCTGCTAAGAACCCTGTGAGGTGAAAACTGGTAGCTGCATCGTACCTTCCCTGAGGAGCTGAGGCCCACAGGCCAGCCTGTGTGATCCTCAGACGCCCCCCACACTAGTTTACCACTGGACTCGTCATCTTCCACCTCCCACAACTCTCTCTTCCCCCGAAGACCCGCCAAGCCGAGCCCAGCCCAAATGGCTGACACGGAATTGTGAGCAGATAAAGTGGTAGTAGTGGTGTTAAGCCACTAAGTTGGGGGGTTTGTTACGCAGTAACACGTAACTGAGCTCTCAACGTGGGTGGTGCAGCCATTCTCAGCTACTGATTCAATGCTGTTTTGGGTCAGATATGCACGTGGCCTTACCCTTTTCGTAGAAACGCCCTTTACCCTCTTTTCTGCCTCATTTCTTTCTAGTCACCATTTAGGATTCAGCTTGGGTGTCCCTCCTTTATGGAGCCCTCCCGGTCCCTCCAGGACTCCCCGTGCTCCAGCCCTCCTCACATTTCCTCTGCGAGGGTCTGTTTCCTCGTGTCCCCCACCTACGAGCTGGGCAAGTTACCTGCCTTTCTGATCCTCTGTTTTCTCCCTGCAAATGGGCCCGGTACTGCCTACCCTGCCCCGGTATCGGGCAGATGAAAGACAATACAGTGGTACCTCGGTTTTCGAACATCTCCGTTGATGAATATTTCGGTTTACGAACGCCGTAAACCCGGAAGTAAACGCTTCGGTTTTCGAGCATCCCTCGGAAGTCGAACATGTCATGCGGCTTCCGCTGAGTGCAAGGTCCTGAGGCTGAGCTGTCAGCTGTTTTCCAGCGTTTCAGAACTCGAACGTCTTCCGGAAGGATTACGTTCAAAACCGAGGTTCCCCTGTACACGGAACTGTTCTTGCGGGCCTGGCCCACGGGTGCTGTCAGTGTCTCTTGTCTTCCTCTCTGCCCTCCCTCCCATTGCTCACACCCACCGCCAGGGCTGTCGGCCCCTCCAAGGCTGACGTACTATGGGGACAGAGCCCCAGAAAGTAGTTTCCAGGCTCTCGGCCTCACGTGGAGGAGTGCTGGCTCGGGTAGTAGATGGCCGTCAGCTGTAGCCAGTTAGCCAGTTAGCCGCTAATATAACTGCTGTGGCTACGGAGGAGAGTGAAAGAGAGTCGTCGGTGGGTTGCATACAAAAGGGACAGCAGGTCGCACGTCCAGTGAACCCAGCCTCCAGTGAGACCGTAGTGGTATGACCCCTGCCTATGGCTCCGTGGGTGTTCCTTTTTGGCCTCACCATGTCCTGTGTTATGTGGGGAGCAGGACCAGAGACCCTGCAGGCCTCCCCGCACGACACGTACCTCGTCAGGTGTGTTCTCTGGTGTCAGGCACGGTCGTTGCTCAGGTGTGTGCCTGTCTGTTGCATGAAGTTTATAACCACGGTTGCCTGTCCCAAAGGTGATCTGAAAATGAAGGCTCAGCCTATCCCATGTCTGCTCTCTTCCTGCCGAAGCCCATTAGGCCTTTCCTGTCAGGAATGTCATTCAGTTTTGTCACTGGCCAGGCCCCGGCCCTCCGTTGCTCCTCTGTCGACTGGCTGGTACATACATGAGCGTCGCCCCATCGCTGCTGATTCCATCTGTACTGGGTCAGAGTTTTCACATGTTAAATATGAATTTCATTTCTGTTGACTTTTTATTCTTGTGAGAAGCTTCTCGGCTCACATTTCACTGCAGCGGGCACGTTGGTGTCCAGAGTTGCAGGTTTCCTTTAATTATTCTGGTGTCACCACCCACAGAGGTAAGGTTACTGTATTGAAAACCAATGACTGCATTTTTAAGAAAATAAGGCGAGTGTTGGGTTTGGAGTGGAAGTAATACATACTGTCATACAGCGTGAACCTTGTGTAAAATGGGCAGTTGCCCGTGGAAGTGGTGGAGAACACTCTTTTCACACATTTAGATAAATGGACAGAGGCCCTCCTCAGCCCTCTTCTGTGCTACGTGGGCTTGTCACCCATTTTCACATGCTAGATTCTTTTGATTACAAAATTCCGATGCCTGGGGCATTGTTGGGAAAGATCTAGATACCGCTGGTGAAACCTACGTGGTGTGCAAAGTACTCATAATGTGTGTGATTTACTTCACTAAAATACGCAGTCCCGCGTTTCTTTACCATTGCTGTACTCCGGTTCTTCTCTCTTCTGTTTTCAGCGTGTCTCGTAGGCTTTTTCTTTACTCTGTTAGCGTGTTAGTCATTATGCAAGTGGTAATGATGAATCTATTTTGGTGAATTCCTGGTGCCAGGTGAAGGTGCAGAGAGCTTGTTAGCACTCTTTTGTTTGCTTTGAAATGTTGTCTTAAATCCTAGCCCAACAAATCAAGCGCAAAGCCTTCTAAGTATTAGATCTAATATCTAGAAAGTATACAGAAAAAGTGTAAAGAATCTGATTAGATAGTGTATTGGAATTGGAGAAAAATTCATTGTTTAAGAGATGTCTTGTCTGCTACATAAAAGGTACTCCTTTGACAAAAATTCCATCTTTTATCTTTAAATCACTCAGTGAAGTCTTATCAGGCTTAATTTAGCAAAAGAAAATGCAAATAGATTTCTATAAGATAGCATTACTAGGCATATTAAGTGACAATCTGAGAGGGTTTTACAATACAGTATATTAGGATTGGTTACAGAAAGATAACTAGTAGCAAAGGGAAGTCTAATGTTTGCAACTATTTATCTGGATCCTCTTGCGTTAAATGTAAGTTCCTCATGTGAAAACTCATGTCCAGCTGTATTTGTTCTTTTTCTTGACTATCTGATCCCAAGCACAGAAGAATATTTTGATAGTTGGGACAGTGTTTAGCAGTTATTAAATATTTAATTTCAGAAAATATTTACAATGAGCGTTGTGAGTCCACGGAACTCCATTAATCATGCAAGGAGGAAAGATGGCTGGACGCAGTGACGCCCTTGGGAGCCAACAACGGAGGGATTTGCCCTCCATCATCTTTTATTCCAGTCGGACAGAGCACCTCACTCATTCATCACAGAACGTTTCCCAAGTTCTCTACCTGCCGCTTCTAAGGTAGAGAGTCAGATGGAGCTCGTGCCCCTCCCCAGCAGGCTGTACTGAGTGCCTGCTGTGTGCCAGCCGGTGCCCAGGCTGTGGGCACAGTCCTCTCCCTGGGCAGAAAGTTGTTGGTCAGCATCACCTCTGCTCCCATATCCCTGCCAACTTGGGACTTCCTTTGCTGTTATGCTTAGATTATTTTCCCTCTTGCGTGCTTTAAGTCCCCACGATGATTATAATTCACGCTGCAAATTTCTGATCCCTTTCCCAAGGTAGAACCACTCTGACTTCTGTTCCAGATACCCTTATGTTTTGTTGTCTTTGGAACGCTGACAGCATGCCATTTTGCAATCGAGGTGCTAATGCTGAGCCGAGGTGAGTTCTCATAGACCTTCACCTAGTTACTTTCTGGGGGAGTGCGTCCTTCCTGAGCATGCCTCAGTGCCAGGCGTAGCTGAGCGTCAGAAATAGAAATCCATCATCTGCTGTACAGTAGGGACTGGACTAGAAGTCAGGATAGGAAGATGAGCAAGGCACAAATCCTACCTTCAAGAAACACACAGTACACGGTCTAGTGGGAGAAGTAGAAAGTGCCTAACTGCATACACTTAGGGCTGTCTCCGAATTGGGCCCAGAATCTGGGTGCTGGGCGAACCCAGGGGAGAGTGCATCCAGCCGTCCTTGGCTTCCCAAATAAGAGCTCATTACGCCAATAACAACTCATTTTAGCCTGCTCTCCCGAAATGGAAAATGCCTTAGTGTTAGAGGTTGTCAAGTGATGTGAAAATTCTCGCAGGGTTTTCACCTGCCTTGTGTTTAGGTAACATAAACCAGTAATGTAATCCTATCTTCCTTCCTCCCTCCACTCTCCTTTCTTCTTCCTTCCTTCCTTTCGTATTTCTTTAAAAAAAAAAAATGTTCTCCACCCTGCTTCATAGGTCACAAAGGGATATTTTGATAGATAAATGTTCAATTACTAAGACCTACACATAGAATTTCAGTAGTTCAAATGTGAGTTTCTGAAATGCAGCAGGCAGCTCCAACATTTAAGTTGGATGGGAACGAAAAAAAAGCATCACAAACCCGAGGGTGTGGGGTTAGGGAAAGACTGATAGGACGGCACAGACCATCACTGGCCGGAACTAGGGACGGAAGCTCTGCCTTTTCTCAGCGCTCCCTTTGCTCTGCGTGCTAGGAAACAGAGGACCTATTTGAGTTCCCTTTGCATTCTCTGGTTATTTCTCAAGCCATCCGGTCTTGCCTCTTGGGCCAGACTAGGAGCTGCCGAGAAAAGAGATTGTTTGTCACACCTCTTGTCCCTCCAAAGCACTTGGGCATGGGACATGGTAACTGGTGCCTCGTTTGCTTTTCTCCTTGAACTGGGGGCAGTGGCATGTCCTGTGGGTATTAGATAAGACGTGGGGACTTCCTGTGATACTTCTGCTCCCCGAGCAGAAGTGACAGTGATGGGGGAGAGCTGGGTGCTGGGGCATGCCTGGGGCCGCAGGCCAAGCCGGTGGGCGTGTGCCCTGCTCTCTGCCTCGGGGACTCGTTCAAAGGGAACGTCTCTTATCTGCATCAGCTGGAAGCGAGAAGGGGCCAGTGTGTTCAGTGATCTGTGGGAAAGCTGGTCCTCGGGCCAGAGTTCAGGCCGGTATTGCCTCACTCTGTGGAGGGATGTCATCTTGTTTGGCTCTTTATTCCCAGGAGGACCGCTGTTCCTCTAACGAAATCCAAGGTGTGCTTTAAAACCACCTGCAAAGTGAAATGATAAGGTCTCCAAGCATCGTAACTGTGAATGCGATGGCAAGGAAACTAACTCGTTCCATTAGTCAAAGGTCACTTTCTCCTGGCTGGACGAGAGAACATTCGCAGGACAGAAGGCGCTGTTCCCGTGCGTCCCCCACTGCTGCGCTGAGGAGACTGGCGTGGACGAGGAGGTGGCCACAGCCCCCGACGACACAGCGTCAGCCGCCTGTGTGCTGGTCACTCGGCCGGACTTCTTGGAAGTCAGTCAGTGACTGCGGTTTGGAACCTTGTGTTCGTGGTGGAAAATACTTGAAGTCATGCTCTCCCATGGTGTTTAAGTCATGCTCACCCATGGTGTTTCTTGCCTTCCTTCAGATACAATGCAGAATGAAATATGACAGAAAAAACGCACAGATTCACAGCCTGATTTACACTCATACATTGGAGAGAAGGAAACTTCAAAATCCTTTGGGAGGCTAATGGTTCTCTTTGATTTTTCCTTGTATGGTACTGTCAACTGGGATCATTCATGTCAGAAATCCAAGCATGGGGTGTGAATTTCACAAAAATGTGTGAATTGCACCCGGTTTTCATTTCTAAAGGCAGCCTTCATCTTGGCACTCGAGGCTGCTGTTTGCTCTGCCGGAGGCTGAGCTGTGACCCTGAGCTATGACCTTGTGCCCACATAGGCGCGGTGAGGGGCTCGCTTTGGGGGGTGTCCTCACTCGGCAGAGGGGCCCCGCGTTCCCTGGCAGCGATGTGATGGGAGCCGCTGGCCCCACGGTCTGGTCCTCTCCGTGATGTGAGCGTCTCAAATGGAAACCAGTCTGGAAGCTATGTCACCCGCCAGCCTCGCTGGTCGCTGGGCTCTGGGTGGACGTGGTGAAGGCCCAGAGATGGAGCAGTGCAGGTGAGGTCTGGACCCGGCCAGGCCTGTGCCTCTGTTCCCGGGGGCACGGGGGACGGGGGGACAGTGACGAAGGTGCAGTCAGGTGGGAGACAGTCACACAGGCGCAGATGTGCTGAGGAGACTGGGCGTTAGTCTGCAGGTCACAGGAGGTGGCTTCAGCATGTGATTAAGAGCGTGACACCGACCAGCCTGGGAAGAGCTACTGTTTGACTTTGCGCCTGTGCCTGTTTGCTCGGCCACCATGACAAAGCACCACAGAGTGGGGCTTAAACAGCAGACATTTGTGTCCTCCCAGCCCTGGAGGCTGGAAGTCCGAGACCCAGGTGTCAGCAGGGCTGGTTCTCCAGAGGCCTCTTTCCTTGGCTTGCGGTGGCACTGTCTTCGCCTCCTGTCCTCACATGGTGGTCCCTCTGTCCTCACACGTCGCTGGTGTCTCTTTCTGTGTGCCAGTTTCCTCTTATTATAAGGACACCGGTCAGACTGGATTAGGGTCCCCCCAGTGCCTCATTGGCTGTGATCGTCTCTTTTTTATCTCCAGATACAGTCACATTCTGAGGTGCTGGGGTTAGGACTCCGGCACATGAACTCGGGGGGGAGGAGTCACGGTTCAGCCGTCACAGTACCCACATGGAGAGTATTCTTTCACTTGCGAGTTGAAGCAGTCTAGCTTTGATGCGGACTCACCTATTTAGAATTTTTAAAACTACGATATGTTTGTTACTGTGCAGTCATTTTCTAGGACTACGTCCATGAGTTATCACCAGCCAAGGGTACACGGAGAACGTGGAACATTGTGCCCAGGGCACGTGCTGACTGCCCCTCAGCCTGAGCCACACTGGCTCACTCATTCCTAGAAGTTACCGACTGGCCTGCCTCTATCCTGGGGCCTTTGTACTTGCTGTCTGATTTGCTGGAACATTCTCCCCCCTCCCCCCTGACATCTGCACAGCTCACTCCCTTGTTCCTTCAGCTCTTACTGTCCTCATCAGCGAGGCCTTCCCTGCCCTGCCTGCACAGAGCAGTGTCTGTTTCCCACATACTCTTGCTGTGTTATCGAATCGCCATCAGACATGCCATCTGTGTACTTGTCTATTTGTTCACGGTCTGTGTCCCCACCGGAAGGGCGTTTCGGGAGATCACCTCTGTTTTGTCCATCCCAGGAACAATGGATTGAGCTCAGCACACAGTGTGTGCTCAGTGACGAGTGACCGATCCCCGGCCTGGTCAGGGTTGACACCTTAAACGTTCTGTGTGTGCTTATCAAGACTCAAGCCTAGGAAAGATGGTCAACAGTGTTACTTTTTATATGTCTTCATTGACAAGTGCTGTTTTCATTAACGGAAAACCAATGTTCTTGTACGTATGTCAGTTTCAGCGATTACTTCTCTCTCCGCCCAGTAGGTGGTGCTCCATCCTGGGACCCACACCATTAAATCAAGATGGTGGACACAGAAAGCCCGATTTGCCCCCTCTCCCCCCTCGAGGCTGATGATCTGGAAAGCCCTTTATCTGACGAATTTCTACAAGAAATGGGAACCATCCAAGAGATCTCTCAGTCCATTGGTGAGGACAGTTCCGGAAGCTTTAGTTTTACAGAATACCAGTATTTAGGAAGTGGCCCAGGATCTGATGGGTCCGTCATTACAGGTAAGTGGGCTGTTTCCTAGAAAGCTTCATTTGGAAATGTTTTCTTCTGCACAGAAAAACGTCCTCTTTAGCTGGAAAAGAGTCCCATCTTCCTGCAATGAGACCTTTAGATATGCTAAAGCATAACATCCACTGCCAGGGGCCTTAAGCTTTCAGGTGTGTCTCGCATCTCATAGTATGCCTTCTTTTAAAACCTATCCACAGATCAGTTAATGTTTGAAATTCAGTTAAGGAAGTCAGATGCATTTTTTTTAAATGCTGTGAGTTTATATTTCTTCAAAGCAGAGACTCCTCTTAAATCTGGGAATGTATGTGAACCACCTCCCCAATTCTTGCATTAAGAACGATGAGACAGATAGAAATAAAGCATGGGGTGTACTCAGGGAACCTGTGGCATCATTGGGAAATCAGACATCGTGAAACAGTTCATCCTTCTGGGCAGCACTTAAGCCCACCCAGGAGGATGTGGTATAAACTGCAGCTGAAATTGAAGGAGGCTCCGTCTGTGGTGGCCTTGACCCCACAGGGCCCTCTGGCAGAGGTGGGGCTTGGGTCGGGATAAAGACGTTGGGTTTGAGACCTGTGGTTGGGAACGAGGTGCGTGTGTGGTTTTCGACAGGGGCTCTTGGGGAATGGAGAGAAGGTTCTCCTGCAGTATTTGGTGAGAGGCCTCAGGTTCTTTCCTCTCACGGTTCCCCTTGTGTCAAGTTCTTGGCCTGGAGCACATGTCCCCCGACTGTCTTCTCGCGCATTCCCACCTTCAGGAAGACAGTTTTTGTGACAGTGCGCCAGCCAACCCTGGTGATTGTACGACAGGGAGCATTTACACCACTGGCAGTGGTGCACACGGACGTAACCTGTGTGCAGAGAGTAGCCGGAAGTGCGTGTGCTCTGAAACCCAGCAAGCTCACTGGGGACAGACATTGTTTACAGGAGGTGTGTACAAGAGTCTGAGTGTAACCATATTTGTGGTAGCAAAGAACAGGGAACGGGGGACATGGAACATCTTTTCGTACACTTATTTGCAGTATACCTTCTTCAGTGACGTCTCTGTGCAAATCTTTGGCCCATTTTTAAATTGAGCTGTTTTCTTACTATTGACTGTTGAGTTATTTATTCTGAATATAAGTACTTTATTACCTGCAAGATGTATAAATTTTTTCTCCCAGTTAGTGGTTTGTCTTTTCTTCCCCTTAGCAGTGTCTTTCAAAAAGCATAAGTCCTTAATTTTTATGAAGTCTAATATCAGTGTTTTCTTCTTTCACGGAGTGTGCTTTTCTGTGTAACACCTAAGAAATCTTTGCCTGACCCCAAGTCACTTTTAGAAGTTTTATATTTTAGCTTTTACATTGATGTCTAAAATTCATAGAGTTAATTTTTATGTATGGATCAAAATTCATTTCTTTTCTCTCCATTTTCTTTGCATTGTAATTGTTCTAGCACAGTTTATTTAAAAATCTGCTGTCTCCACAAATTGCCTTTGTACCTTTGTCAAGAATCAACTGACCATAAATGTAGGAGTCTATTTCTGGACTCTCTACTTAGTTCCGTTGATGTATTTGTCTCACTTGACACGAATACCACAGATCCCGGATTACTATGGCTTTATAATAAGGCCTGAAGGCAAGTAACACAGGCTTGCCAATTTTATTCTTCTTTTCTGAAGACATTTTGAGTATTCCTGGTCCTTTTCATTTCCATATTAATATTAGAATCAGTTCGTCAATTTATACCAAAGGAACCTGCTGAGATTTGGGTTGGGGCTGTGTTGAATCCAGAGCTCGATGTGGGGAGAGCTGACATCTTAACAATATGGAGTCTTGAACCATGAACTTATTTCTCCATTTACTTTAGGTCTTCTTTAATTTCTCTCAGCAATGTTTTGTAACTTTTAGTGTACAGGCTTTCACATTTTTTATCAGATTTACTGTTAAGTGTTTCATATTTTTGATGCTATTATAAATGGTATTTTTAAAATTTCAACTTCTGATCATTTGTTGCTATTTAGAAAAATACAATTGATTTGTGAATATTTATCTTGCATCCTGAATCTTTGCTAAACTGATTAATTCTAGTAGTTTTTATAGATTCTTTAAGATTTTCTACACAGATAATGATGTCATCTGTACATAAAGACAGTTTTACTTCTTCCTTTTCAAGCTGGGTGCCCCTTATTTCTTTTTCTTGCCTTATTACACTGGTTAGAACCTCCAGTACAACAGTGAATAGACGTGGTGAAACATCTTGCCTTGTTCCTGATCTTCCGGGGAAAGTATTCAGTGTTGCACCACTAAGGATGATGTTAGCTATAGTTTTTCATAGATGTCCTTTGTCAGGTTGAGGAAGATTCCTTCTAATCCTCGTTTTTATCAAAAATTGATGTTGGATTTTTGTCAGATACTTTTCCTGCATCTAGTAAACTAATCGAATGGTTTTTCTTTTTTAGTTCGTTAACGTAGTGAATTACATTGTTTGATTTTAAAAGGTTAAGACCACCTTGCATTCCCAGGATGAATCCTACTTGGTTATCATGTGTTACCCTCTTTATGTAGTGTTGGGTTTAGCTTGCTAACATTTTGTTAAGAATTTTTATGTCCATGTCCATGAGGTATATTGGTTCTAGTTTTCTTCTCTTGTAAAGTCTTTGTCTGGTTTTGGTATCAGATTAATGGTGGACTGCTGGATGAGTTAGGAAGTATTTCCTCCTCTTTGATTTCCTGGAAGTATTTCTGTAGAATTGGATTTTTTCCTTAAATGCTTGGTCAATTTCACAGATGAAGCTATGTGGGGTTTTTTTTGGGGGGGCGGGGGGTTATTTCTCTGTGTTTCATTTTGGATAGTTTATTTTGCTGTGTCTTCAAGTTTACAAATCTTTTTTCTGCATTGTCTTACCCACTCCTATTTCTATTCAGTGTGTTTTTCACATCAGATATAGTTTTCATCACTGAAGGCATAATTTGGTTCTTTTTTCACCCCCTGCCTTCACCTAACATTTTCAGTCTTTCATCTAGCTTCTTGAACATTTAGAATACAGTCATAATAACTTTTTAAAATGTCTTGTCCACGAGTTATATCGTTTGTTTCATTTCTGGGTTAGTTCTGTTTCTTTGTGTGTTTTGTAATTTCTTTATTGGATATCATACATTGTGAACTGTGTTGTTGATGGATGTTTTTGTATTTCTATAAGTATTCTTGAGCTTTGTTCTAGGATGTAGTTAAGTTACTTAGAAACTATGTTTTATCCTTTCAGGTCTTGTTTATAAGCTTTGTTAGATGTGACTATAGCAGTGTTGATTCTAGAGGTAATTTTTCCTAAGTACTGAGGCAAAGCCCTTTCAAGTACTTTATCAAATGCCCTGTGAATTCTGAGGCTCTCCACTGTGACCGGTGGGACCAGGACTATCTCTAGGTCTGTGTGAGCCCTGGATATTGTCCCCTCCAGTGATTTCTGGTTGCTGCTGCAGTGTCTTTGCTTTAGGCTCTCTCAGCTGACAGAGCAAAGACATATGTGCATATACTGTTAGGTTGGTGCAAAAGTAATTGCGGTTTAAAAGGTTAAAAATAATTGCAAAAACTGCAATTGCTTTTGCACCAACCTAATAAATCATGTTAATACACATATCTATACATTTTCCATATGTAGCCGTCTGCATCTATATTAAGGTACACATGAGTTTATACTGGTGTCTGCAGCTCTAATCCATCGTGGATCATTCTAGCCTGTTCCTTTTGTTTATCTGTACCCTCCCACTTCAATAGTGAGTAACCTGGCTCCCACCATCCACTATTCATATAATTAATTGTTATTTTTCAGTGTCCATGTTTAGCAGTTTCAGAATTGTTAACCCATACCCCTGTTAGCTACTTTATCAGCTAACATACGGTGCCTTTTGCCTTTAGTCTCAGATTCCACTCATTTCCAAGTTTCCTTAGGTCAACACCGTCTCCCCACCTTTTTTAGGGGACTTGGTTCATACATTTGTAATATAGTCACATTCTTGTGTTGCATTCAGCATTCCATCTTGGTCTCCCCGACCTCCTGAATTATTTTTGTTTTATTTGTAACATTAAGGTTCACTCTATTCTGTAAAGTTCTGTGGATTTTGACAAATGCATAGTATCGTGTATCCACAATTACATTTTCATATGAATAGTTTCACGACCTCCCAAGAACCCCTGTGCTTCACCTCTTCAACCCTGCCTGCCGCACCCCCACCCCAGTAGCTGATCTTTTTATCATTGCTGTAGTTCTACCTTTCCTAGAATGTCAATTATTCAGAAATCACATAGTATGTAGCCTTTTCAGACTGGCTTTTTGTGTATCCACTTGCCTATTAAAGGGCATCTAGGTTGCTTCTGATTTGGACAATTATCAATAAAGCTACTGTAAATGAATAAAGCTGTGTAGATTTTTGTGTAGATATAAGTTTTCAAATCACTTGGGTAAATATCTAGGAATGTAACTCCTGTAAGACATTTTTCTTCGTAAGAAACTTCCAAACTCCAAACTGTCCTCCCAAGTAGCTGCACCACTTTTCCTTCCCACCATCAATGAATGCGAGTTCCCGTGGCTCCACATCCTTGCCAGCAGTTGGTGGTGTCAGTTTTTTGGATTTTAGCCATTCTAATAGGTGTATAGTGATGCCTCACTATTGTTTTAATTCACAATTTCCTAATGACCAGTGATGTGGACCATCTTTTCATATGCTTACTTGCAATCTGTATATCTTCTTTAATTGAGGTGTCTATTCAGATCTTTTGCCCATTTTTTAATTGAGTTGTTTGTTTTATTGTTGAGTTTTAAAACTTCCTTGTATGTTTTGATTACAAGTCTTTTATCAGATGTGTGTTTTGCAAATATTTTCTCCCAGTCTGTGGCTTGTCTTTTCATTTTCTTAACAGTATCTTTTGCAGAGCAAAAAGTTTAATTTTAAGAAAGTGCAACTTATTTTGTTTCTTTCATGGGTTATGCTTTTGGTGTGGCCCACATGGATTTTTATACTGTATTCTGATGCAATTTACTGAGTTAAAAATTGCAGAAAATCTGGAAGGAAGTAGACAAACTAATGAGTTCTGTAGGATATGTCAAGTGTGGGGGCCTTGGGAGCCCCATGGCGGGGAGGTACCTGTGAGGCAGCTGGATCTGCGTGTCCAGATGCAGGGACAGCTCAGCAGGCACTTTGGAGATGCCAGCATGATGGCAGTCCCAGGAACACAGAAGAGGGTAGGACGGCTCAGGACGGGCCGACTCAGGATGGGAGCTCCTCCCGACTCGCTGATGCCTGCCCACCAGATACGTCACATGTGAAATCATCTCCTTATGAACCTGATTTAGGCATGGATGCCTGGAAAATTAATCAGCCTTTCCTGTCTGTTCTCAGACACCCTTTCACCCGCTTCAAGTCCCTCATCGGTCACTTATCCTGTGGTTCCTGGTAGTGCCGACGAGTCTTCCAGTGCAGCGTTGAACATTGAATGCAGGATCTGTGGGGACAAAGCCTCAGGCTACCATTACGGGGTTCACGCGTGTGAAGGCTGCAAGGTACGGAGGGCCCTGGAGGCAGACAAAGGTGGTTCCTTATATTTTATACATAAGTGTTTGTCATAACAAAAATGGATCTGCAGGGGCTGGCCCGGTGGCTCAGGCGGTTGGAGCTCCGTGCTCTTAACTCTGAAGACTGCCGGTTCGATTCCCACATGGGCCAGTGGGCTCTCAACCACAAGGTTGCCGGTTCGACTCCCGCAAGGGATGGTGGGCTCCGCCCCCTGCAACTAAGAATGAACATGGCACCTTGAGCTGAGCTGCCTCCCGGATGGCTCAGTTGGTTGGAGCACGTCCTCTCAACCACAAGGTTGCCAGTTCAATTCCTTGAGACCCGCAAGGGATGGTGGGTTCTGCCCCCTGCAACTAAGATTGAACACGGCACCTTGAGCTGAGCTGCCTCCCGGATGGCTCAGTTGGTTGGAATGCGTCCTCCCAACCACAAGGTTGCCAGTTCGACTCCCGCAAGGGATGGTGGGCTGTGCCCCCTGCAACTAGCAATGGCAACTGGACCTGGAGCTGAGCTGCGCCCTCCACAACTAAGATTGAAAGGACGACAACTTGACTTGGAAAAAAGTCCTGGAAGTACACACTGTTCCCCAATAAAGTCCTGTTCCCCTTCCCCAATTAAAAAAAAAAAAATGGATCTGCAGAAAGCCACAGACAAGAATCTGACCCAGGTGACAGATTCATTCCTCTCTTCAGAGGCTTTGACAGGTTGCTGGACTGCACTTTGTAAATAACGTAGAGATTTGTGTTCTTTAAAGGAAAACAAACCACATGGAGAGTGATCCCTCCATTTGGACACGAGGTCAGAGAGCTTTTTTTCACTCTCTCGATCCTCACCGGGACATCCGGGAGGGCAGTGGTTCTGACGATCAGAGACGTGCAGCGTCTTGCTGAGCATCCCACAGCACACGCCAGGCAATGGCCACACCCAGTGCTCTTTGCTCCCCAGCTGCTCCTGACCTCCCAGCAGGCCTTTCCTGCACGCCGGGGCGTCTCTGCACCCAATTCACGAGCATCTTCGTGCATGCCCTCATTCCCGTGCTAGCTCAGCCAGACCGCTACGCATAACATGACCCAGGGCCAGCAGCACAGGAGGTCAGCCATGTCCTTCAGTGTTCAGCCTGCCGGGTCACCGGCCCTCCCGTGACTTTCCAGCCTGAGGGCAGAAGGACCACGTTCTGTGGTTCCCTGAAGCCTCCCTGCACCGTCGCATACGCGTAGAACTATATGTGTATTCTCAGGTTGGGCATTTCATGTACATGATACATGGGACAGCCAGTCTTCTGAATGTCTGGTTAACATCAGAAATCGCCTTTCCTTGCGCACGCTGGACATGTTTACTAACTCCTGGAAAATGCCACAGCCGTTAATGGTCTGCTTTCTTGACAGACCGACATCCTGCCCCGAGCAGGTGAGGTGCACAAGTAGGATGGGCCACGTGAGCCAGGGTATCTCTGCCTCCTGACATTTAAATTCTCTCTCCTCACCCTCCCTCATAATCTCATACATTGTTTGGCCATCCTACTTTACAAACTAGATAACTGCTCAAGTAAAAATATCAACCTTCCTCTTACGTTTCCCAAGAAATTGCCATTCCCTCTCATGGGGGCCAGTCAGGCCTACCACACAAAAATGTGGAAGAATGACTGGAAAGCAAAGAGGAAAGAACCTAGTGCACATATAAACTCCTTCACAAGTTTTCTAACCACATACCTTTGAAAAACCAACTTGTAAAGTAGCCTTTTCTGCATGGTTAAGTTACTTGAGTTTTGTTTTTTATCAACTGAATAATAATGTTTCTTACTGGGTAAAGTTTAAGGTGCTTTTATAAAGCGAGAAAATTGTTTGCATAGAGCTGACTTCCTTTTATTGTATTATAATTTTTGTCTTTTAGGGAGTTAATATTCTCAAAAAATTTCTAGAAAGTTTTTAGTCACAAATATGGATATGTCACATGACAGAAAAAAGTTACGTTTGTGTAAATCTTAACAGGATTAAATAACTCTTTGGGAGACTAACAAACCAGATAAGGACATTTAGGAATTATTTAGAATTTTGCCTCATTTTGTTGTTGTTTAGTTCTACATATAATGAAATTAAAATTTTTCCATTTGTCCCAATTATTTTTAGAACTATTTCTCTAAATTTAGTTTATTTTTCAAGAGACAGTAATTAAACAACAAGAAACGTGAATAAAGCAATGACATTTACTTAATAAATTGTATATTAATATCACAGGGTTTCTTCCGGAGAACTATTCGACTAAAGCTGGTCTATGACAAATGTGACCGTAGCTGCAAGATTCAGAAAAAGAATCGAAATAAGTGCCAATATTGTCGTTTTCACAAGTGCCTTTCTGTTGGGATGTCCCATAACGGTAGGTAAGGTTGTCTATTGCGTTTTCCCAGTCCATGCCTCAGTTTACCTTCCTTGTTCAGTTGGAAGGGACTGTATTTGGAATGAATGTGCCGTAGCATTTAATACCCGGATAACTTTGTAACCATTATAACCTAAGAAAATAAAAGTCTTAGATAACTGAGATTCAGCAGAGCACTTGGAGTTACGGTTAGAAACTTCAAACAATAAGCCTTTGATACAAGAGCTTACAACCAATTGGAAATCAGTGGAAAGTCTTAATGTTCATAGCATACATATAAAGCAAGTGTCATCAAACATTTTACCCTTTTATGAATTTAATTATATTCAGTCATACTCTAATTTTAGAACATGCCAATTATGAGAAGGTAAATTTAAAATAATGAGTTCATGCAAGTTGCATGTCTACATTCTGAAAAAAAAGAAGACGGTCTCATGAACTCACTCAAAGGCTGACTTCCATCTCCTTAGCCTAAAGGACCAACGATGGATGAGCGACAGTAACCAACCTTAAGCCCGTCCTCTAATGCAATGAGGAATGCTGTCGCTTTTTATTTTAACCTTTTAAAAAAGGTCCAGGATTTATGGAGTTTGAGTTTTATTTTCACCTCTCCAAAGTAGAAAGTTGAGTAGTATTGAGAGATGGATTTCACCTTGCCTATGCATTCTCACTCATAGTTTTAATTCTTGGCGTGAACTTTCCATGCAACCCGCTGTCATTGTCACTGCTGCGTTGTTCATGTCTGTCTGTTCCACGTTATTCCGTCTCTCCCCCTGCCCCCAGCAATTCGTTTTGGACGAATGCCAAGATCTGAAAAAGCAAAACTGAAAGCAGAAATCCTTACGTGTGAACATGACGTGGAAGATTCTGAAACCGCGGATCTCAAATCTCTCGCCAAAAGAATATACGAGGCCTACTTGAAGAATTTCAACATGAACAAGGTCAAGGCTCGGGTCATCCTGGCGGGAAAAGCCAACAACAATCCAGTAGGTGTCTTTGCCGTGTTTGCTGTTGATTCTGAAGTGTCCCCTCGGCACCCTGTCACTAGCGTTGTAGAGCAGGATTGAGGAAACGAGGATTAAATGTTGGGAAAAAAACATTGATCCCCAAGGCAACGCAACAGAAACGGAACATTTTCATTCAGAGACTCTGACCTGTGGCTTAACAACAGTTCCTGTCTCCTGGGTCAGAGTCACCCCACAGCTCCTAGCAACCAAGTTATTATAATGACTATGTAATTAATACAGAAAAAAAAAATTTTTTAAATCTAGTGAATAGCTTGCCATATTCTAGGGTTGTTTCTGAAGTACATTTTTTTTTAATACCTATTTTAATGCCAGGAAATGAAACCATTCATATCTCATTCCAAATGTGTTCTTGTACCCTTTCTCCTAAAACTGCTCCCTGCTCTCTGACCGCCCCCCACGCACACACATCTTGCTTTCCTTCAAGGACAAGGCAGTGACATCTCAGGGCTTGGAAAGGGTCATTTGTTTGCAAAAACCTTACTGTCTTTTTGGACAGTTCTGGGCCTTTTCAGGAGCGTCTGAGAGTGCGACACTTCATCACCTGCCCAGCCGAGCGCCATCGTACCTTCCCCCCACAGTTAATTAGTCTTTATCTCCATTACAGAACCAATCTCAGAGAGGGGTTCTGCCCAAGGCTGGCAAATAAGGATATTTCGCCTGTTCCTTTGAGCATGGTGACACAGATTTCATTTGTACTAATGAACAGCTTGAAGCAATCCTCATTGGGAATTACAAGCTGGAATTTTTAGTCACAGGAAAATAAAGTATTTCACAAGCTGTTTACTTTCACAAACAAACTAAACCTCTTTTTTACTAAGTCTTTAAATTCTTCAGTCACTTCTCCAGTTACATAGGCTGAGCCATTTAGAAGGGTTCAAGCAAACGCTCTTAAATCAGTGAAGATACGCACCTTGGACAGCCCAAGGCTCATACAGATCCAACCCTTTCTGGATCACAAAGGTGAAAGCAGAGTAACCTTTTGACTTTGAATTTGTATCCTAGAAATGATTAGTATAGCCCCAAATTAGAGTAACCAAAAATTTTGACCTCTTTGAGATCTTTCTGAGATCTTCTGTGTCTCCCTTGCATTGTCAGAAATTAAAGCAAACTTACAGGTCATCTTTCCTCTTACCAAACACTGTTGTTTAACATGAATTTGCTTCTACATATCCCACTGAGATCTTAGAAGGACCCGGCCCCCCCCTCGGCCAGAGCCCGTGCAATCTGGGCAGCTAAAGACTCTCTCACACACGCTTCCTCTCTGACAGAATCTGTATTTTAGGTTTAAGGAGATAAGTAATAGCCCAAACATCTAGGATTGGGTTTCACTGTATCAGAAACACAGAATTTGGTGTCCAGCCAGGAGAACTGCCAACCAGAGCACCCCAGGCTCCATTTTGAAAGGAAATGTCCGGGGTCACCCACTGCATTCGAGTGCACTGTTGGCTCCAAGCCAGGCTCACTTCCTTCGCCATGGCCTCTGTCTGTCTGAGGATGGCCCAGCTCCAGTCTCCCACCTGCCCGATGCGCCTCAGACCTGGGAGACTCCAGTGCGGCACAGCCTCTGTGCTCCCTCCGTCTGGAGGCAGAGCCGACGGGCGGGACGCCCACTGCCACCGCCCGAATGTGCCCAGAACCCTGGTTTTGTCACCACAGTGGACATTGGACACTGCAGCCTGCCTCTCTTGCACTAGGTTTACAAAGCACTGCAGTCTATTGGTGGGAAATGTATTGGGAAGACCAAGCTTAGGCCTTGACCTACTCACCTTGACCTGTGCTCAGTGGCCCAGTACTCAGTAACCTTCTCACGAAGGTTCCAACCTGGGGTGATATCACAGCCCTCATCAGTGCTCCGTGACAAGGGAAGGGATGGACCAGGGAGGCGAAGTCTGTCTCCCAAACATCCGAATCTGTGGGCTGGGGGTGTGGGGAGCACGTGTGTAATGTTAACAGGAATGCAGGGGCGCCAGGCTGCCAGGGTGTGTGTTGTTGGGGGCGGGGGATCATTCATTTGTCCAGGCCATAAACAGATTTAGTCACGCACCCATGACAAACCTGAACTTGTGTCGGGGACAGGCATTGACCCCAGAGCAAGATGGAGCCCCTGCCATCAGCCAGGACTGGGCTCGCTTCCTCACCGGCCCAGGAGAAGGTCCCCTGCAGGGCCTTACAGGCAAGGGCACCGAGCTCCCAAACGGTCACCCAGATTTGGCCCTGAGATGTGTGAGGCCTGATGGAGACAGATGGGCGATGGGCAGATGTTCAGTCTGAAAGCAGGGCTCTGGTTTGCTAGGAGTCAGGAGCTGGGTTTATCCTTGCAGACCATTCCTTTGTTCTGTGACCACCACTTCTGTGGCCTGCAGAGCAGAGGAAGCAAAGACCCCAGCTGCCCTGGAACCTACCAGGATGCTCGGGGGACCAGGAGGGGGAGAGGGCCTCTGGAGGAGGAGGGGAGCTGCGCAGAAGCCCCGTAGGGTCAGGCACTTTGGGGAAAGATGGGTTTCAGTTGAGAGAGTCAGGTGATGGATGGAAAGCAAACGTCTGTTTCCATCTGGACACAGGCTGGTTTGAGGCCCTGAGAGTTCAGAATGGTGGGCCAGAAAATGAGCTGGGCCCTTTGTTGTGAGGTCAGAGCTCTTCAGGACACTCGCTGCCCCTCGATTTGGGGGTGACAGGGACAGAAGCAGAGCTGAGGAACTGGGGGAATAGTAGTCCCCTCTGAACATGGCTTCCAAAAGAGGTGCTTTCAACAGCACCTTGAAAAGGTAATGAGTCTATCTGTGAGCTGTTAGGAATGTTCCAGAATGACTTTCAAGCGAGCAACATGCAAATGAGTGTGAGGAGCTTTGAAGTCAGCGCCTTTTCTGTGATGTTTGCTTCTCGGCAACCAAGGACTTGGGCCCCAGCAAACAGGCACTCATGCGCACACACGTGCACACTCACGCACACTCACGCACACTCAGACTTCAGGCCTCTGGTTTTGGAAGCTAGCTGCACCTCTGAAAACTGGGTACGGGTGCCTAGTTAAAAACAAAACAAAACAACAAAAAACAAACAGTCTAGCACTGACTGTTTGGACTTAAGCAATTTAAAGTGTAAGGCGACAATTAAGTAGTCCTACTTTTTAAATCTGACAAACACCTCAGACCTTTATTCAGTTCAAATGAAGGGGACAGCGTATGTTTATTTCATAGACTCCCGTATTGCTCAAAATGGTCAAGAATTGTCTTTAGAGTCTTTGAATATCTTTAGTAATGGGAAATTTTTACCCTCTGAGAAAATAATTGAATTTGAGACAAAACCACGAGTCAGTTGCAGCCAGCCTGGTTTGCACACTGGGATTAAATAGAATAAAGTGTCTTGTTTGAAAAATAAATAAATAAATAAATAAATAAATAAATAAATAAATGAAGCAAGAAAGCTAATTTTTGATATGTGGCTGAGAATGGGTTCTAAAACTAGTGTCGAAAGAGGAATTCCAACATTATTGTCAACCTTTCGGGACCTCTGGGACAGGGGCTTCCCACGCGCTCCTGGAGTAGCACTGTCCCTTCGGCAGATGCTGCCTGACACCACGTCAAGCGGTTTTCCTCCCGTGTTAGGTCGAAATATTATACATTCTACATAAGTTGTGTTTAGATTGAAAACATGCCTAATATTTTATACCATTTCTAGAAATGCAAAACCTAACCAAAGGCTTATTAAGTAACTCCATCCAAAGCAATTCTACCCGTAATTCACAAATGCTTCCTAACGGATCATGCTGCCTAATGTTTGATAGAAAATGCTGTTTCAATGTGTTTTGGACATGAATTTTTTTTTTTTTTAACGTTTTAAAAGTTTGTTTGAGCAAACATTGATTCCAATCTGTCAGTGCCAAAACAGAAGGGGTTAGGAGCGAGGGGAGTGACTTTTATAGAGAAAGTGTGGACACAAGTAAAGGAAATTATTTGATTGGCTATAGCTTAAAGCCTAGTTGGCTGTTTGTGATCTATTGTCCTTCGCATTTTGATTTTGTAACCTCGAGACACTTACAGGCTGATTTTGAGGACATGAATTCTTGTAAGTAGTAGGACACACATATAACAGCGTCAGGTGTGGGCTGGGGGAACTGTCCGTTGGGAGCTGTTGGTCATGGCGTGCAGTGATTTGAGGGGAAGCTCCACTTCTGCCTCATGCTGTTTAAAATCTTTACAGCATGCTTTACTCATCTGAAACGACCGCCTGTGATGTCAGATATCGTCGTATTCCAACGGGGCTATAAAAGGCGCGTTCCAAAGTCACTATCAGTGGCACGGCTGTGATAAGTAGTCTGAGGAAGACTATCAGTAAAGTTGGGCAGATTTTCAACTGTGTGAGTCTACAGTTTCTAGCTTTCATTAGGATTCACAGGGTTTCTAATTTTGCCTGTTGCTGGAGCCTGCCTTCTAAAATCCAAGTGAGGATTTTTAAAAAATGTATTTGTTACCATTGAAGCCGCCATTTGTGAGAGTGTGTTGCACATAGAGCCGGTCCAGTGCATGTGTCCTGTTTCACAGGGCCCCCTACTTAGGCTTACACTGTGGACAAAAAACACATCTGTAATCAAACACTTCTGGAACCGTGCTTGCCCTGCCCTGTTCTGGAAAAGTCACAGCACACACTCATTACGTGACAGACCCTGGGAGACCGTGGGTTCCTTTAACTCAGCATTTCTCAAATTGTTTGACCATGGATGGAACTCTTTTTTCCCCCCCTGCTGAATGTACTTTTTAAAAGCCTGTGATTTGAATAAAATCAGAGTGGCCTAATGGTATATTTTCTGGAATTAAGAGAAGTCTGCCATCTATCCGTTAAAAGCATTTCTCTAATCCATCCTAGACACATGCCTTAAATCTGAGCTCCAATTTCTGTGAAGCAGAACTGCCCCAAAACTTTCTTAAAAACCATGGTAATCTTGCTGCTTTGAAGGTCTTTGGAGAGAGAGAGTGTTCATCTTCCTTTGTCACACTTGAGATATTCAGGAATTTGGCTCTGAATTTTGTATTCAGAATGTTACTCATTCATAGTAATTTTAAAAATATCCCTTTCCTCAGATGTGGAACCAGATTATTTTTGTCCAAGACTATATTGCAAATTCTAATTCTATTTGGACATTTTGAAGGCAATCCATCGGATTGTTCCAACACAGCACCCTGCTTCTGTGCCAGATACCACCCACAGGTGCCCTGAGGGGTTCTGTGCTGATTTCTCCAGATGTGCTTCTGCGCCCAGAAACAGGGAGACGTCATGCCACAGGTCCGGGCGCGGTCGCCGCGGCCGACCTTACAGCTGGAGTGGCTCCTAAAGCCACCGGCTGCTTGTGCCCTGTGCATGTGCCCCAGCAAACCGTGTTGGCCCACTCCGCGGCTGCTCTGGGCACACGTTGGCCAGAGTGGTGCTTGTGCCATTCTCGTGAGCCCTACCAGATACGTAATCCTTCCTGGGCATGTTGGCTGTAAATTATACAGCCAGCCGTCTCTTCTTTCCTCCACTAATGCAGGACCAGTGGGTTTAGGAGCCAGTGGCATGGCGACAGGCAGGCTGCTGCCATGGGCATTTGGGGACTTGTTCCAGAACGTGGAGCTCTGAAGGTTTCAGTCTTATGCACAGGGAAGCAAGCCTTCTCTGAGGCTTTTCCAGTTTATTCCCAAAGAACAGGGGTTTAACAATGCTGCCTGCTGATTTCTACACAAATGCCGCCTTTCTGAGTTGTATGTATTTACATGCCAAATTCATTCATTCAACAGCCGGCGTTTAATAATGATGGTTATCTCTAAAGTTCGTAGAATGGTAAAGTCAAGGACTATCGTAATTACGGCTGCTGCAGGAGTTCAGAGAATATTACAAAATATTCAAAGTGCTTTCCTAATGTTCTCTCATTAACTTTATTGCCAAAATCAGTGCTTCCCTCTCTTAGCAGTGAAACCCGCCCCCCCCATTGTCAGGCACCGACCATTATTACCGGTTTTGATTGTTAGTTCTCGGTTAAGGTCTGCTTGTCCCCGACTAATTTTGCGATGGTTTAAGTACGAGGACTGTGTGCTGCACGTATTCTGGTTCTCGCCAGGTGGTTTGGATGCAGCGTATTGATCATTAGGCCGACAGCTTGTCACCAATTTCCTGACTTATTCCAGTGTCTTTCTTTGCAGCCTTTTGTCATACATGACATGGAGACATTGTGTATGGCTGAGAAGACACTAGTGGCCAAGTTAGTGGCCAATGGCATTCAGAACAAGGAGGCAGAAGTCCGCATCTTCCACTGCTGCCAGTGCACATCTGTAGAGACTGTCACAGAGCTCACGGAATTCGCCAAGTCCATCCCCGGCTTTGCAAACTTGGACTTGAATGATCAAGTCACTTTGCTGAAATACGGCGTTTATGAGGCCATCTTTGCAATGCTGTCGTCTGTGATGAACAAGGACGGAATGCTGGTGGCGTATGGAAATGGTTTTATAACTCGTGAATTCCTGAAAAGCCTGAGAAAACCGTTTTGTGATATCATGGAGCCTAAATTTGATTTCGCAATGAAGTTCAATGCCCTGGAACTGGACGACAGTGATATTTCCCTTTTTGTGGCTGCTATAATTTGCTGTGGAGGTAAGTTATGGGTTTAATCTGCTGGTGCCATGTCACACATTCCTATCTTAAAGAATTTGACAGTGGTAAATCCACTCTGAGCTGGAGATGGGCTGCAGTGGAGTCAGCACTGGTGGGTGGGAGGGTGTCTGAGTCGCAACATCACCACTGACTAGAATTAAGTGAGAATTATATCCATATCGTATCATATTATAGCATATATTATGTATAAATACATATGCCTTTTATATATGTTCTATTTATAATTATATATAAATATATATTCTATTTATAATTATAACATAATATCAACTAAATCAGGTATGGTTAATAATTAGAATGTAATATTATGGTGTATAATATTATTATGATACAATTAAATGTCACATAACATCGTTTTGGTCAACAGCGGACCGCATACCTTGGGTCCCATAGATTTTAATGGAACTGAAAAACTGTCGCCTAATGAGGTCGCAGTAACGTAGCACAACGCATGACTCACGTGTGTGACGTTGGTGTCAACACACCCCCTGGCACTGCCGGTCGTTTAAAAGCATAGCTCATCAGTTATGTACGGGACATAACACTTGGTCATAAACGACTGTTACTGGTTTGTGTATTGACTACACTAGACTTTTACGGTTACTGTAGAGTGCACCCTTTCTCCTCATAAACAAGTTTGCTGTAACACAGTCGCCGTGTTATCCGGCAGCAGCCTCATCCATCTCATGTTTACGTGTCTCGTGAGGGCACCATTTCCTTTTGATCCCGTCTTGTGTTGTTTTGTGCAGCAACGAGCCGTACAGGCTGCTAGCCCGGGCACTAGGCGTGCGGCAGGCAGGGCCACCTAGGTGCGTGTAGGTGTACTACGTAATGTTCTCACAATGACGAAATCGCCTAACGACGTATTTCTCAGAACGTATCCCCATTGTTAAGCGGCGCGTGACTGTATATTATATGATTATAAAGTTATATCTGTATTACAGACAGTTCTTTATAAAGTGCCATACAGATGTTGGTACAGTCGTGGTCACTACTGGTATATTTATGCTATTTCATAATGAAAATAATTAGGAGTGAACCAGCAGCAATTGCAGTTTGCTTTGCTAGAGGAAATGGATCCCAGTGAAGGGAAATGCAGGCCTCTGCGGGAGCTGGCTCTGCAGCCCCCAGATTTTTGGCTCAGTGTCACGTTCCTTTAAATAGTACTGTCTGGGTCTACAAAGGTCATTCCTCTACTGTAAAATTGGTTTATCATACCTGGCCTTGGGGGACACCGACGGGGCGCCTGCTCCCACAAAGTACTGGCAGCTATATTGTCCCCCGGGATTGACACTTACAGAATTGAGGCTGCCACAACCACCCAGACTCTGTAAGGAGCGCGGGGTGAGGGCAGTCCAGCCCCACCCCATGAGGTGTGTCCCCGTTGCACGCAGCGGGGCCCAGTCTGGTGGAGGGAGTCCTTAGGCTCTGGCAAAAGTGTAAAATGGCAAAGCAGTTGGCACACGATCTGCCACTGTCCTTTGTACACTCAAGATGTGTGTGGTGGGTAAAGAGCAATAGCAGAACTATTTATATGTAGTGTGATCAGTTGTATGAAAGAAATTATAATCATATATTCACCCTACATATAGAAATATGTCTGGTGAGATATACATGAACCTGTGATGGGATTAAAATTATGGGGGGGTCACTTTATTTTTTTTAATCTCTGTTGAAAAACTTAATTACAGTTGTCCCTTGAACAACGTGGGTTTGATCTGCTCAGGTCCACTTATACTCAGATTTTTTTCAATATACAGTCACCCTTCTGTGTCCCCAGTTTTTGCATCCACGGATTCAGCCAACTATGGATCGAAAGCAGTATTTTAGATCCGCAGTTGGGAATCTGCAGATGAGAAGGGCCAACTGGGCATTGTCCTTACGCCATTTTATATAAGGGACTTGAGCATTCACGGATTTTGGTGTCTGCAAGGATTCCCTGAACCAATCCCCTGCAGATACCCAGGGATGACTATAGATGAGTTTTGGGGAAGTTATTTGTGTATTTTTGACCACATGGGGGTCAGCACCCCAACCTCCACATTGTTCCAGGGTGAACTATATGTTTTACAACCAAAACAACAACAACAATGAAAAATCTACATCATTGGCAACACTTTTGAAAATCCTAGGAGTGGGGCTTTAAAGAGAGCGCTACCTATTGAATATGGATTGGGGGCTTATTTTCTGTACCAAGGGCAGACTTCCTGGTCTGACAGTGTCCCAGGAAGTCTGGTACCCAGGGCTGAGCTCCTCCAGGGTCGTCACCTGCTGTGACCATTGGCCCTTCCTGCACCAGACCTCCCGCCCCGGGTCTCCTGGGCATCCTCTCCAGCCAGTATCCATCCTCCATTCAGATCTCGCTCCACTTTCTTTCAGCTGATTCACATTAGAAGATACCTGTTACAGTGCTTTGTACTGCAAAACCCAGGTAGCGCATTATCACACTCCTTAAATATTGGTCAAAAACTTGAAACCAAATATCTACTTTTGACTAAAGAAGAATTTCATATTCCATATAATACAAAATTGGTCGTAATCATCATTAGAAGGTATAGTTACTCCTCGCGTTCTGGGGTTTCCCCGACAGGCGGTAATCAGGTAAATCCAAAATGAAAGGGCCATGCTGTGAGGTCTAGTCGATTTAAGGGAATATAAATATTTAGAAATGAGCATTTGTATCGCTTCTCGACCTTTTGGCCGAGATCAAGTGTAGGAATGAGCATTTGTCCTGTCTGCCCCTATTAGGCCCAGTGACTTTGGAAAAAATCTAGTCAAGTTGACAATATCTGAAGGCCGTGAAGCTTTTGGTAAGAAAGGCCCCGTTAAAATACGGACATGTGGTTTCTCAAAGTGATCACATATTGGGCGTTACCATGGTGATCGTCACACTCAATCGTCTCCTCTTTCTTTTGAGGACAGATCGTCCCGGCCTTCTGAACGTCGGACACATTGAAAAAATGCAGGAGGGGATCGTGCACGTGCTCAAACTTCACCTGCAGAGTAACCACCCGGACGACGCCTTTCTCTTCCCCAAGCTTCTTCAGAAAATGGCAGACCTCCGGCAGCTCGTCACCGAGCACGCGCAGCTGGTGCAGATCATCAAAAAGACCGAGTCGGACGCCGCCCTGCACCCGCTGCTGCAAGAAATCTACAGGGATATGTACTGATTGATGGTAACTGAGCAAGAGAGGAGGGACATCTCAGGAGTTTTAAAGTGACAGCACTACACACGAGCAGGCTGCTTTGCACAGACGCGCCGCTGTAACCTTCGAGATGGTAAGTGTAAGCCCCAGGTGGCAACCGGAACCCTGTTCCACACGTACTTCCTTTGTAACCTGTGCTTCTAAGAGCGTGCAAAGTACGGAAATGCTGGCGATGCGAGGCTGAGAGTCAGGACTTGGAAAATAAAGAGAACGCTATTCAGAGGCCTGATTTGAACCTACCCGGGGGTTAATCAGTGCAGATTTCTATAAATCACGTAATTCACCACTGAATAAACTGGTGACCTCAGAACACGTGGTCTGTCTTCCCTTGGTGCCACCGGTGACTGTTGTGCTCCTTTATAATTTTGAAAACTAATCAGCACTTTTTAACTTTTATAATCCTATAAACCTAGATGTATCCAAAGGTTAGGTATTTAAAAAGCAGCAAAATATTTATTTGGAAAACTTCAGTTCTGTTTCCTGAATTTGAAGAAAGACAACATGCTGTTTTTAATCATAGGATTTAGAATTTCAAAGAATTATAATATTTGATAAGCTATCAAAATGCAGCCATTGTTTTGTTTTCAGTTCACAGTTTTCTTGGTTGTGGCTAATATGTGGGGTAAAGCCTGTTTCCAGGTTTGTGTAGGAGGTTCCAGAAAACTGCTTCTCAGGACCCACTCTGGACTGGATCACAGGCCTGTGTGAAGCTGACGTCCGTGGTGAGCAGGATCATGACGAACTGTGAAAGGACCTTGGCATCCCAGTCCTCTCACCTCCGTTTCCTCTCAAATTTGAACCAACCCAGTCAGGCCATGGTAGTTTTCAGGGGCAACTGACAAATTATTTGTAAATGTGCCTCTGGTCCTGTGTGTCAAGGCAGCTCCTTGGTCTTTCCCTGTGTTGCTTTTTAAAATATGCGGTTTTGTTCTTGTGACTCTTGGTGGGAGTAGCTGCTACCTGGAGTGGAGAAGACCAGGCAAATGTGACTTTCTAGAGGGGGTAGGGGTGAGGGATCAGCTTGAAAAGCACTGGAGTGGGGAGAGGACTGCAAAGGTGGTTTCACTTAGTCTCAGGATTCACACCAGGCTGGTGGGTTTTACAAAGATTGAGAGAGTTAAGTGCCCTTTTCCAACCACATGTGTAAGGTGGTCTTTCCAATAGCTACAATATTTGTTCGAGCCTTGAAGATCAACTTCTGAACCTCAGTCTGCCTGTGAAAGCAATGTTGATTATGGTTTTCGTCTAGAGCTTGTGCACCCGGAAGCGCTCTCTCTTTCTGTGCAGCAGAGGAGATCCATTGTTCAGTCAGAGATTTTCAGCAGCCCCTCCCACCCATCCAGACTGGGCTGCGCTGGTCAGTGCCAGCACAGTGGGGGGTGGGGGGTCACTGGATACCTCACACACACAGCATCTGTGAGGTTGTATCCTTGACAACCACCCCCCATCTTTAGAAAATCTGGCTCTATAAGATCATTATTATTTGCTGTTAAGGAAGGATTAGGATTGATATTGATAAAGTTCCCAAGATCAGCATTAAGAAAATGCAACAGTAGAAGAACAATAAAACCGTGAGACTACAATTTTAAAAAAGCAAAAGTTACAATTAGAACATCCTTTTAAAAATTCCATGATCAGTGGTTTCTTAAGATCTAATCAAAGGATCTGTTGGAAGCAAAAGTATTTCCAAATACGAGCAGCACCAAACAAGAGGTCTTCCTAAGTCAGAAAGGAGCTAAGCTTTGAGTCACGTGGAGCATCCATTTCAACATTCGTTCCTAGAATGAGAACCCCGGACTGATAAGTATGCAGGTCCTGGGGTCCAAGGTCCTGGGGCTGGATTCCAACATCAGGTCTGTGCTGCCCCCTTCGACCACTGGCCTCTTACTCAGATGCCTTGAGACCCGAGCTTTCAGAAAAGTCTTTCATTGTTTAGATTTTCCTAAAACCGATCTAAAACAGATTTCACACTTTCAGCCTTAACAGTCAGGCCGACTGAAGGCACAGGTTGTATATTAGTAGCTTTAGTGAGTGTTGGATCTCTGGGGGCCTGGCCAGACTACACGGCAATGTCCCTGATGAAGCCACAGAAGAGGCCGCAAGTGACCTCAGCTTGAAAGTCACTTGCATTGTTCACTTATTATAGGAAGAAAATCACATGATCCCGTTCATTTTAAATAACAGAATCACTGTAAGTGCCACTCAGAATGTTTTGTGTCATCTAATCAGATTTCTCAGCTCATCCATAGTCAAATAGACGAGTTCATCACCAGTTCAGTGCAGTGTAGGATTTCAAACAGGGACTAGTGAGAGTGCATGTATTGCTTGCTAGGTTTCAGTAGACATTGGCACAGAGTACAATGGAAACGTCATCATAACAGGTTCTAGAAGCTTCCAGCTGCGAGCTGCGAGCGTGGAGTCACCTGGCGTGAATGCCACCTTGACTCCACTTTAGCAAGTCACTGCTTAAACCTGCTTCTTCATGTTCTTGACTTATAAATAGCAAAAAGTGCCAAACTCCTCTGAGACCACAAAATACCAAGCAGCCTTGGTCTTGGTCTCAGGTGCTGATGACAGTGACAATGAAGGGGCAGCTGGGACTCATCTGAGACACACCTCCTCACCGTGTGGCCAGCCGCGGGCTCAGATCCAGCCTGGTCCTGTCTACCCGCTCCTACGGCGTGTCCCTGCCTTCTGCATCCAGGCATTTCCCTGAAGCCTGAGGGCCGCACTGCAGGAAGCTATTTCGGGGATGTCCAGTATCATCAAAAGCAGGATACTCCCACATGCCCCAGCGAGAGCGGGATTCAGGAGCAGTTTGAATATTGTTGGAGCACCAGACGGCTGCCTGAGACCTTTCTACAACTCTGATGAGATGGATTCAGGGCCGCTTCCTAAGGTGGATGTATGCAGACAACAAATAATGAAGGTGAAGTGGAGGACAGACAACCTTGGTGCTCAGAACATTCATTCGCGAATGCCTGCGAGAGCTGTCCCTGTTTTAAGGGGATTCTTGCTTTTCATAGAACATAGCCTTCTGCTTGTACCGATGCGTGTCTTACCCAGGGCTGTCTAAAACGTTTGGGCAGCAGATGGCCTCAAGGTTTGTGTGGCCGGCCCAGGGACAGCACAGCATCTGAAGACCTGAGCAGAAGCTCGAGGCCTAAGTCAGATCCTGTGTTATATGATGATAAGTTAACGATTAACTTAGCAAGTACTGTTTCCCCAAACCTCCCCAGCATAACAGCTACCTCAATAGAGATATCAAAAGGCACTGGTAAAATTAAGGTACTGAAACCACCGCGGCCTGTTTGCTGCATCTTTGGTCAGACCATCTGTGATAAGAGCTGAGGCTGCACGCTTACCTCCTGTCCGCACTGAGAAGTGGAAGCTTAGCTGACTTTTTAAAGGAACTTTTATTGTTTAAAGGGAGCCTCAGAGATACGCATGTGCAAAAGTTGCTGCCTTGTTTAGTGAGACAGTTTGAGTGTGACCGGGTTTAGAAGTGGCGGTGGGCAGGCCTGCAGTGACCCACCGCCAGAGGCCTCCCCTCTTCAGCTATGCCTGCTGGCTGCGCATAAGCCTTTTTGTGGGGAAATCCTGCCGGAGGAGGATGGAAAGAGGTGCCTCCCTGCCAGCCTTGGTCAGACCTTGACTTCCCAAGGTCTTTCCCGTTAGTCGCACCTGTGCCTCTGTGCTCGACTCCAGACGTTTCCTGCCTCGTGCTCCCTTTTCAAAC
The DNA here is from genome assembly GCF_036562045.2 of Rhinolophus sinicus. Classification (NCBI taxonomy): domain Eukaryota; kingdom Metazoa; phylum Chordata; class Mammalia; order Chiroptera; family Rhinolophidae; genus Rhinolophus; species Rhinolophus sinicus. Next base: position 197,841,604 of record NC_133752.1, read on the forward strand.
CATGGTGACACTGAGCACATTAGATCTTAGTGCCTGGATGCCTGATGGTTTTTTGGTCTTGATCCAATGGTCACACCTGTCATTGGAATGTCTTAGGAACTCCCGTCTAAATGTGGGTCCATTGTTTCAACCAATGACATTTCCAGCTAAAACTGACTTGACCACTGGCCTGGTCTTTGGGACTTCCAGGGACCCAGGGAAAGCCAGCCACCTTCACAGTACCTCTTCAACCCATGTGGCCTTTCAAAACGCAGATCCCGCTAGGAAGGCATGTCAGGTGCTCCCCTCCTACGCCATGGGTCTTTACTGCTTTCAAAGCAGGAGCACTTGACGTGTCTCCTCTGATGCTCAGCCGTTTGCAGTGGGGGATGGAATCACCCCCCATCTCAAAGTGGAAACAGCCCTGCTCCAATGACGGGCTGCCTGGCGTGGCAGGTCTGTGGCCCTTTCGAGCTCCTGCCAGCCTTCACAACAGGCAGTGCGGCCGCCCCACCCGCCCGTGCTCTGTGGGTTAGGCTTCGGCCTGCAAGGGTTACTTGCTTCAACGTTCAATTCGGGAGAGGCAAGGAAATTATACTGTCTATAGAAGTTGAAAACTCAGATCGATGCCACCAGCTGAAGGCTTACTGATTATTAAAATGTGTCCACGGCAGACCTTTACCACACACCCAACTTTTACACCGTTGGCACTGCCAGGCACTGGGCGGTTCCAAAGCCTGGCTCTGTCTTTGTTCTCGGTTTAAAACGGCCCAGCTTCTCTTCACTATTGGGCCAGCTGACTTACAGGGCTCCCCGCAGGTTAATGATTCTTACCCAGCAAGCCTTTGCATTGAGCTGTCAGTTCAGGGGCCTCTTGCCTTCCTGACAAGTGACCTTCAGACGGCACAGGCGGAAGTGAAGGGCCCCTGAACACCCACAGCAGAAAGGCTCTGAGGACAGCGCAGTGTGCCCTAGTGGGAGGAGCACATGAAGGTTGTGACAAATAAATGCTGACTCATCCTGCACTGTGGTGACAGCACCACCCCAACCAAGGGGCTCTTTGAAGCCATAAAGTTGCCAGGTGGCTGTCCTCTTGCTAAGTCCAGGGACTTTGCCCAGGTCACAGGCCCCTCTGAGGGACCTACCCAGAAAGATCTGAGATTAGGCTCCAAAGGTTGAGGTCTAAGTTTTTGCTCAGATTTTCGTATTTTTTAGGTGCCATTTTAATAGAATTCAGGAAAATGGTCATTGACCCCCCCCCCCCCCGGCCTGTGAAACAGTAGAATAAGAATAAAGGCAGTACATCTGGACTGACTCACAATGTAGGAGACCCAACATATTGTACTTGTCTGGGAGCTACAATATAAAAACGAAAATGTGATATTGGAAGTCTCGTAACAAAAAGACGAGTCTTTATGCTCTAGTTTAAATAATTACATAATGCTTTCCATTATGCTGCTTTTTGTGGAATGCAGCAGATTCTCAAATTTTATTTCAGCAGTGGGCTGCAGGCTTACTAAAACAGAAAGCTGCAGTGTGGCCTGCTTGTTAGAGCAGAAGTGGGGCCACCGCCCAGGCTGCTGTCCACACTGCCTTTTCCCAGCTCCAGGCGCCTTCTCAGACCTGCCGTGGGGCTATCGACTGACCACTTGCTTCTCAAAATTTCAATTTGAGACACGAGAAATATAACCATTTACTTCCCGCTCCCCGAGAAGGGGAGGCCGTGTAACGTGGTCCAGCTGAAGTACAGCCACACCCTTGTGGAACCCTTTGCCAAATGGGACAGACCCAACTGCATCCGTGTGCAATGTCACATGCTGATTGAGGCAACTGATAACATCCAGGACGTCAGTGGCCCCATCACTGTTAAATGCATTCGTTGCCAAAATAAACAAACAAACATCCAGTTTTTACATCATAGATAGCAAATTAAGACCTAGGTCTGTTGTTTTGTTTTTTTTCACTTAAAATGTTTGCTATTTGGGTCAAATGTGAAAAACTTCCCTATTTTTCTCCAAGGCAGGGAATACAGCAGCCTCCTCCTCTCCTGCCCTCTCCCCGCCCCCACCAGCCCACCAGCATCTAAAGTCTGTTAACAAGGTGAGCTGCAGTACCATGCAGGCCGAAGGCTGGTGCAGACAAGCCCCCACGTGGAGCCGGGCCTCCTGGGACAGGGGTGAGCTGGGGGCGGGCCATGTGCCACCAAGTCTAGGCAGGGCGGTCAAGCTTCAGGCCCTGAAGACAAGTGAGTGACCAAGCTTTGCAAAGTAAAATCATTCACTTTGGGGAAATGTCTTCTCTTTTCAAAAGCACAGTCGGTCTGTTCCTTTTTTCAGGCCTAAAAAAATAAATGTACCTCACAAAAGATGAATGCCACTCAGTACTCTTTTTTGGTAAGATTACAGTATTTGTGTTTGAGTATCACTATTTTTTTCTACATTGTATAAAAAGAACCATGTTAATAGCTGTATCTTAAATACTGTGATTTGAGTTTTTAAAAAAAATCCTAATATAAATATTTTACTAACTTACAACCATGTACCTAATAACAAGCATTTGGATTCTTGGAAATCAGTGTTAACTGACATATACTCTTAATCGCCTGCTCTTGGAAACAGCAAGGAAGCTGGAACATCACAACTGAAATACAGCCGCTCACTCGCCGCCGTTTTCCTGTCTGCTGAGCCACGTAGACTGTCTCTGCGGAAATCTGTTCTCTTTGCCACACTTCATGTGCAGGAAGCACAGCGAGTCTGTCTTTATCATTTTTGCCACCTTAAACCCAGGTGAGAAGTCACTGACCTCACACAGCAGTGTCTCGCTAAAGACCACGAACTACTCTTGTGTAGTAAGTCGCTGTCTGCTCTGCCGGGAATTATTACCTGTGGGTTATTATTACCAAAGAACTTTGCAATTTGAAATATTCTGATGGAATATTCACACGGGCTGGTTCTCTGGCAGCCTCCAGATGGCTCAACCCGAAGCATAAAACGGAAACCACATATGTTTCCCATATGTTGTTTTCTGTATCGTGGTAAAATTTCCTCTTGATGTATACCTGTCCCGCCTCCCAGGACCCACAGGGCCCAAGGGGACGACACACACCAGCACGGTGCAGACTTCCAAAGCAAGGCCTGACCTTGGTTTCCCGGCATGTGTATCGTTCCTCTTGATGGGTGCCTTATACTCAAAGTATTTAGGGGAAGACAGACCCCTTGTTTTTACCTAAACAGGAGCAGTTGCAATGCAGATTTTTTGAGCAGGCTCCAGCACCCTCTCCAACTCAGACGCCCTCTCTGAGTTTGGGCGGGGCCCCGGGCCTCCGGAGGCGGGTGTGCAGATGGGCAAACGGCGCTGGGATCTTCCCACTCACGCTAACCGATCGTGGTTCCAGGCAATTAGAAAATGGCTGTAAAATAACTTTTACAAAATCTTGGGTCTTATTCATTTTGCCATTAGGAGATTGAACTGATCAATATACATATTGATTTATATCCTGAATTTATGGGAACTTATATGTTTGGAATGTCCTACTGTAAGACTGATGAATGTAAAGAGTTAATTTCAGGGTACAGTTTTGCCTTAATGGTTTTAAAAAATAAACTATTTTTAAAGATTACTTGGTGAATTTTGAGTGATGCTATGAGGATGAAACCAATCCCCAGACCTTAGGAACGTCTGCCCTCGGCCAGAGCCGTCCCCCGCCCCACTCACCTGACGTGGTCTTCATTTGTACAGAATGCGCCTGGGACAGTGTGGCCGGAACACAATGTCCATTTGTCTGCAGTAACATGAGGCACGGAGAGCTTTTAAAAGTGTGGACATCTGAAAATAAAGCCCAGCCCGCGGCTCGGTCCGTAAAAGCTCTTTATTCATTCTCTCATCGAACAGTTTCTATCACCACCCACGCAGTGTAAGGGGGCCTGGCAGCCATTACACAGTAAGAGAGCAGCACCCACCTTCCTTCTAAGAACCAGCAGACACAGGGGAGCTCATAATCCAGTGTGTCACCATGCTACGGGGGAGCCACGAGGACAGGGGTGTCGGGAGGCGTGCCAGAGGAGGGGCACCATGGTAGAGGGGTTCCAGGTAGAGGAGTGCCAGGAGAGGGGTGCCATGGCAGAGGGGTACCAGGGGGAAGGGGTGTCAGGTGCAGGGGGGCCAGGGGAGGGGCACTATGGTGGAGGGGCGCCATGATGGAGGGGTGCCATGGCAGAGGGGTGCCATGACAGAAGCACCACAGGACATCGGTAGACTGTAGGGGTGGACCTCACGGGCACGAAGAGTTGAGCCCGCTATGGGGAAGCAGCAGGCAAGCAACCGACTGGCTCTGAGGTGCGGCCCTGAGGGAAGGAAGCCGAGGGTATCCCTCTACCTGGGAAGAGAGTTAGGCCTGGAGCCAGACGTGGAAGGAACAGAAGACGATGGAAGCACCAACCCTCAACCACCCGATTCACTGACAGTCCGGAGCGCTGGCGTGACCACACAGGGTCTCCCCACGCTGGACCCACAACCCTGAGACAGCGGGATTTGGTCCCTGTGCTGCTAAGTCCACAGGGCCCGGCAGAGCAACGTGGGAACAGCTCCTGGATCTGATCAGTTGTACGAAGGGCACATCGGCCCCTCCAAGCCCGACTGGGGGTGAGCAGGACACGAGCCAGGGGATGACGCTGCAGGAGGGCCCAGCACCCAGCCTCGGCAGAAAGAGACGGCCAGCAGGCCCAGACTCGGCGTCCCTCTGCTCCTGCCCTGCGGTCCACCCCAGCGCCGGGGCACAGGCTGTCTGCCTGAGGTCTGCCTTGTGGGGGCCTCCTCTGCATGGCTCCCGGCCCTGTTGCTGCTTCAGGCCAGGCTCTAACTCCCCTGAGCCAAGAAACAAGGCCCGGACAGCGGCTTCCAGCTCAGCGCCGTCCCAGCCCCAGGCCACAGAGGCCAGCTGGCCTGGGAGCCCGTGCAGGACTGCAGGGCACTGCTGTGGGCCTGGCAGCCAGCTGCACTCATGTCCGAGCAGTGGGCCGGCTGGCGGGCCTCTTTGATGGAAGTTTCCTTTTCTCTACATCTTGCCGAATTTCCTGAGGGAAGGCATCAATGTGCTCCAGGACACAAGGGAGGCAAAATCTCTTGGAGTAGAATAAGCTGCAGTCCTGAAAGAAGGGGAGGGGGCTGAGTACCACCAGGGAGCAAAGTGCCGCCTCTCCCAGAGGCCAGCCCTTCACCCCATGCTGGGCAGGGGGCTGGGCAGGGTCCCCAAGGATACACGGCAGCTGAGCGGAGGTGGGAAGAGTATAGTCCAAGCCAGAACAGTAAGAGGGAGGCCAGGGCCCGGGGCCTGGCCGGCCACCTCAACGAATGCGGTCTTCACCATGGAGAAAAGACGTGCGGGAGGGGTGGCGGCAAAGAGCCAGGCTCAGACCCGGAGGGCTCTGGGCTGCGGGAGTCATTCATCATTCCGGAGCCTACACTGAGCCTTCCTCCTTTCCGCCTGGGATGGACAGAGGCCAACTCTAAACGCGGCCCATGACACAGCTCCCTTCTTCACACTTCACCCTCAGGCAGAATGCTCGGGGACCTCTCGGAGGGTCCCTCAGATCACAGGGGCCACACTCCTTGGCCACCCACCACATCGCCATCCATCCTTGGGTCTTCTAACAATAGGCTCAGCTGTGCCTGTGACCGGGCCGCCAGCCTTTCCAAACCTCAGTTTCCTTACCTATGAAATGGGTATGATACCTCTTTGCCTGGTTTGGGGCAGGATGGAAAGGAGCCTCACTGGTAAAGCAGGTCCCAAGCACAGGGCCTGGCACACAACAAATGCTCAAGAGAGCACGAGTCCTTCCTCTGGAAGGTCCCCCAAGAACAATGAGAAAGGTCAGCACCCCATGGAGGGAAGCAGCACAGCGGCCATCTGCATAGTTGGTGGGAGGGGGAAGAACTACTGGGGGTCACTGGGGTGGTGCAGACCCTCCAAGAATCCATTTCCATTCCTCAACCCCCCAAGGAGGCCTTCTGCCCCCACTCTTCCCCTTGGCCTGTCCCCTACCCTCTGCTGGCTGCGGGGACCATCCACAATGAGGCGGACTAGCTGGCCTCTAAGAACCACCCGGCCCCCTCACCTAGTGACTGAGGGATGCTAGGTCACCATGGCAAGGAAGGGCTGAGGCTCACACTGTCCTCGCATGTCACCTCTCCCACAATCATGCGTGTGGGGTGCCAGCCACGGAGGGGGAGGGGGAGACAGCCCCAGCCGACGTGGCTTACCCACCGGGCCCACACACACCAGCCTGCTGCACACGCTGCACCTCGAGCCGAGGATCAGGAACTTGTCCTTGTCCGAGGTGAAGGGGTCCTTCATGACGTAGCTCTCCTCCAGAAGGCTGCGGGGCAGGAAGTGATGCCAGTGTTGGAACTTCTGCTGATGGAAGCTTGGAAACAGCAACATGGGCCTCCCTGGGGCCGGCACCCTGTGCGGCTCATTGGGGGAGGAGCTGGCCCCCTGCTCTGAAACGGCCCCGGTGGAGACAAGCATTACTCAGCCGAAGGAAGGGCTGCTGCGGCTCGAGCCCCCAGACCTCAGCCTGATTGCACCGGGGTGGGGGTGGGAGGAACGAGGCCTCCATCCAAGCCCTCCCCCACCCCACCCCAAGCATGGTGACACCCACTCCCGAACTGCCTGCTGCCACACTGGGACAACCAGGGCACATTACACCTGTGTAAGGTGCTGGCCTTACACCGCACATCAGAAAGGAGACCCACGGGGTCCGGAGACAACACCCCCAGTTCCTGGTCAGCAGAGGAACCCGACCAGAAGAAAGAAGCCTTATCCCCTGCCACTTGTCCCATGTGAGTAACATGTTGGTCAACTTTCCTATAATGAGGCATTTGATGAAGGACAAGTTGAAGGTCAAGAGTCAAGCCCGGGGACCCCCTGGCTCTCCTTCACGCCTTCTCTGGGCAGATTATAGGAAGCTGGCCCTTAGGACTCACTCCCACTAGTGCAAGAGCCACAGGCAGGCAGGCTTTCCGCTGGGAAGCAGCAGGCATGGCCACGAGGCCCAGCCCCCCATGAGGAGGCCTCCTTGGCTCCTTTCACTCCCAGCTGCTGGGCTGTTCCAGCCTGAGTCAGTGCTTCTAACCCCAGCTGGAGGAGGTGCTGGACTCTGGGCTGAGCCAGGAGGAAGGGGCTTGCAGGTTCTGGAAGAAAGAGCTGGATGGACCCTGCCCTTGCCCGTGCCTCCTCAGGTCAAACTGAAACATCCAGAGCTGGGCAGGGTGGGCCTGAAGCCAACACCCAAGCCACGTGTCGGAGTCACGCCAACCAGCTCTGGGCCGGGCTTCCTGGGCCACTGGCCACTGGTACTTACATGACAGACTGGCTGTCGGGGGGCTTCTGCCCCACATAGCTGTACGGAGCTGTCAAGGCACAGAGTTGGCACTCAAATACACCCAGGGGATGGCGCTCTGCCTCACACGCCATCTGCAAGATCAAGATACAAGGCACTGCACCTTCAGAACCAAAAGTTACCCATGTGTCAAAGCCTCTCACTGCATGTGTCTTACCCAGAAGATGCAGGGCACCCCTACAGACAAGGAACCTCAAGTTTAGGGCAAGCGCAAGACCTCAAAAAGACCTACTCAAGGTCACACATTATTTTCAAGTGCATGTGAGATATTCACCAAGAGAGATTCTATGCTGGACCATAAAATGAGCCAATTATCAAAAGTGGCTCAAAAAGAAATAGAAAACCTGAATAGCTCTATATCAATGAAGAAAACTGGACTAATAATTTAAATTTTTCCTAAAAAATGAAATAAAACAACACACACAAAAAAATGCCTACATGGTTTTACCAGCAAATTGTCAAGCATTTAAGGAAGAAGTAATACCAACATATAGAAACCGTTTCAGAATATAAACACGTACCCAGTGATTTGATGAGGCCAGTATTACAGGGACACCAAAACTGCCAGGATTGCCCTCATACTGTTAACCAGACAAAGCAAGTACAGGAAAACTACAGACCAATATCCTTCATGAACACAGCTACAAAAATCTTTAGCAAAATATAATGGTACCTCGGTTTTCGAACGTAATCCGTTGGAGTTCTGAAACGTTGGAAAACAGCCGACAGCTGGGCCTCAGGATCTTGCACTCAGCGGAAGCCACGTGACATGTTCGACTTCTGAGGCGTGTTCGAAAACCGAAGCGTTTAATTCTGGCTTTACGGCATTTGTAAACCAAAATGTTCATCAACCGAGACGTTCGAAAACCAAGCTACTACTGTATTAGCAAATTGAATACAAGAATATAAGAAGCCTAATGCATCACGGCTGAGTGGATCCAATTCCAGGAATACAAGGTTGGTTTAACATTTGGAAACCCATGAAAGCAACTTACGACAGTAACAGAATAAAGGAAAAAAGCCACATTATCATTTCAATGTACATAACAAGCATAACAAAATCAGCAGAATGTTACAGAATCCACGGCCCTGAGTGGAGCTTCAAAGCTAAGGGGCTCCCGGACCGACTGCACAATAAACTCCCTTCCTTGGCATTTGGCGCCTGTTTGGTGGGGGTATTACCTTTCCCAGTTACTCCCCCCCCACACACACACACACCCCGGGGTCACTTACTAACCTTCAGAGAGTCCCTGTATTTTCTGACCCCCTTCCCTCTGCCCTTGCTATTCCTCCCACTTGCAAGTCTTCCCCCCACATCTCTGCTGTAGAATTTCCCTCTGGCTTGCCTTTAAGATTTTCCCTTTATCTTTGGCTTTCAGCAGTTTGAAACCTATTTAACTTTTTTTAAAAAATATTATTTATCCTGCTTGCGCTTCTTTAAGCAAGCTTTCACCTGTGGCTTGATCTCTCATTATTTTTGGAAAATTCTTAACCATTATTGCCCGTCTTTCTCCTCTGCTGAGATTGCAGCTGCAAATATGTCAGGCTGTTTGGTGTGTCCCACAGTTCTTGGACCTTCTGTTCTGGGTTTGTTTTTACGCTCTTTTCTGTCTGTGTTGCAGTTTGGGGAGTTTCTACTGACCCGTCTTCAACCAAGTTCCCTGATTGTTTCCTTGGCTCCATCAAGTCATCTGAAGGCGTGCGTCACCTCTGCTGCTTCTCAGCTCTAACCTTTACATCTGACTCTTCCTCGTAGTTTCCTGAAACGCCCCTCCCGAGTCCTGCACGTGCAGGCCCGACCCCGGGATCAGAAGCCCGCGGGCAGCGCAGCCCTCCGTCACCCGACGGCCTCTCCCGCGTCCTCCATCCCGTTCCCAACACCTCAAGCAGCCGTTCCGACCGCTGGCGCTCGGAACCCCGCAGACCCCCACAGAGGCGCCGAGGCCAGGATGCGAGCAGCGGGCGCCTGTAGGGACCGCACCGGCCTCTGGCTCCCATACCTGCCCCAAGCCCCACGCCACTCCACTCACCTCCGCTCTCCGCGCGCAGCCTGCGCCGTCCCTGCCCAACGCGCGTGCGCAGCCCCGCCCCGGCCCCGCCCCCGACGGTCCCGGCGCCCGGTGCGTGTGCGGCCCTTGCCCCCGCCCCGCTGCCCTAGGCGCAGGCGCGGGGCGGGGCTTTGTGGCTGACTTCCGCCTCCGCTGTGTCCGCCGGCTCCCGGGGGTTTGGGGGCTGCAACACCTGGGGAGGACCTAGGCCCGTGCGACCGGAGCTCGCCGACTTGGCCTGCTTTCTGGCAGCTCCAAGGTTCTCGGCTTCTTTCTGGGGTTTCCACCCGGCTCTGCAGAGTCGCGGCTGCTGCCGCGCGGCCCGCACATAACCTGACTGCACGGAGCTTGACACCCATCGTCGTCACTCTTGGTCTCGCGCTTCACGCTCTTCGGACTGAAATACTCAGGTTTTGTTTAGTTCGCTCGCTTGGTACCTGCCGCCCAGTAGGACAGGAGCCCCCTGCATCTGGGCTGCAGACGAGCGACTGTGCCCCTGAGGCATCAGACAAGGTGGGTTCCGCGCAGCCCTTTGGTTTCCTGGGACCTTTATAAGGCTGTGTGCACGTGGGGTGATGTATCACTGTGCTCCGCCAAAGCCCTGACGTGGGGCTGCGACGCCGTCGTGATCTGGGCCCCGCCGTCCTTCGACCTCCCAGGCCTTGCCCGGGTGCACACGGCTGGCACAGTTTCTCCTGCCGCCCAAACTCCCCCTCCCCGAGTCTCTGACAGGCTGTCCCTCGACCTGCAGTGGCCGCCACACCCACCTCGCTCCTGGCCTCCACTGTGTGTACCTGAGTCACCGTTCTGTGTGGCTGGGGGGCCTATTCGAGCCTGCAGGCCTGGCATCTCAGACTTTTTCCTTCTTGGGGAATTGAGAAATAAGGACTATACAAGGCATTTTAGTAATGCTAGGAACAAACTGCTCTTGGATCTGACCTGAGCAAGAGGGGCCCCTGCCCGGGCCCAGAAATTAGCAAGCACTTTGTTTCGTTACTAGAGAATACGCCCGCAGCTGTGCTTATGGCAATGACATTTTCTGGATCAATTCAAAGCATAGAGGAGTGAAAATACTCTATGATACTCTAATGGTGGATAGATGTCATTATATATTTATCCAAACCCGTAGGATGTACGCGATCAAGAGTGAACCCTAGTATAAACTATGGACTCAGCGATGTTGACATGTCACTGTAGGTTCATTAGTTGTAACTAATGTCCCAATCTGCTGGGGATGTTGATGGTGGGGGAGTTTGTGGGGGCGGGGGGAGGAGAGATATGGGAAATCTTATCTTCCCCTTAATTTTGATGTGGACCTAAAACTGCTCTTAAAAAAAACAACAAAAAACTGAAATGACAGTCAAATACAACGTGGGGAACTTAGAACTAGGAAACAGAAGCATTTGCTGGAGTCTGAAGATTCTTGTACAAATAATCCTGAAACTAATTTCTGTAGAGACTATTTTCTGGCCTTTGTGGATCAAAGCATAGTCTCTACTAAAGAGAGATTGGAACAAAGTGAGCAACCTACTGCAGTTTTCAGGTTTTTTTTTCTAATATCCTAACACTAAAAAATGTGAAAAGAGAAAAACTTAATACTGTATGGATCTAAATATGTTGTAAGAAATGGTGATAATAGTGAAATAACGTTTATATCATGACATGGAAATATCTTGTAATATTTTGTGCAATAACGATAATTTGTCACGTGTACCCTCCTTACAATATTTAAACATGATATCAGTATTCCTGGTTCAATTCTAAATCTAAAGCTTTGAGACTTTTATTGACAGTTCCAGTTGCCGTTCCCTCAGCAGAGTGAAGTTTCCCCCAGCTGAAATAATTAAAAACTATTTACAAACTACAATAACTCAAGCACTGTTGTCAATACCACACAATTATGTGAAAGTCTTCATTATTATCAACACGATGACTTCTGAAATGAAGGCAAGAAAAGGAAATCTTACGGAATACAGACATAATAGTTCATGGGTTACATATATCTTTTTACCCACCCAAGCAGTGGCCCATTAACAGAATACCCAGAGGTACACCATAATTCAGTTATGTTTTTGCCAATTTCCAGCTACGTGAAAACCGTAGCTTTACATATAATTTTTTTTATTTTGTCCTTATGAAAGTGTATTTGTCAAGTAGGTGGATAGAAGATTTTATGTATAGTTTGTAAGCTTGTTTTATAACCTTTAAATATTTACACGTAGAGATATTTTCATCCTGCACTGGGCTCCCACAATGTTAGGGGTGGACTTGCTGGGGAAAAGAATTGCCTATATGTTGTGGCAATATTTAACAAAATGTTGCATAAATAGGGTCTTAAGAGAATTGCTTATAAGCTTTTTAAAAATTGCATTACTAAATGAGTATTGTACATCGTGTATTTAAGTGAAGACTGAGAAAGGAAATCTGGAAATCGAGAAATAGGAATTGAGTGCAGATTAGAATTTAAAGCAAAGTATTGCTAATAGCAACAAAAGGGGGGCACAGTGGAAGATTAATTCCTTATGCACCTCATCTCACAGGTAAGTGCCATCCTGTTCATCCCTTTCTCCATTTCTGCCAGAAAAATGAACGTCCAGAGGCTTGCATTTTGCTTTCAGTGCTAATGAAATTCCAGAAGAAGGCCTTCTTTTTTAAAGTAAACTCTTCAAAGTATAACATACATACAGAAAAGTACATACTTCTTAAGTGTACAGCAGGATGAATTTTCACAGTGTGGCCAGCACCCAGATAACGTCCTCCAGAACACAGGCCCCTGGAGGTTTTTTCTGATCAAGGGAAGTTGGCCTCCGTGGAGTGGTGGGGGGAGGCTGCATTTAGAGGCTTGCAAGTAAGTCCTCACTTAATGGAGTCATGGGTTCTTGGAAACTGCGAGTAAGGGAAAATATATATAAGGAACCCATGTGACCAGAGGCTAATGAATATAAACAGAAGTTAAGCTCCTATGGCATATTTCTGATCACAAGAATATCACCAAACTTCTAACTAAAGACCCAAAATGCTTATATGAAACACTAAAGTAAATGTGAGCTATAGATACATTTAAGAAAGACGAATAAAAACAAAGATCGTTATTTTCCAACCCGCTGCTTCTAGTTCAGGGTTGCCGGTGGCTGGAGCCTCCGGCAGCTCAGGGCCCAGGTGGGCACCCATCTTGGACAGAACAGCCATCGCAGGACACGATCACACACCCACACTCTGACTGGGACAATTTAGAGTTTATTTCTCATGCACATCTTTGGGACGTGGGGGGAAACCAGAGTCCCTGGAGAAAACCCACGCAGACATAGAGAGGACGTGCGCTCCGACAGTGGCCCCACCGGGAATCAGTTTTTTTCTCATCAATGTCATAACAAAATGACATTGAACAAAACAACGTTATTCAAGGACTTGCTGTATTTGTTTCCAGTGGACAAAAAGCCTTCAATGTTGTGTTGTTTTTTAAGTAAATAATAGCATAACATAGAAGCAGACCTTAAAAATGTAAGTCTTCATAATTAAAAGTTTGAGTAGATGGACACATTTCTCCTATTGCTACAGAGACATCTCTTTGCATATAAAACTTGTTCATCTAATCTGAGTTAATAAGGGGCTAAACTGAGAACATTCGTCTTTTTTCCAGTGCAATACAGACGTGAAGGTATTCATAACTGCTGCCAACTTGTTCTGGAATATACCTACCCTAGTCCTGGAAATACGATGAGAAAAAAAGGAGTGTTAAAAGACTCTGATATTATTGCCATATCCTGTGAAAATATCCTTCAAAGAAATTTGAATTTTTATTTGTCTCACTTGTTATTTTGTTTTCCCGATAATGTTATCATTCGCATTTCTCTAAACTATATAAATCCTTGCCATTGCTGTGCCAGGTTAGAAGGCCCCTGCTGCGCTCTTCTTTCCCAGGCTGTGGGAGAAGTCCTGTGATTGCTAAACTTCTCGTTGTAACCACAAGTTGAGAGTCTTGTCTTCTCTGCAGGACCTGCAGCTGCCGTCCTGGTCCTCACTCAGGCCGCCTCCGTCCTGGTACGGGCCCCCCCTTCCTGGACCCCTGAGGCCACTCCGGCAGGGACTGCCCACTTGGGCCCTGCGTTTATGACCCTGTAACTCACTCTCCAGCTGCACAGCTCCCAATCATAAGATGCTATGTTGACGTGGGGCGGGGGCCTCTTCTCGCCCCTGGAGCTGTCTTCCTGGGAAGGGAGGCCAACTAGGGTGACCCTGAGCCTTCCGGGCGCCAGGAGAGGGACAAGTCTTTAGCTGATTGGTCCATTTGGGAAGGAAGTCTGGGCACACCCACCCACAGAGCCATGAGTCAGCCACGCCTGCCACCAGTCTCCAAAATCTCTTGCCCCGCTGCCTGCAGCTGAGGCATAAACTCTCACTCTGGGGTTCAGTGGGCAAGTGCATCTGACAGATGGCAGCTGGCCTCCGTCGGCAAAGAGGAGTCATCTGCCCCCACCTCATGTTTACTCTCTCAACCTGTTCAGAAGTCAGGTTGTAAAGAGGGGCTGACTGCAAATGTGCGCTCCAGTCAGACCAGTGGGCCAATGTGGACAGGGCCACACCTGTGACCTCTGCGCAGGACACTTGGAAAATCCAGATCTGACCTTGTGACCCTAACTGAGGGGCCTTGCGTGGGTCACTAAACCTCTTGTTCTCACCGGGGAGAGAAGACGGTGCTCAGACATCCCCAGGAAGAACCGATGGAAGCTGGCACGTGTGCCTGCCAGGGTCACAGGGACGGTGGTGAGCAACCAACCCCTGGTACAAAGCGGTCAGCGGCTGACTGTGTTGTCCCACTTTTCCAGCCCTGACTTTCAGGACAGGGCCCCACGTGTAGGTGCCCCTCTTGCAGAAATCACGACTCACATTTAATTCTGATACAGCATCCTCACGAATGAAGACACTTCTGAGTAAAAATACAACAGCTGCCAGCCCATGTTTCTCTTAAACAATAAACCACATGTTCTTTATTATTCAATAACAATCCACCAGGCTATAAATAATCAAAAGCCCAAGTCCTGGATGTATGTATTTCCAGATCTAGTATATAGAACATTTACTATCTTCCAGTGTGAACCCACACGCACACATACCTTTTTGTTTTTTAACAACAATTTTGTCTCATGGCCAGAAAATGTTACTACATTTTACATCCTTAACTTGAAGGAGCCTTAGGGAATAGATGGGGAGTGTCACACTTCTGCCCCATTCCCACCCCTATAGTCCCAAACTCTATGGCAAGTCCTGGAACTCCCCACAGGCCCTCAGGCACTGACCCAGCTGGAATGTGGGGGTGGAGAAGGGGGTCGAGGAAGCTCTGATCCGCGAAAGGAAGCCCCAGCGAGGTGTGCTGGGGGCTCTGTAGCTCCCTCCCCCAAACCTGGGTCTCCAACCTGTAAACTGCTGAGGGCTTCAAAGACATCTAACTCCCTCTAAAGGAGCTCGTCCCAGAACTCACCTGCTGTCACCTCCTCTCTCCCCAGGTCACGTGCCCAAGTGTAGAGGCCAAGAGGGTATATTTCCAAATGTAGGGGTGTGCCTTATGAATGATGTGGTAGAAAGCATGACTGAGACACCAAACATTTCTTAATTCCACAAACTGAGCATTTCAGGGAGACCCTTGTCTGTGGCCCTGGAAACCATCATGGATCACACAACGAGATAAACCATTTTCCTCCCGTTAATGCTTCTGGTCTTCAGCCCCAGATAGCGGCGGCTATTCTTCTCTGGCTGCCCGTACAGCATGTCCACAAAGAACTCGGGTTCGTCTTTGGCCTTGGATTGGAAGGACAGAAAGCCAAACACAGTTCTGAGCTTGCCGTACAGATAGGCCACTGCTTCCACTTCGTCTGAAGGGTCCTCATACACGGGCTGCTTCATGTCCTTACAGGCCGACAAAATCACTGCCTGAAACAAGTTGATCAATACGCAGATCATCACCAGCATAAATGATGACAGGAACAGGACCCCAATGACCTTGTTATGGAAAAATTCAGTGTTCTGAAAGGCTGACACGCAGTAGGAGAAGATTGTCTGAGTGGCATGGCTCAAGTTACTGTAGTTCCACTCGTGCTGACCGAATACCAGGTAGCCGAAAGCCATGTACATGAAGAAATACACGGACACAACGAGTGCCATGTGGCAGATGGCAGGCAGGGCGGTCTGGATGGCCCTCTGAGCCAGGCGCACATCATAGAGGAATCTGGAATACCAGAGGGTCTTCAAAAGTGTCAGAAAGAGCAGGAAACCCAAAATGATCCTCATGCTGTGATCCACTCCAGAAACTGTGTGAAAGGGAATGAAATCCACAGAGTTAGACGAGTAAAACCGAATTATGCCGGTGGCCAAGAAGTGTTTCCTGACAAAGAGCACAATTAGCACAGCAAACGTGCACTTCAGAGCGAAGTTGAGCAAATTGTACATGCTTCTCACGTAGGAGGCCCTCTCTTGCATGATGGTGTAGCCCTCATCGACGATGTAGGCCCAAAAAAAAATGAGGATGGCCACGTACAGGTAGACTTCTGCTGACGTTTTCCTGTTGAAATCAGCAAGTGAGAAAGAGTGCACAGATACGCTCGTGTGCACGACTCCTAACTGCGAAACCTCAAACATGACCGAAATGCTGCAGAACAGATTTACATCTGGATTAAAAGTTGTTAGATCCAGAATCACAGCCCATGTCTTCTCATCCAGCCAGTTGCTGCTTTGTAGTTCTTTGAGCCTCCATGTGGAATTAGATTCCTGCTGATCTGGAAAAAAATGGAAAGCATACCCACCTGACCCATAGGTGTGTAGAAGTCCATGGGAATAATATACCCATCTCTTTTCTGGAGGCTTATAAGTAAACCCTTTGGTATTCTTGTCGGTCACCTGCTTATCAACTTTATTCCAAAAGCTAGTGTAGCTTTTTGTGTCTTCTCGGTCGGTGTCATATTTGGGATGACAGTGAATTTCTCCTTTGATGCTATTTAGCGCAAAGCTTTTGGCAGGCAGACATGCTTTCTCACCAGGCTTTGCCCTTACTTGCCTCATCAGAGGAAGGCCGAGGATTTTGGACGAGCTGTCGGGAAGAAACGTTGGATTCAGGGAGTTGTGGAGCAAAGGCAACAGCACGCCATTGAGCCACCCGTAGATGTCCTCCAGCTTGGTCACCGTAGCAAGATCCACAGAGAACTGATCGCGAATGAACTGATTATAGTGGAAGCTGTCTGTGTGGCATAGCAGAGGGACAAGTGTCACCAGAAGGGCTAGAAAGATCAAGTGAGTTAGAATGTAACTCAGGAACAGGACGGCTCTTCTCTTGATCCTCTTCTTTCTTTTGAATATTCTGATTTCGTCTTCTGTGAGGGGCTGGTACATCCTGGTGCCTCGGATATAGGTGATGTACTTATGTCGCTTGAGCATCTCCTCTGGATGCAGCTGTGTGTTCTGCAGCATGACCTCGGTGTAACGATGCCTGCTCCCCCACGAGAGGTTTTTACAGTACTTGAGCTTTCCCGCCCTGATGCTTGACACAAGCATAATTTTAGAGGGCTGCACCAGAAAAACGGACTGACAGAACGAACAAAACGATGCAAAGAGCCATTCTACTGACGTTTCATAGCCATAAGTTAGTCCGTAAAATACAATAAAGAATGAGGATATACCAGAAGTGGTAAAAACCAAGAACCAGGCTACATAAACACACCACCAAGGCAGAACAACCCTGGGCTTGGTGAGGGGCTCAGAAGGGGGCTCTGCAGAATAAACACCTTGGTTGTCTGTCACATTTTCATTGTTGGCATTTGTATTAATATTTGTCCTGGGGGTGTGTGAGACCTTGCTTTTGGCTTTCTTATCCTGGCGCCCTTTCTTCAAGTTCGCCTTAACAGGAGACTTATGGAGTCCAGGACTTTTCCTAGAAGGAAGCCCTTCAGCCTCTCCTGAGGGGGCCTCCTCAGTCTCGTGAGCATGCCACTTCTCCAAGCGTTCCTCCCAGTGTCCACTCGCCGCCAAAACCCAGGGCTGCTTCTGAGGGGACACCTCTTCTAGAGTCGCCAGAGGTTTCCTCTGGGAATAGATGAACAACGAAGTGATCATTACTTGCACAGGAATCGTGATTAAGACACTTTGCAATCCTATCGTCATCGATCTGATATATCGGCTCCCTTCTGACGCAGTTTCTTTTTGTTTACTTAGATTAAAGAACATAATATTACACACGAGGGAGGACAGCAACATTGCTAAACAACAAGACAGTCTCTGGAGCCTATTGAACGGTTTGTCAACGACGCCAGCAAACACAGAGAACCACATGTGCTTTGTCCCCAGCTCATCCGTCATATGTATAAGGAAGAAGTCCTCTCTCTTGAGAGGCTTGTCTGGGTCAGTCACATGAAACGTCCTGTCCAAAGAGGTGTCAACAGAAAGCCACTTCCGACACATGAACAGCCAGATGTGTCTGCTAAACAGATTTTCCACTTTGATTCTACTTAGATACCAGCTGGGGGCTCTGCCCTGGTTGTTGTGCCACACGCGAATGGAATGAATGTCCCCCAAGTCACTTTTTGTTGTTAGGAGGAAAGTGTGGATGCTTCCTCGGTAGAGAGTTACAAAGTCTGGGTAGCTTAAACAGTGTACATCGCTAGTGCTTTCTGTCCCTCTAAGTTGGACAAAGACACTGGCCCTGGTCCCAGCCCCACAACGGCTTCCTGTAAAAATAGTGACTAGGTAACATATGTTATCATAAGGATCGTTATCAGGCAGAACTATGACATGTTCCCGAAGGTACTGGTCGGTTTCATCCCTGTGCAAGGCCCAGAAAGCTAGGACTATGTACATGAGCATGAGGAAGAGGACAGTGAAGACAGTCACAGGGTTTTGGGTAATGTTCTTGATGACCTCTAACCGCAGATCTACAGGATTAGGGGCCACAATCACCTTGGCCGTCAAATAGCGGGCGTGCAGGCGAATGTTGGCTAATCCCATTGCATTCAGCTGCCGCCTGACCCTCCCTGCGTGCTTACAGATACAGTGCACTCTGTCCCAGGTGGTCTTGTCTCCAAGGACACAGGTATCTTCTCTCCAGTCACTCTGGATCCCATACATTTCCAAGCATTGAACGCTGAAAACAGCAATTCTCACTAGCTTGTCACTGAGCTTCATGACAAAACGAGGAGCCTGCAGAACCACGGTGACGGCGTACTCAGATGAGTGGCTTCGCTGAGCTATGACTTGCAGGAGGGACAGCGGAAGGCACAGCACGCGGGCCACCTTAACTGTACAGGCTGCATCAAACAGGCCACTCTGGTTGGCAATTGGAGGGATGTCATGGGGCACGAGGAAGGTGGCAACCAACGCACTGGGGCTGATCTGACTGCCAGTGTACACCAAGGCCGTGAACAGCACGGTCACTTCCGTCACAATGTGAACCAACACCTCCTTCCCTGCTCCGCTGTCCACTTCAAAGCGAAACGCCCCTGTTGTCTTTCTCAAGGACTCAGCAACATTATTAGGTTCATTGTCAGGCCCCACTGTGAGATTAAAAGCTGCAAAGCTCAGGTTTTTTCTGCGGAGGTACACTTCCGCTACATCAGGTGTGATCTCTATCACATCTCCTTTAGCTGTGGTTCCTGTCATTCTGAATCCAACCACATCTGCTGAAATGTTTTCCTGATAATTTAACCAAGGAAAGGGGTCACCTGCAAACTCACAAAACATCATAGAAATTGGAGCATTTTCAGACAAAGCAGGGACACTGCTCACATTTAGTACTGGATGAAAACAATTTAGACAGTGTTTCTCATTGCCTAAGATGCTGTTAACAACCCACTTTTCCGTTTTCTTGACATACATGTTAAAGCTCGAAGACCTCATTACAGTGGTTTCATTCCCCGGCACTTTACCAGTCAATATAGGGTCTGCTAGAGATTCTAATACATAGAAAGGGGCATCAACAACTTCGTGACGAGCAATCATCTGAAAGATATTGGATAAACTTGTTAATATTCCAGTGCTCACGATTTCTATTTGTTCAGAGCGCAAGTGTTTATCTTTTTGCCGATGCTGTTGTAGGGCTTGATTTGCTTGCCAAATCCTCAGGGTGGCAAGATTCTGAGCAACTCGAGTGAATTCAGAGACTCTCTGGGTTAATTCAGCAATAGCCATGGCTACCTGGCTAATTTCCACCAAATTGCTTACAGGGAGAATGAAAGACTGATTGACGAGGTGTTCGCGCAGCATGGATTTGTCCTCTTGCAGAGCTGATTCGGGTTTTATGCTATTCAAAACGGAGGCTGCTATGTACATTAAGTAGCCCGCAGGTAAAAAATCCTGCTTTTGAAGCAAAGTGGATATCTCTGAGTTCGGTCCTATGGTGAAATTGAATAACTGATGCAGCACAGTCTTTGATGAGTTTTTGTCAGTAGGAGCTTGTACAGTGGCGTACAAAGTCACCTGAGAGAAAGCTCCTAGAGAGTCATACACCTGGACATAGATCTTCACAGCGTAATGATTGACCAGCGCACCGACAGGGAGAAAGGAAGGGGGTGATACGGGCCCATTGCCCATATACAGGGTGGACCCCAATGTGTTCTCTTTTAAAGAACTGATTTCACCAAAACCATGCAAATTAGAAACTATCATTCTATATGTAAGAGGGGTGTTCAGATCCTTAAAATTACTGCACTGGATAACAAACTTAGTAAAAAATGCAATTCCGTTAGCTGGATTAATTTTGCATTCTCCGATTTCAGGGACATGGTTAACAATAAAGGGATGCCTGAGAACCAAGTTCACTCCACTCCAAGTTGCTAGAGCTACAGAAATCCAAAACTTAGCTTCAAAAAATTGCCTAAAAGCAAACGCTTTTATAGATAAGTAATCACTATTCCTCCCTGTTGCAGTTTGCCCCATCCAATCAAATCCCATCTCATTCCCCGAAGGCGACAGAATCGACCACTTATAGACATCATGGCTTATGGCACAATTTGTGCAATTAAGAAACAAAGAAAATCTATCGGATATAACCAAAATTGTATCACAATTTTCAATACATGAAATATGTGCTCTAGGTGTTGGTCCTTGGAGCACTTGTACCCTTTTATCAGCAAATGCTGTTCTGCCACTCTTTTGTATCACCATTCTGAAAAAATACTCATGGTTGCCTTTAAGTGTTTCTGGCAAAAGTGTGAGGGCCGGGCCCGAGGCCCATGTCCACTTGAGATCAGCCTGTGCTGGAAGACAAACATCCTTGCTCATCACTGTTATTTTATCTCCCTCATAGTTTCTTGGATTTGTGGTACAGTACCAAAGAAAATGGAGTCCCTCTAAAGGGTTGTCTGCATCTGGATCAGAGGACATCGATCCATTCAGAACCAGCCCATCTGTGAAATTAATTGTTATGTTGGGATCCCCAAGAATAACCGCCTTCAGGGGACTTCTAACAATAGCGACAT
The DNA here is from genome assembly GCF_036562045.2 of Rhinolophus sinicus. Classification (NCBI taxonomy): domain Eukaryota; kingdom Metazoa; phylum Chordata; class Mammalia; order Chiroptera; family Rhinolophidae; genus Rhinolophus; species Rhinolophus sinicus. The sequence continues at coordinate 197,862,487 of NC_133752.1, forward strand.
AGATGTGATCGGAGGCTTTCACCACATTCGGTTTTAGAGTCGCCGTGGCCACCACCACTAAGAGTCTGAACACATACACCCCCCAAGATAAAGACTCCTTGGGGATGTGCACAACTGTTGGATCACTCGGGAACTGGAGTTGTGTGACACTCAAAGGTTTAGTCCAGTCCGGCACATCAGATACTGAAGGCACAGAAAAGACATTCCAACGATGAACAGAGGTCTTGGGGAATGGGCAGTCATACTCGACGGTGGCATTGAGGGAAGCTTCCATCTTCCTGGTCAACACCAGGGGAGACCCGTCTTTGTCCCTGTTGATCTTTACCTTTGTGATAACACAAACATCCTGTGTTGATAACTGACAGGACACTGAAGACGCCGTGACTTGGGAACTGTCCGCGTTGACAGCTTCTAAAACAACAGGCGTGGGCCCATCTGTAGGACACTTGGTTTGTGCCACGTAGCCCCAGTGGGGTTGAGGGCCGCTGGGCACAACGGAGCGGGGCAACATGTGGACAGCGGAGGAGGCTTCCCGGGGCCTGGCCAGCCCGAGGTGAAAGGTCCATTCCAGAGGCCCAAGCGAGCGCTGCAGGGGGGTGAACCACTGTAGGGAGAGCTGGCCTCGCGGCGCTGAGAGGTGCAGGTCCACGTGGCTGGGCTCCGCGCGGCGGGCACGGCGGGAGCGTTGGGCGCCGAGCAGTACACGCACGTGGAGGCAGTGCTGGCGCGGCCCGCGGGAGGAGCAGAGGCCACGGCCACCGCTCAGCACCACGCCGCCTCCCGGGAACGCGCGGGGCCACAGGCTGAGGCGGACGCAGCCGCGGAGCAGCCCCAGACCCGGGGCGCCCCTTACCGAGCGCGGTGTGGCCGCCAAGCCCGGCGCCGAGACGCAGACCCGGGCCTTGGACGGGGGTCCGTGGGTTGCGGCGGGCGCCCCCGGGACCGGGACGGTGGCCGGGGCCTCGCGAGGAGCGAGGGGCGGAGGGAAGCGGCTGCAGCCCCAGTCTAGGCCCAGGCCCAGGCCCAGGAGAAGGAGCGCGGGCCCTGGCCCCATGGAGCCTGCCTGGGGAAAGCTGGGAGGCGCCGCCGAGTCCGCAGGGGTGGGCCAACGGCCGAGGGGGCGCGGGCCACGGGGGTCATGGGGCAGCAGGGTCACGGGGTGGCGTGGTTGCTGAGGTTCCCCGAGCAGTGAGTTGGGCCCAGGCTGCGGGCGCCTGGACCCCTTCCCACGCCTGTGTTGACTTCACATCAGGGCCTGCTTGTGGGATTAATTCGGCCCAGTTTCCTGACCCACTGGGAAGGCCCCTTAGAAGGAATCCCACTCCCCTGGAAAAATAGGAAACGGTGGCAATCAAGAGGGACTGGAAGCCCCCCGAATGCTCAGGGAGGTCTGACTTTGGGTTTCTTACTTTCCTTTTCTTTTTCTGCTTTCTTAAGGTGAAACCCTGAGTCATGGATTTTAAATTTTTCTTCTTTTGTAAAGAAGCATCTACCGTGTTTCCCCAAAAATAAGACCTAGCTGGACAATCAGCTCTAAAGCGTCTTTTGGAGCAAAAATTAATACGAGACCCGGTCTTATTTTACTGTAATTTAAGACCAGCTCTTATATAATATAATGTAAGACCGGGTCTCATATTAATTTTTGCTCCTAAAGACTCATTAGAGCTGATTGTCTGGCTAGGTCTTATTTTCAGGGAAACACAGTAATGTAACTTTCCCGCCAAACACCACTTAACTGCAGCCAGCATCTTTGTTGTATTTTTATCATTCAATTAAAAGTATTTTTAATTTCCCCTATTTGGGTTTTGACCTGTGAATTAAAAGTGTGTTCTTTAATTTCCAGACATTTGGAGTTTCCATGAAAATCTTATGGTTACTGATTTCTAATTTAATTCTGTAGTGGTTAGAGGATATATTTATTCTGTGTGATTTCTATCCCTTTAAATTCATGGAGACTTGTTTGAAAGCCCATGGTCTGGTCTGTCTGGCTGTATGTTCCACGTGCACTTAAAAATGTGTATTCCACTGTTTGGGGGTAGCGTTCCATAAATGTCAATTAGATCAAGCTGGCTGTAGTTTTTCTTATCTTTTCTGAAATTTTGTCTAGTTATTCTATCTAATTGCTGAGAGAGGGTATTAATTTCTCCTACAATGACTGTGGAATTATCTTTCATTTTATAATTCTGTCAGTTTTGGCTTTGTGTATTTTGGGGCTCTATTTGTTAGGTGCATACACATTTGTGGTTATGTCTTCTTGACGAATTGCTCCTTTTATCATTATGAAATGTCTCTGTTTATCTCTGATAATAATCTTTGTTTTGAGGTCTATTTTACCTGACATTAAAGTAGCCACACTATATGTCAATTATGTCTCAATAAAACTAGGGGGACAATTAAATAAAATAGCCACACTAGCCTTCTTCTCCTTACTGTCTCTATGTCATATCTTTTTTTTCATTAGTTTACTTTCAACTTACTTATGTCTTCATATTTAAAATGGTCTTTTGTAGGCAATATTTAATAGGGTTTTATTTTTTTTATCCTGGGTGCGAAGTGGCATTTCCTTGTGGTTTTGATTTGCATTTCCTTGATGACTAAAGATGTTGAGCATCTTTTTAAGTGTCTATTGGCCATTTGTATATTTTAGTCAGAGAAATGTTTAATCACATCTTTTGCTCAAGTTTGAACTGGGCTGTTTGTCATTTGCTGTTGAGTTGTAAGAAGTCTTTATGTATTCTGAATCCTAGACTCTTATCCAATATATGATTTGCAAATATTTCTCCCATTCCAGTTTGTCGTTTCGCTTTCTTGATAATGTCCTTTGATGCAGAAAAGTTGTTAATTTTTATGAAATCCAGTTTTTCATTTTCTTTGGTTGCTTGTCCTTTTGGTGTCATTGCTGAAAAAATAACTATTGCGCAATCCAATATCACAAAGATTTAGACCCAGGGTTTTTTCTAAGAGTTTTATAGTTTCATCTCTTACATAAGACAAGTAATATTTTAATGCAATATTTTTGAAAATCAAAATTAATGCAAAAAATTCATGAACAAAATGTCACCATTTTAAATAAGGACAGGATCTGACCCTGCACTTGAACTACTACTTGGCTCCTGCATCCTTGGGGAAGGTGGGAAGAGGTTAGATTAAATTGGGAGAGAGCAGTGGAGGCTAGAGGTTTGTAGCTGCTGGCAGAGCTCAGGCGGAGAAGCTGATACTGCGGTGATACTACCGCCGCAAGTCCTTGAGAGGGAGAGGGGATGGGACGCGGACACCGGTTGGATAACACAGCAGAGCCAGTCGCATGGGATTTGGCCAAAAATGACCTCTATGAATGTGTGCGTGCAGGCGCGCAGGTTCCAGGTGGGACTGCAAAGACTTTGAAAACGACCGCTGTCCTAGGACTCCCCTGCCTCCCAAGGGGCACTGCAGGCTCCTGCCCAAAAGGGTTCCCAGTAGGGAGGAGGCTCCTGGTGTGTGTGGGGAACGAGAGGAGTTGGGGAGCAAAACCGGGCTGGAGGACGGTGAACGCATCCCTCCGCCGCGCGTTAGGCCCTCCCGCCCCAGGCGATGGGGTAGGCAGGCGCGTACACCCAGGCGCACAGCAAAGCGTGCCCCGCTCCAGGAGGCCGGGTGGCCGGAGCCCCGGAGGCGGAGCCCGCGGACCGCCGCGGGCGGACTGGCCACAGCGCGGCGTCGTCTCTGGGCCCGGTGTTCTCCGGGACCGCCGAGGTGACCTGGCCTCTCGGGAGGGTGGGTCCGAAGCCGACCAGTGAGCGAGCCGGAGGGCGCGCCCGCCCCCGCCCCGCCCCGCCCCCGCCCCTCGCGCGCCGCCCCCCTCGGCGCGCCCGCCCCGCCCCCGCCCCCAACCGGAAGGCCGCGGCGGCGCGGTGAACTGGGACCCCGACACCCAGCGCGTACTATGGCTGCTCCCGTCCCGCTGCGCGACTGCCAGGTATGCGGAGGCCCTGTGCCCAGCGGCCCGTGCCCAGAGACCCCGGGACCTCCAAAAAGGCATGAACCCCGGCCTGGCACAGCAGGGACGCTGGGCGTTAGTGAGGGTCCCCGCCAGGGCCGGGAGCCTGGCTTATTTTGCAGATGAGGGAGGTGCAGTTCAGAGGGGCAGGGGACTTGCCCACAGCCACGCGACACTCAACCCGAGGGGCGGCCGCAGAGCTGGCGGGGAGTGGAGGACGTTTCCCTGCCCTGGGGAGTCGCCGGTCAGTCGGCGCACCCCACGCAGGACTCGGAGGCAGCAGTTATAGTGAACAGTTCTGATAGTCTCGAGATGTTTCCACTGACCTGAAGGTCCGAATAGTCCTATAAAGTGGAGCGATGAAAGGAGTTGCTTCAGGGGTTGACCGTGTACATACACCTTGCCAACCAGTTGGAAAGACCACTCTCCCCAGCCTGGCACTCGAGCACTCGATCCCTGGTCTGCCCTCGCAGACTTCCCCGCAGCCTGATCAGGGACTCCCACTTACTGAGTGTCTGCTCCCCGGGGAAACTTCACAGTCCGCCCGGATGCATCCTCTAGCCTCATTCACAAAGGGTCTGAGGGAGGACCTTGCCTGAGGACACAGCTAAAGGCCACTGGGATCTGCTTGGGGACCTGTCCCCCTGCGCTCAGCTCTCTCTTGCTCAGCACCATCTATGAAATCTGGGAGTTCGGGGCCACCCCACATGGCTGATACTTGGCATTCAGAGATCTTCTGTGCTTGGGGGTTGGGGTTCGTGTGTGTTTATGTTTGGAGGGCAACGTGGCGTAAGGCACTGATATGCTCTCTCACTGTGTGTAGGCGTGGAAGGATGCTGGGCTCCCGCTCTCAACCCCAAGCAACGAGGCCTGCAAGCTGTTTGATGCCACCCTGACCCAGGTATGCCTGCACAGGGAAGCCGGGCCCCTTCTGTAAAGGTCCACGGTGAGGTTTCTTAAGTTGGTGAATGCTCTTAATTAGTTTTTCATTTTTAAATTTTGGGTGCATCTCACGAAGTGAAGGGTACTTACACAAGTGTACAGGGACGCCGTCCTCCCACCTAACCAATTGCTTAAATGGACATCCCGACTGACGTTTCATCTGCTCTGCTCTCATGGGGAGTCAAGCTGGGAACGATGGCTGTGAGCAGTGCAGGACTCGAAGTGTTCAGAGCTTTACATCTTTATCAGCACTTCTGATTTCATAAATAATGAAGGCCATCGACCCATTCCTACCAAGTCTCCTGGGAAACTTAGGTAGAGTGAGGCTTCATGGGAACCATTCTTTTTTTTGGGGGGGGATATTGGGGAATAGTGTGTTTTTCCAGGGCCCATCAGCTCCAAGTCATTGTCCTTCAATCTAGTTGTAGAGGGAGCAGCTCAGCTCCAAGTCCAGTTGCCGTTTTCAATCTTTAGTTGCGGGGGGCGCAGCCCACCATCCCATGTGGGAGTTGAACCGGCAATCTTGTTGAGAGCTTGCGCTCTAACCAACTGAGCCATCCGACTGCCCCAGACATTCTTTATAATGCTTTGGTCAAACAAAGCCCCACAGCCAGTGGCTCAGAAGGTGGAGGATACTTTTTAAATTGCATGGTGACTTTAGCGGTCTCCTGCGATGGAATCTGTGTCCTCTGTACCCCAGGACTGGGCACATAGAAACATCTCTGCCAGTGCCAGGCATGGCTGAGAGGTCCCCGTAGAGGCGGGAGGTGGGAGGACAGCAGCAGGCTCTTTGTTAGGGATGGTCTGTGAGGGTGCTGAGCCCTGCACAGGGGGCCATGAAGGGGGGGGGGGTTTGGCAGGGAGGGGAGGTGGCCAGCTGAGGGTTGTATGTGGGGCTGCTCCTTTCAGGGTGTGAGACCCTGTCCTGGGGCTAATCTGTGAATCTACTGCTCTCAGCTATGGCTGTTCTAGGACCTTCCACCATATTGCCAGTCATTTCTAACACCAATGAAGGAGCCGACAGTTTTAGGACTAGAGGGTCTCAGAAGTAAGGTCCAACTACTTTGTGTGACAGATGGGGAAGCTGAGGCCCAGAGAGCTGACTTGTGCACAGTGAGCTAGAGGTGGAGTAGAATGTGCCTGGGTCACATACACGGATAGGAAACTAGAGCTGGTCTTTAGCAGGAGCTGTGAGACAGACCGCTGCCTACTGACTCCATCCATGCAGCACAAAGACCAAGGAAGCTTCTAGAAACATGAGGGCCATACAAGACACAACTGGTGAAGTGCGGTTAGCGTGCCAAGGAGCTCCACTGGGTGCATTTGAGCTCTATTTGTGCCCTTCCCACACCTTTTGCCCTCTGGGACCACCTAACTGCTTATACCGCATGTTCCTCAGTGTGGTACCAGCCCACCCACCCCCTGCCTGTGCACAGTCTGTCTTGCGTATCGGCCTCTCTGTGCCATCCTGTGTTAGAGCATGGGTTCTTTGAGTCTCCGCATCAATTCCCCAGGGTCTTGTTAAAATATACGTGCTAATTCTGTGTAGATGTAGGCTGGACATCTGACAGGACACGTTCTCAAATCCAATGCATTATTATGGTCTTAGGATTTTTAAAAATAGGCATTTTTGTTTTGTTTTGTTTTTTAAAAAAGGACTAGAAACAAATACACCAAATTGTTAAAAAGGTGATGAGATGACTTTAAGGGTAAGTTTTTATCTTACAGCTTTCAAGGCTCCACCTGACTTTCGATAATGAATGTTTACTGCTGTCCTTTTTCAAAGGAATGAAGAAGAAGTGCCCAATGTCAAGGCCCTTCTCAGGGCTGAAGCAGCTGACGTTGTGGGCAGGCCACCTGTCAGGCAGAGCCATCCTTTAGATGTTTCATTTTTGGAAATGGCAGCCTCACCAGCCCTAGAAAATGTGCTTTGAGTTGTGTGAATTCAGTCTTTTCATCTGAGATCAACCCAGTTATGGTTTCTTTGAGTTAGAGTCCAGAAAACACTCAATATTCTAGAAAGAAACACAAATCCTGATTTAGATACATGCCTTCAGTAACGTGGCGAAAGCCTCACTGGGACAGCTTGGTCTTACCTTCTGTATTGCAGTATGTGAAATGGACCAATGACAGGAGTCTCGGAGGCATTGAGGGCTGCCTGTCCAAGCTGAAAGCAGCAGACCCGACCTTCGGTGAGTGACGCTGTCCTGGTTGAGGGGCCCCTTGTCACCCGTCAGCCCTACTCTGGTTCCCTGACTGAGGGACTCAGCTGGGTTGGGGAGGACACGCCAGGTGACAGTGACCAGGCTGGCATTTCCATGGAGGGAGGAAGGGAAGATGATGGCCAGTGTTGTGCTTGGAATAACAACTGCTCCCATGGAGATGCCAGGTTCTAGAGAAGGCATCTTTCCAATTTTTTCCCTAATTGTACATCAATTCTGCAAGGAAGACACTGATCCCACTTCTCAGATGCGGACAGTGAGGCTCAGAGAGAGTCAGAAAGGTATGCAAAGCCACCAGCTGGTAGTGGACGAGCTGGGTTCAGACAAGGCTGTCTGAATCCAGAGCCAAACCCGCCCCTGGAATACAGGAGGAGGCTCCTGCAGCCTTTCCGGGGGCTAGGGAAGCCTCACCCAGCGCGCTGGGGCCGGGAGGGCCCCCGCAGTGACCCACGTATACAGCAGACATGGGGAGTTCAGCCCAGTGCATTCCAGAACTGCAGGAGCATGGCCCCAGTGTGGGGTGAGGTCCCTGGCCTGGGAGAAGGGCTAAGGAGGGGAGGGAGGGCATCAGGGACCTCCCCCTTCCCACTCCATTGTGGCCAGGTCCCTCTGAGGGCAGGGGCACAAAACGGGGAGGAAGAAAGAAGCTGAACCCAGCCTGTGGGGGGAGCCAGGGTCTCTGAGCAGACCAGGGCCCCAGTCAGAAGCAGGGGCCACATAGAGAGTCCCAGCGCTTTGCTTAGTTCCCAGGTCCCCAGCCTGGGCCAACAGCTGAATTCCAAATGCTACTGGACATCCTGCCTCTGTCAGGATGGGGCCTAGAAGCCCAGGTAGGGCCTGGGGACCTGTATACCTGCCAGCAAGCCTGTTACAAGGGCCTCAAGGCCCACCCCCACCCCCACGCTCTCAGTGCGTGAGAGCAGCCAAGATGGAATCGTGGCTTCTGTGCTTCTGGGACCAGCCGCCGACAGCATCTACTGCGTGTCCCCTGGAGGCCCTGTACTGGTTGCAGTGATAAACCAGCTGATGAGTGCAGCAAGGGGGACGCCACGGGAGCCTGCAGGCGTTCCCTAAGCAGTGTAGCCAGTGATTAGGTGCTCCAGACATTGGCTCTCACCAGGATGCCCTCGTTAGACAGATGTTTGTCACGTTGCAGGATGCTTTTAGGGTTGCCGCTCCTCCACGTGCATGGTGAGGGCCCAGGCGGAGTTCTGTACTGTTGGTGGGGGACATAGCGCACAGCCTACCCGCTGCCTGGCTTGTCCCTCCTGGGACGTGGGGTGTTTATGTCACACTCGGGGCTGGGCTGGGCTGGGCTGGGCCATCTGACTCACTAGCTGCTCTCCGACCTCTCACCAGCGATGGGCCACGCCATTTCTAATGGCCTCGTGCTGATTGGCACTGGAAGCTCCGTGAGGCTGGACAAAGAACTGGATCTGGCTGTGAAGAACATGGTGGAGATTTCCAAAACCCAGCCACTGACGCAGCGGGAGAGGCTGCACGTGTCTGCCGTAGAGACCTTCGCCAAGGGGTGAGGGGCCTCCCTGGGCCAGGGCGCTGGCGCCACGAGGCTGTGCTGGGTGGTGCCACAGGTTGCCCAGCGCTCCTGGAAAGGGGTCCTTGGGGTGTCCTGCCTCCTGAGCCCATCTGATTGAAAATCACATCCTGCCTGCTGCCGTGTCCTCAGCTGATGACCAAATGAGGACACAGTTGGCGAGAATTTTCAATACAGCATTCAAAGCCACGTATTTTCTTTCATTAAATATATTGGTTATTATTTTTGTTATAAAAAAATAGGACCACATTACAGAAATGTATAAAAGATAGGAGAGAAAACCCTCCCCCGTACGCTCCATGTCCTGACATGCCCTTGTGAGCCTCTGCTCATAGCCCCCCAGCTTGTCCCCAGCCTCTGCTGTTCCTGCCACTGCCCCCCCTTGGGCATTCCGATCCGGGAGGCTGTCTCTGAGACAGCTTCTGTGTCTGCTCAGGCTGGGGCGACACCCTGCAGAGCTAGGCGACCTGAGCTGTGGTGTGGGGCCGGGGGACTTCCTGCAGCTCGTTCACGGTCTTCGGTAGAATTGTCTTCAGCAGTGTGTTAAACCAGTTTTTTGGCTTTTTGTTTGTTTTTGGTTTTGATTGAATTTGAGAGTAAAGTTTCCCATTGATTTATCAGTTTTCTGAGTCATGAACTAACAGACACTTTTATACAATACAGTTAAGTCCTCAATGTCAGTGATAGGTTCTGTGACTTGAAGCGAAACTACATGCAACAAAACCAATTTTACTACAGGCTATTGGTATAAATAAGAGGTAACATCCTGCAGCGTCTCATCAACTTTATAACGAAAAGATGTTGACTGAAATGACATTATTCGAGGACCGTGTGTGTGTGTGTGTGTGTGTGTGTGTGTGTGTGTGTGTGTTAACCAATTCAGGGCAGAATGTGATGCTGGCAAGAAACAATGCCTTTTCTCCCCCCTGTATGTGTGACTTACGTGTTCAGTGTTGCTGAGGAACTTCTTTGGGCTTCCAGGAACTTTCCCAAAGCCTGTGAACTATGGGAACAGATTCTCCGGGACCACCCGACAGATATGTTGGCCTTGAAATTTTCCCACGATGCCTATTTTTACCTGGGCTACCAGGAGCAGATGCGAGATTCTGTGGCTCGAATTTACCCTTTCTGGACACCTGCCATCCCCCTTAGCAGGTATGTGCCAGTTGGAAATCACATCATTTCTATTCTTAGTCTCTCTCCTCTGCCCTGAAAACATGGCAACACTCCTGGCCTTGCCCTAGGAAGAGTGAGACTGCTGTTGCTATTCTCCCAGCTGTTTAAAGTAGAAAGGCTTCATTTTGTTATTTGATCTCCATCGCATCCTGGGATGAGGTAGGACCATTGTGTGTCAGTCAGCACGTGGGAGTAACAAGCATACTGTAGATCTGATTCTCCAAGGTGTATTACAACAAAGGCTTATTTCACATACATACCACATGTCCATCACAGGACGGCTGAGGCTCTGTGCCCATGCCGTTGTCTCCTTCTGGAATCCCAGCTGATGAAGCAACCACTCTCTGGCTTCACCAGTCACCCCTGAGTGAAAGGGATACCCTGTCATCCCCAAGTCATTGGCCAGAGCTGACCACCCAGCCACAGGAGGCCAGGAAGTGCATTTGTACTGTGTGCTTGGGGGAGAGGGGCCCTGGAACAGCCCTAGTGGCCACTGCACATGGTCACCTTCATTGCATCTCAATCATAGGATTGTTGTGAAGGTCAAACAGGTTAATAGATTGGAGAGCTGTATTAGTGGGGGTTCTCTAGGGAAAGAACCCATAGGATGTGTATGCCTACATTTATGTTATATGTGTGTGTGTGTGTATATATATATATATATATATATATATATATATATATATATATATATATCATACATATATATGTAAATGTCTATATATTTATATTCATATATCGATATATAGCTGAGAGATTAATTTTAAAGAGGTGTCTCAGGCTACTATGGGGACTGGCAGGTCCAAAATCCATAGGACAGGTACAGTCTGAAAAGTCAGGGAGAGTGTCTGTGTCACATCTGTAGACGGATTTCCTTCCTCTTCTGGGGAGGTCAGTCTTTTCTCTTAAACCTCCAACTGATTGGGTGAGGCCCACCCACCTTCTGGAGAATAATCTGCTTTACTCCAAGTCTACTGTTTTAAATGTCAATCACATCTAAAAACTATCTTCACAGAAACATTCAGACAGTGTCTTACCAAATAACTGGGTACCATGGCCCAGCCAAGGTGACACATCAAAAATAACCGTCACAAGAGCCTGACAGTACTTGGCATATCACACGCATTGAATACATGTTTAAATGTTGAGGCTTCAGTGACCCCAGGAAGAGCTCGGTAAATATTTCAAAGCGAAGTCTGGAAGCCAGTGCTCCAGAACTTTGTTCTATGAATAATAAAAGCGAGAGTTTGTTTCTGTGCACCATAGTAAAGATGACATCTGAGTCTCACATAGGAACTCCCTCGCTCTATCTTGTTTTCACATAATCTCACAAAAGCACAGGAAAGAACGCCTCTTTCACATGTGATGGCCCTGGGTGCTCAGGTGCCAGGGGTCACAGATGAGGAATGGAGGTATGTATTCAGTCAGCAAAGTGTCTTAAAGCTTATCCTTGGCTGGTCTGAGTGAGTCGGACAGGCGGGGTTCCAGCCTCCGGCAGCTGGAGTCTGGGGCACAGTGCTGCCGAGCAGAGAGGCCCTTGATTGCCCACGGTCCCCACGGCTTCCTGGGAAGCTCCCTGGGCCGTTCCTCCGGATGGGCATCACCACAGGCAGGAGGGAGAAGACCCTGGTCATCCCCAGTGGTGACGGTATGTTGACGTCTTAGGAGGTGGGGTGTGAATTGCAGAGGGGTCTGCTCTGGAGACAGGGCAGTGGCCAGTGGAGCTTGGCTTCCTGGGCTCACAGCTACACCGCTTCAGTCTCTGCCTCTGTCCTCATGGAGCTGTCTGTCCCTGTGTCCAAATTTCCCTCTCCTTTCTCTTACAAGGCATCGGATGTAGGGTCCGCCCTGTTCTAATATGACCTCATCTGAACTTGATTACATCTGCAGTTACCCTCAGTCTAAATTAGAACATATGTTCAAACGTATCATTTTGGGGGAACGCAATGTAGCCCGCACTGGTTGTTTTGAGGGTTGAATGATCCCAGTCCACTTTTCTTTTTTGTTTAAGATTATTGCTCTCTGTTTTTAGCTATGTGAAAGGCATCTATTCTTTCGGATTGATGGAAACCAATTTCTACGATCAGGCGGAAAAACTTGCCAAAGAGGTGAGTGGGTCCTTCAAGGTGCCAACCCTCAGGGAGAGGTATCAGGTGGGGCAGAGCACTTAGGCCACTGCTCATGGGTGATGCCGGCAAGGCTCCTCACCCTGGCTCCTGTGCCTGGCGTAGTGCTGGTTTTTTCTCTACACCCACTCTAGTCTGCTCAACCCATCTGCATCAAGGTGTTAATCTCCTCATCGGCCTGATGAGGGGCAAGGCTCAGAGAGGCCAAGGCCAGAGCTCACACAAAGCCACACAGCTCAGGGGAGGCCAATTCTCACCAGGCCCCCTGACCGGGCCACCTGGAGGCGCCCACACTCTGACCCCAATGCCAGCACACCACAGGCGATCCTGGGCAAGGCCAGGCTGTGACAGTGACGAGCAGCATGTTAGGAGAGCAGGGTGTGCTGCACCAGACAGGAGTCTGGAGAGAGCCCAAGGTGGTGACGCTTCAGCCATGTGTCTGCAAGCCGAGCCCCAGGGGCGGGAAGAGCAAAGGGCGCTGAGGCTTGGGGCGGAGGTGGTGGGGGCGGGTGCTGGGAGCAAAGGCCGGGCCATAGGCAGGGCCCGATCTGCTGTGCCTTGTAGACCCGGAAGGAAGTTTGGACTTTGTCCCAGGAAAGCTTAGGAGGAAGCTGGTCAGGAACCCCTCAGAGCAGGTGGGGCCTTAACCCCCCCGGGGCGGTGAGCACACCTCGTGGGTCCCTTCACTGGGCTCCAGCACCCCAGTCTGCTCAGCTGTGCTCCTGCTGTCTGCGGAAGTGTCCTGGTCCTGCTGGGCTCTGCCACTCGTGCCACCGCCCTTATAGTGTCCCCACAGGGGCTGGGCTGGGCCCATGCGAGCAGGGGACAGGAGCATAGATGCAGGGCGGCAGGACTTGCTGGGGATGACCTGTCAGTGGAAAGCCGGCAACAGGTGCCAGGCCAAGGGCACAGGTGCCCGGGCCTTCGTGACTCCGTCTCTGTGAAAGGCGTGGGGGACTGAGGCAGCAGGGCAGGAGACCTGGGCTCGTGTGGATCGTCCACAGGACCACTTTGAGCTTCAGCTTACGGCTTCATGCCTGGCGCTTAGTAGGCGCTCAGTAAACATAAGCTGAACACGCAAGTGAAAGAACAATGGCTCTGTGTGGTGAAGGTCACAACCCTTGTTTCCTGCCTGCCCTGCTGGTCATTGTGAGGCTCACCGGTCATGTGAGTGGCTATTCATAGTAACAACGTCTGAACAAGCCCAGGAAGCCATCTTTGTGGTCATCACATGTGTGTTGGCCGCTGAGAGCCCTGGAGCACTTGGCAGTCTCCACAGTGTTGGCACATAGTGTCCACTTCATCTCCATGGCAGCCCGAGAGGAAGGCAGCGTTACTTCTCACCAGGGGCAAAACAGGCCCAGAGAGGCTGGTTGGCGTTTTGCAGGTGACTCAGCTGTATGCAGGAGGCTGTGGGTCCAGGACATGAGCCCTGGCTTTGGAAAGACCCCGTCGTGTGGTCCTGGGCAAGTCGCTGACCCTCCCTCCTCCAACTCGGTTTCCTCCTCCGTGAAAGGGGCAGTGATACCCTGGTGGGCAGCATCCTGCAGGTGGTCAGGGGCTGGGCTTTGGGGTCGCTGTTTTGAGGCAGAGCCCAGTCACGCTGGCCCAGCCCCGACACGCGGCCGTCCAGCTCAGGCCCCTTGTGCATAACTTGGAGACGCCTGTTGCCTGGCAACCTCACTAATGCACGTTATCTGGACTCGTTTCCACGCCACCCCATCAGGCTTTATCGGTTAACCCGACGGATGCGTGGTCAGTGCACACCATTGCCCACATTCACGAGATGAAAGCGGAGATCAGGGACGGCCTGGAATTCATGCAGCGCTCGGAAACCCACTGGAAGGTATGGCTCTTGTCCATGGGTCACCTGCCTGGAAAATTCCATCCATCCCCTCGAGTTAAGCCGAGGCTTTCTGGACAGAAGTTATAGGGTGCAGCTTCGTTCTGGGGAAACTCCTGTTCTGGGAGGTGTTTCTGTCAAGCCACAGTGTCCCCAGGGGGCCACACACCTCCCAACACCTGCCAGTGTTTTGCAGGTGATTCTACGGTTGGTCTTGGCCTGAAGCATTTGATGCAAAAGGGATAGATCAGAAAATTACCAGGGAGACTAGCGGATGGCTCGGGTGAGAACCATAAGGGCCCTGAGCTGCCCCTGCTGCCACCACTGGCCGGTGGGCTCAGCATGGAACCCAAAGAGTGCGTTCAGGGAGCCGATGGGGGTGATGACGGTGTGTGTCTGCAGGCTGCCATGTGGGGGTCGGGGCTCTTGTGGGACCGGGATGCTGGACCTCACTGCTCCCACTCCTGGCGCCCCAAGCTGTGGTGGTCCCCCCGCCCCCCGTGCTCCTCTTGTCCTGGGCTTGCCTCTGGCACACAGCCTGGCCACCTGTCCAGGTGTGGTCTGCTGCCCTGCCCTTCTCTGTGCCGTGGTGGGTTTCCTAGGAGAGCAAATCTCTGCCAGGGCCTGGACTGAGCAGCGGATGGTCAGTAACTGAGCAAACCAAGGAGAGACCAGGATCTGGGCAGGAGCAGGGGACTGACTTAGTCACCTTGTCCCTCAGCAGCTCCCTGGCCTAGGACCTGCCACTGAGAAATGCAGACGGTCCCTGACTGACGATGGTTCAACTTATGATGGGGCGAAGTGATACACGTAATAAATTACACAAGATAGTCAACATTTTATTATAAAACAGGCTTGTGTTAGATGATTCTACGCAACTACAGACTAACATAAGTGTCTGAGCACGTTTACGGCGGACTAGGCGAGGAGGTTCTTCAGTAGGTTAGGTGTCTTAAATGCATTTCGACGTACGCTATTTTCAACTGGGGTGTAACCCCATTGTCAGTGAAAGAGCATCTGTCAGTTACAAGAAGGCAGATTCCTGGCTTCTTCAGGAGGGGTGTCAGGTGGAGCAGGCAAACAGGTGTGAGACAGCCCCATGCAGTTACACTCAGACCTTCCCAAGGATCCCCAAGCCCTGTGGATGGGAGAGCCTGGGGAGCTCAGGGAGGGGCGCTGCCTTGGGCTCCCCCAAGCAGATACTGCTAGTTGCTGTGGGAGCACTGAGTCTGGGCGGAGGGAGCAGCGTGTGGCCGCATCTTCCCAGCAGAGGCCAGGCCCTTGTCCAGGCAGAGCCGAGGGAGGCAGGAGAGGCCTGGCCGGGATCTTCCAGCTCATTCCATTTGCATCCCTCCCCCAGACTCTGATTTTGCTAACCCTGGGTGTTGGAGGCCTGGTTCTACCCTGGGGCAACAATGCGACGCCTCTGAGTCTTGGTTTCCCCAGCTGTATACCTGCTATTGTGACAACTATGAAGCCCTTGGCCCCAAACAACGTCAAACGAGGCAGCGCAGCCTGGCTGGGATCAGTCCCAATGGGTCTTGTCACCTGATACCTGCGTCTGTCCTCCACTGTGACTTCTGACAGCCTCTGGTCAGGCAGGACAGCCCTGGGGTGGATGGTGTGACCTGGGGCTCCCTTTCCTCCTCCTACACCTGCACCATGCGTTTGGCTGTCGGCATGGAGCTTTATCAAAGCTCCAGTCTGCCCCAAGCTGTGCCCTGCCCTGGGGACCCCCCTGGAAGTCCAACCCAGACGTCCCCGTCCTGAAAGGGCCTGGTCAAGTGGAATGAGCAACCTCCCAGCAGCACACGAGCCACACCACGACAGAGCACTGGTGGGCAGGTAGAAACCCAGAGGAGGCATCCAGCCCAATCGGGCCTGTCAGGGAAGTGGTCAGGGAAGGCTTCCTGGAGAAGGCAACCTCTGAGCTGAGTAATGAAGGATGAGTAGAAGTTTGCCAGATGAAGGATGGACACATGGCAGGTACCCCAGCCAAGGACCAACTTGAGCAAAGGCACCAAGGCCCATGATGGCTTGTGAGCGAGAGGGGAGCCAGGCTTGAGAAGCTGAATGACCTCCTCTGCATGGACTCTGGTTCTCCCGCTGTCTATCTCGGGGGCTGACAAGTTGCCAGCCTCCCCTAGCCTCAGTTTCCTCAGTAAATTCAGGCATGTACACACCGTCCCTCAGAGCTGAAGGAGGTGACATGGAAACACCTGGCACAGACCAGCCTCAGAGTGGTCAGGGAAATGTTTCCCACACTGACAGGTGTGAGGTTCTGCATGGGCACGAAACAACATCCGTTCTTTTTTTCCCCGCAGTCTGTCAGAGTTTTCTCTAATTCTCTCATTCTTTCCCCAGGACTCTGATATGCTTGCTTGTCATAATTATTGGCACTGGGCTTTGTATCTGATTGAAAAGGTAAGATGACCACTGTCTTATCCTAAAAACATGTCCAGAGAAATATTTTTCTACCCTTCGCTCTACTTTCTATTCTGTGGAGTAGTATTTTGTGTTTGCACATTTAAATGGTGTCCTCATACAAGAGAGCATTAGTGTTTCACGTAGCTTTTCAGGCTTAAACTACTTTACGTATTTTCCACTGTCTGGACTTGGAAATCACGTATATTGTGTGCGATTGGTGGAGACAATTGAGACCCAGTGTGTCTTTGCTGCCAGAGTGAATTGTTAAGCCCCCGCCTCACAGATTTTACCTGTAGAAGCCATGAGACCCTCCGAACGCTCTTTCCCAGGGGAGCAAGGTATAGGGAATACCCTGGTCCCCAATGATTCAGCCACTGGGTCCCATTTATAAGGGTGCTCCTGGCAGTGCTGTTATCATACAGAAAACCTAGAAGCTCCCTAAATGTCCAAAGAGAAATGCTTGGAAGAGGAGGACCCTGTGATGACATGAGAATACAGTGGTACCTCAGTTTTCGAACGTCTCTGTTGATGAACATTTCGGTTTACGAACACTGTAAATTTTATGTATCTATAGTATCATTTGATGGTAAAATTCATGCTAAATTTGCAGTTTTAGGGGTTGATTCTAAAGGTCTGGGATGGATTAATCCATTTTGCATTACTTTTTATGGGGAAAACGTGCCTCAGTTTTCAATCGTTTCAGAACTCGAATGGTCTTCCGGAACGGATTACGTTAGAAAACTGAGGTACCACTGTACACTGATACAATGTCTAGAAGAAAGCAGTGAACCCAACCGAATGTACAGTAAGGGAAATAGAGAAGAAAAGACTAGAAGAAACACAGGAAAGAGCTCGTAGCGTTGGACAAATACTTCATAGGAGAAGTAAAGCTTTGAAGCTTTGATAAGCTGTCCCCGTGGTGGCACACGCTGCTTCCGTGTCTTGTACATGGGGGGGGGGGGCGGGGGAGGTGCTCAGGGCAGAGTGGGCTCCACAGCTCCCATTTCTGGGTCGGCACCCCCGCACTGCCCATTCCCCTCTGTAACGTGCTGGGGGCCTCGGAGCCCCCATTTTTGGTTCATTTCTCAGTATTAGATCTCACCTTCTCCAGGTATTAATCGTGGGCACTTCATTTTTGCAGGGTGACTATGAGGCTGCCCTGACCATTTACGATGAGCACGTAAGTCCACGTTTGCATTCAACTCAGCTTCCTGGGGCGGTTTGGCTTTTAGTCTCGGACAGAACTCTGAGCCCATCAGTGTCGTCCCAGCCAAAAACATCAGCTGGAGGGGGAACACACTGCTTGTGTAAGACCTCGTGGGGTGAATGTTTGCCAGAGTGGTGGTGTACACAGAATGGAGTGAGGACATTCAGGGTTCTGTTCACCCCGTGGGCGTGGGTGGAATTATGCGTCCACGTTGTAGATCTCACACTTTTCTCCATTTTCTGGAGATCATCCATCTTCCCATAGGAACTTTTCATTGTAGTAAAAGATACATAACAAAAAATTGACCATTTTTAGGTGTATACTTCTGTGGCCTTACACACACTCGTGTTGCTGTGCAGCCATCCCCACCAGCCATCTAAGAACTTTTTCAGCTTCGCCAACAAAAGCTCTGTACCCACCAAACACTAACACTCCCACCCGCTAGATATGCTTTTAAGAGAAAAAAAAAAAAGCTTAATCAGAGCTCCCGGGGACCCCAGGGTGGACTTAATGACAGAAGCCTGGGGTCACAAAAATGTTTGTGATTTGGAGACCTAAACACCCGAAAAGGACACGCAGCGATGTTTTCTTGCGGTCGTCCTTTTGAGCTGTTAGGATTTTGAGGTGTGAGGTGTAGACCAGCTAACAATCTAGAACCATGAACAGGAGAGACAGGTCTCCTGTGAGTGTGCTGCAAGCCTGGGGGGTGGGAGGTGACAGGTGCCAGGGCCAAATGTACACTCCCCCAGGTAAGCTCTTTCTTCAGGTTTACACCCGGAGTCGTCTGAGCCTATGGCCCCAATAGTTGAGGCGGAGGGGACAATGGTAGTGACTTTTGCTGGCTGCAGGCCGGCTGTGTGCAGGCCCGCTGTGTGCAGGCCCACTATGTGCAGGCCCGCTGTGTGCAGGCTGGCTTTGTGCAGGCCCACTATGTGCAGGCCAGCTGTGTGCAGGCCCACTATGTGCAGGCCGGCTGTGTGCAGGCCCCACGCGTGACCCAGACAGGCCCCCTCAGGCCCCACCTTCCTGTTTTCCAGATTCTCCCCAGTTTGCGGGCCAGCGGTGCCATGCTGGATGTGGTGGACAGTTGCTCCATGCTCTACCGACTGCAGATGGAAGGTAGCCAGCCCTCTGCTGTCCCCTTGGCTCCTGTCCCCTGTCCCCTCCCACACAATGAGGGGTTGGTACCATGGCCTGGGCCTAGGGCTGGGCAGGAACTCATTAGCGAGGCCCTCCGGGTCCCGCTGCAGGACGTGGGACGGTGTACCCAGCTGCAGCCCTGAGTGCCAGCTCTGTGGCTGCCTTCCAGCCGGCCTGAAGGCTGCCACTGCCCTTTCTTCCAGTTCCCACCACCTCTTGGTGTGCACGCCTCAGTCTCCATGCCCATGGTGGCACTTGCCGTTCCCACAGTCTGCCCACCAGGCTGCGGGGCACAGGTGGCACCTAGCCCCCTGTCTCTGGATGCTGCCTCCTTTTCTAGAACAAGGCGGGGGAGAGTTTCTCAACTCCCTGGGATTTCAGAGAGGTTTCTCAACATCGTCACGCCGTGCTCTGCAGGTAGCCAGCTCTGGGGGCTGTGGAGGGCTTCCAGCCAACTGCTGGTGTGCTGGTTGGTTCTCCCCCAGGCTCAGCAGAGCTAAACCTGTACCACTCTAGGCCCTGGGTCAGCAGGACAATGTGGGGGTGAGGCCTGGGCAGGGCGAGCCGTTTCCAGAGGGTTCCTGGAAGGCTTCCTAGTAGAAGTGACATGTGAACCATGGGAGGTGCTCAGGGGTTTGCTGGGCAGAGCTGGAAAAGAATGTTGCGTGCAGAGACCCTGTTATGGGGACAGGTGACCGGAGGGTAGAGTCCGTGTGGTCAGACGGAGCACAGGAGGCTGCAAGGTGGGGGGAGCCAGGAGCCCACGGGAAGAGCAGGTTGAGGAGTCTGGATTTTATCCGGGTCCTTGAGGAGCCTGCGAGAGCAGGGAAGGGCAGGCTCGGACCTGCCTCTGAGAAAGGTCCTCTGAGCGTGGGGCCTGAGCCAGGGCGGCTGAGGCTGGAGGAACAGTAAGGCCAAGGGGATGGTGAGGGGGCCGGAGGTCAGCAAGGAGGCTGAGAGAAGAGCAAGGAAGTCAGGTACCCTGAAGGAGCCCTGGGGACCCGGGAGGGGGCCAAGGGATCGGGGAGGAGGCAGGGGTCCGTGAGGAAGCTGCTGCACTTTCTAGGCTGGCTCCTGGACGTCCAGGTGGCAAGACAGGGACACTGAAACCTGGGCTGGCAGTAGGCCTGTCCGTTGACCAGCCCGAACTGCCCTGAACTGGTAGGGGCTGGAGGGAGGGCAACTCAGAGGCTGGGAAGTGAGGTGGGGGTGCCAGGGGCAGGTGGAGGAAAGAGAAAGGCCACTCACTCCCTCACTATACAGATTGGAGACTCGAGAGCCATGTCCATTGCTGACTGGCTGAGAAATGAGGGTCCAGGGCAACACCTGTGGTTATGGAGGTGCCCACGGGAGAAGTAGGGAGAATCCAGTCACTTCCAGGAATTGGGAAGACGAGGTGGGAGGTGGTGTTGGAGAGTGGAGCAAAAGTGGGGACTGTCTAGAGTTGAGAAATCTAGACACAAAGGTAGAAGGAGGCCATTTACTAATTTGGCAGATTTTTATCAAGCCCCTATTAATGTATCAGGTGCCGTACCAATAATGACACTGGAAGAATTTAAAAAGTGGTTTTGGGGTTTGTCAAGGGGCCAGAGACTTCGCTTAATACCCTTCAATAGTTTTTTTTTTAAATTGCTTTCTACCTTATGCATCTGTTCCTTTTATAAGGAAACAAAATTAACATAAACTTGGCCCAAAGGCCTCAGCCTGGAGCCAGACACTGCTTGCCAGCGCTGCTCACCTGCCCGGCCTTCTTGCCTGGAAAGGATCACCAGCGCCTCCCTGCACTCAGGAGCCTCACGCCAGGCCTGTGGTGTCCTTCCCATGTCCTTAGGGGTGTCTGTAGGTGAGCGGTGGCTGGATGTCCTGCCCGTGACCCAGAAGCACAGCCGCGACCACATCCTGCTGTTCAACGACGTGCACTTCCTGATGGCCTCCCTGGGAGCGCGGGACTCCGGAACCACACAGGAGCTGCTGACCACCCTGCAGGAGGCCAGCGAGTATGCCGCGGGGTCAGGCCCCTGGGAGTTCCTGCTGCCCTCACGGCTGGGGTTGGGGCCCCGTGGGGGGGCACAGCCTGGGGAATGGCCACGGAAGGCTGCTCGCAGATGTGTGCCCCCAGGTGTGTGTCCTCAAGGTGTGTGCCCCCAGGTGTGCGCTCCCTGGGTGGGCGTACCCTGCAAGGAAGCCGTGGTTTCCCCCAGGACACACAGCTGCCTCTCCATCCCCAAGGTGGGTGTGAGAGCCTCAGTGTCACGTGGGCAGCTCCCACGGAGACACAGTGGGGTCCTGAAACCAGAGAGACCTGCTGCTGACAGCATCTCAGATCCTGGATAAGCACTTCTCTGCTCTGAGGCTCAGTTTCCTCGTGTGCAAATCGGGGGCACTGCCTGCTGAGGCAGGCTGGGAGGAGAGTGATGTGCGGTGACTCGCCTCCCTGGCGTGCTTCCTGGCACTGGTGGGAGCCATTTCCTATCATAGTGAGGCCAGACGGACCCCGGGGGTGGGGTCCTCCGCAGCCCATGTCCACCAGAGAGGCAGCCACCTGCTTCTGCCTGAAGGGCTAGAGCTGTGGGAACCGTGACCCTTGCAGTTGGTCCTGGGGTCTGGTGACCATTGCCACAGCTTGAGCTGGGCACCACCACCGCTGCTTGACCTGGCCCTCCTCACGGGCAAGGTGTGCAGTGTTAGAGAGCTACCGTTTCACCATAGGGAAGGGCCAAGGAGTCAAGAAGCACTGAGTATTTGATCCTTGCTTTTAAGATAGGCTTGGAACTGGCTGCTCCCTCCAGGCCTCCAGTGCTCATGGCCCACATCAGCCGGAACCTGAGGCCAGTGGGGAGACACGGGCTACCACAGCCATTCGCTCCCAGTGTTGGTGCCAACTCCAGTGCCAGGCTGTTACCTATTTTGCCTGTAATCCTCCTGACAGCCTGCGACTGTCACTCCCACTTTACAGATGAGCAAACTGAGGCCAGAAGTGGGTGTCCAGCACAAGGCCAGGTCCCCAGTAAACTTGAGATCTGTCCAGTTGAACTGAATTTACAGCCCTGTTCTCCCCTCTCTCCGGCTGCTTCTCTTCTGTCAGCTCACCTGATCAAGGTGCCTACTGTGTGCTGGGCACAGTGCCAGACGCCAGGCTGAGAACGTGACAGCCCTTCCCTCAGCAGCCTGAGCCAGGCAGGGAGACAGGCGTGCAGTGATGGGGCAGCACCGGCGCCCTGCAGGCTGCTGAGGGCACCTTCTCGGGCTGGCAGGTCCCCGGAGGAGAACTGTCAGCACCTCCTGGCCCGTGACGTGGGGCTGCCCCTGTGCCAGGCCCTGGTGGAGGCCGAGAACGGGAACCCCGACCGCGTCGTGGAACTGCTCCTGCCCATCCGCTACCGGGTCGTCCAGATTGGAGGCAGCAATGCCCAGGTGAGCCTCTGGCCTCGAGCCGTGCTCGGAGCCGGAGCACGCGGGCTGCGTCCAGGCGTCCCCCTGCCCGGCAGCCCCAGCCTCGCCGCGGTATTGTGCCCCCAGCGTGGGGGTGTCCTTGCCTTTCACACCCCCAGTAAGTGTGTCGCTGAGAACAGGCTGGCCCGCAGTGGGGTGGGGTTCCCATGCCTCCTCCCACATCACAGGAGCCTAACTTGCCCAGTTGACCTTTCAGAGAGACGTCTTCAACCAGTTACTGATTCACGCGGCCTTAAACTGCACGTCCGGCATCCACAAGAACGTGGCCCGGTGAGTTCCTCGCGCACATCTCAAACCTGGGCTCGGGGCGTTTTCCGGGCATAGCTGCCTCTCTCACATGGGAGTCTCCCCGTGGGCTTCCCGCGTGCCCAGAGGCTCCTACCTCCCTTGGCCAGAGGTGGTTCCCGCCTTTGAGGCTGTGAAGATGAAGGTTACAGGCGTGCTTAACTCGGCCACAGGAGACCAGCCACCCCCCACCCCGAGGCCCCCTCCCCAGCCCACTCCCCATTGTCGCCATGCTGAGCTAGTTACCCAGACACGCCCTGCTCTCTCAGGCCCATGGTCTGTGCACGTGCTGTGCCCTCTGCCTTGAATACGCTCTCCTTTTTCGCTTGGTTGACGTCTACTGGTCCTTCAGGCCTCAGCTCACGTTCCCCTGCCTGACTCTGCTGGGTGCTGGGGGGTGGTGAGCAGGCAGACCCAGGCCCTGGCTGCAGAGCTTACCTCTTACATGGTAACTGACAAATACACGTAAAACTGCCGCGAGGGCGGGGCTTATTGCTCCGAGACGCTGTCAGGGAGGCACTGAGCAGGCAGGTGCCCCACGGAAGCAACTGTTGAGGGGAGGCCTGAAACCAAGCCAATTTAACGAGGCCAGGGGTGTTCTGGTTAGCAGGAGGGGCTGGAGGGGTATGGCTGGGGGGTTGAGGGTATCAGGGTGGGGGCGCCCCAAGAAGAAAGCGCTGAGAAGCCCAGCCATTATCTGCAGCCTTGGTGCTCCCACACCCGGCTCACCTTGCCCCACATGGGGTGGCCGAATTCTTTGCTGGCTTCTGCACCCGCCCTGTGCCCGCTCCTTGCCCAAGTCCCTGTGCCTGCTGGAACTCCATGGGGAAGAGGGAAGAGAGGACCTGCTGGGTACACGGTGGGCAGGACAGCTGTCAGGAGACCCAGCGAAGCTGCAGGCCCTTGACCGGGCCTTGAGTTCAGGTGCAAAGCACCAGGGTGTAAGCGCAGGCTCGGGCGGCCCGTGGTAGGGGAGACCCAGCTGCCCCGACAGCAGTTCCAAACCCAGCCACACAGGTGTTCATGGCGCTGATGAAACAGGTGTGGACGCACTGGAATTGGTTCAGCTCAGAGTGTCTTGGACACATGCTCACATTCTTCACCCATCCACGGTCGTATGTAAAAGCCACATGCATTTCTTTAGCGGTGGAGCCCCTTAGAGAGCTCCAGGCCCTGGTGTGGGTGAGACTGGTGCCTCTGGTGGCAGCTGGGCGGGAAGGCGGAGCTGTTAGGGCTGAGAGGAGAACTGAGGGCCTCAGCAGGGGAGCTGGGGCGGGGTGAGGGATGGGGGCGCCCCACAGAAGGGCATCTGCCCCTGGGAGTGCTGGGGGCAAACAAGTCCCATGGGCAGCCTGGAGCAGACGCTGACCGTGGAGGGGGAGCCCGCTGTATCAGGGTGACAAATGCGCCCCCTCCAAGGGCCCCCGGTCATCATCACGTAACACCTGTGGGGCCGGCTGTCAGCTCAGCTCCCATCCCCTCGAAGTTGGGAAAGGCTCAGCCCCTGTCCTGGTGCCCTCACCCTGAGTGCCAGGCCCAGCCCGTCAACCCCACCCTCACCCACAGAATCACTGTTGTCAGTTGACATCTTCCCCTTAAACGGTTCCGATGCTTGCTTTCTGTAAATTGGGGGTTTTCTGCCCCCTTTTCTTCTGCCACTCACTTTTCTCAGTCTCCACTGTGGTTCCCACACCCCGCCCCCACAGATGCGCTCTCCTCTCTTGTCCATGAGTTCCTGAGCAGACAAGGCCACAGGGACGTGCTTACCCGGGAATTTGAGTCACTGGACGTGTCACGGGGACAGTGTGAAAACCCTGATCCTCACACCTCCCCTTGCCCAGCACACACCTTGTCTTTGGGCCCCGCCAGTTCAGGCCTCCTGCCTCCCGGCCTCTATCCACCCTGTCCCCTCTGCCATGGTGCTTTTCCCTCTCCAGCAGCCTGGGAAGAGGAGTGCGTCCTGCATACCCCAGCCCAAGCTGCCTGTGTCCTACCATCGGCCCCCACATCCTTCCAGCAGGTTCCACCGCAGACTGTATGTATCTGTTTCTGCAGGAGCCTCCTGATGGAGCGTGATGCCTTGAAGCCCAACTCGCCCCTGACTGAGCGGCTCATCCGAAAGGCAGCCGCTGTCCACCTCCTGCAGTGAGCTGGGCCTGCTTCCTCCCAGCCCTCAGATGCGGAGGCTTAGGAGACACGCCTGTTTGTTAGGCCTGTTAGGGGTCTGCGCAAAGCCCGGTACCAGCAGCGTTCCAGGAAGAGGGGACACAAACCAATCGTAAATGTGATTCAGAACCTTCTAATCCTTGTTAAGAGCCAAGGGGCAGGTCTACACAGTCAGAGGCAATGTGGGTGCTGCTGTCACCTCTGCCTCGCAAATTGTATTTTCTCAGGGGACTCTTACCCTGGTCTTTCAAGGCTTGGGAGCAGGGATGGGGTGGGGGTGGCTCAGCTGGGGGAGGAGAGTCTTCACTGCCCCTGGGGGCTCCCCCCACGCCAGGCTGCCCCTGAGGGAAAGCCGTTCTTCTGATCCTATTCTGGACAGGTTCTGTTGTCCCTTTTGGGGTGAGGATACCGAGGGGGGCAGTGACTTGCCCAGGGTCACAGTTAGTGGAAGCCCTGCTGAGATTCTCTTCACGCCCCTGTTCTTCCTGGAACAGGGGACCCCATCTCTCAGCCTGTGGCCTCAGCCCCAGCTGCTGCACCCAGGCCCTCCTCACAGAAGCACAAGCCCATGGTGTCTGGAGAGAAGTCAGCCAGCTTTGGGGCCGTGGGTGGCACCGACCGGGCTTTTCTAAATTGCACATTGTAAAGGGGGCTCGGTACATGGTTCCCTTTGTGAACTGTGACGTGAATCACAGATGCAGCGCACTGAGCTGGAACGCTTTCTGGGGGGTGAAGGTTGAGGTCAGGGGTTGCCCTGTTGTGGCAAAACCCAAAGCACTGTGACATGTGACTTCAACAAGATCTGAGCCAGTTTTGTAAGTGCTGCCTTGGCTCCTGCTTCCCCACGTCCCTCCTGAGCAAGCCACTCGGTGCTGCGTGAGGGGGATCCCAGCCCAAGCTGTTTCTCAGGTGCCTTTGGTGGGAACTGAAGTTAGGGAGGAACTCACCAGGGCAGGGACACGCAGGTCTCCTGGGGGGCAGCGAGGGCTCTAAATTCCTGGGGTTAAAATAAAGTCGTTAACTGGCTCCTTTGGCTGGTGCTGAGCAGGCCCCTTCAAGCCTCTCCCAGGTGCCAGGCCTGGCTGGGGCCTGGGGAGACAGGCTTCTCCTTGAACTTGTGGTGGGGTGGGGCAGTGGGTTAAGAAAATGGGTAATTAGGATTTCGAGGCAGGGACCCTCTGTACCCAGGACGTAGGGACACATCCCGCGGGGGAGCCTGCCCTCCCATCCTGAGCTGTCCCCTCCTGCTAGTTCCCCTGATGAGCCGGCTTGCACCCCATCTGCCCTCTCCTCTCCTGGTTCCAAGCAAGACACAACTTGGCCAGAGAAGTAGGAACCCTGGCCCCTCCTCCGGGAAGCCCTGGGCTCCCCACTGCAGGCGGGTGAGGGTGCCTCTGCTGTGCCCCACAGCCCTGGGCACTGCCCTTGTTATTGCACCTTCTCCCCAGCCGTGATCTCCTCAAGTCGGGCGGCATCTGTGTCCCAGTGTCACCCAGCACGTGGCCTGCACTGAGTACCTGTCAGTGGTGAATGAATCCATGATGAATGTATAAATGAATGGAGCAGAATCCTGCTGGCAAAGGGAGAAATGAAGCGACAATGGACAGGCTGATGATAACAGGAGGCCAAGAGATGGATGGAGTGAAGACATAGTTTGGAGTTAGCAACAAGTTAGTAACTGGTGCTGTTTACCGAGTACCTACTATGTGCTGACATGATACAGGGAGAGGAGCATTGGGAATGGGTGTTGGGGACCCTCACCCCCAGCAGGGCTGTGGGGCTCTGACACCTGGGCCAAGAGGCCCCGAGTCTAGGACCCTTTGGGCTCTTGCCACAGCCTTGGGACTGTGGCTTGAGCACAGCAGTACAAATGAACTGCTGTCTTCAGGAGGCCCTGGCAGGTGGAGGGAAGCCTGGAGCTCCCTGGCTGGTGGGCCTGACAAAGCAGCCTGTCCGAGGGTGAGCAGGACCCTGGAGAGACGGCTGGGAGATGACCTGCCCTAGTACCCTCCATCGACGCCCTCTCTATCCAGGCCGGAAGTCAGGGCCACTCCTGGACTTCCCTGTTCCTTGAGCCAATCGATTCTCTTTCTAAGGCCAGGTTGAAGCTGGTTTTCTGTCACTTGCACCCAAAGCCTCTTGACCAATACCTGCAGCTGGGATTTGCACCTGGGTCTCCTCCAGTAAACAGGATCCTAAGCAAAGATGATGGGACTCAGAAAGGATCAGAGATTCAGGTGGGAAAATCGGGGTCCAGAAGACCCAGCACAGCAGGACAAAGTGGGGAGTGAAGAGGGAGGCTGAGGCTGCAGAGGGAGCCCCTAGATAGAAAAGAGGTGTTGGGGATGCCAGGACAAGCCAAAGGGGAGGCAGAGTGCAGGCCAGGCCCCTTCCAAGCTGCCAGACGCCCTCTCACCCCACCTCACCCAGTTCTCACTCAGCTCCTGCTGGTGCCCAGCGCTGGGCTGGGTGAGGCTGGAGGGCAGTGATGATGGAGACCCTCCCCACCTTCCAGGAGCTCAGTCTCATGGGGAACTGGACTTGGAAGCAGAAGTGAAGAGGGACCATGACAACACGGGATGAAGGGTGTGGATGGTGTGAGAGCGGGACATTGGAGTTCAGCGGTGGCCCCAGTCAGGCTGGAAGGCTTCTCGGAGGTCCTGGGGCCAGAATGGCTGCCCCCCGGACAGCTCTTCACCCAACGCGCCTGAAAATGGTGCTGTCCTCCCAGGGCAGACCCTGTGATTTGTCCCAGTCTCCTCCTTCCTGCCCAATCCATCCTTCAGTCTCTATTAATTAGAGCAACAGCTTCATGACACTGCCCTGGGTGGAGCCCCTTATCTGACCCTCAAACCCATGAGGTGGGTTTTACTTAGACCTGGTTCACAGTCCAAGGCTCAGGTGAGGTCGTTCTGAGCTGCTGCTACGTAATTGACCCGTGGCTCAGATCAGAGTGCTCCTATTTGTTCCATCGTGTACACTCCCCCACGCAGATTCCATCACCTGACCACCGGGCCCTGCCTCAAGGGGCACCCCTCCATATACACCCCCCCCAGGCTTTAAAGCCCAGGGCAGGCTTCTGCCACACCCTGACCGTGCACAGACCCTCATCACTGCCCACCCCCCTCCCGCCCCGCTCTGCCGTCAGACAGCTTCTCCTGGTCCAGGGGCAAAATCCAGCGTGTCTGGTCACCCAGACCCACCTGCGTGCTCCTCGGAGCAGGGACCCGGTCTTCTTACTGTATTAGGAACTGACAGGTACCGCTCTACAAAGCAGGTAGATGCACCTATTTCGTTTGGCGTTCACATCAACACCCTATGGTAGGAATTTAGTTTTCTCCATTTACACGTGAAGAGCTGGGGTCAGAACCATGCCCCTTGCCACACGCAGCTACCAGGTGCTAACCTTGCAGGTACGCACAGCGCGTGCTCTAAGGAACCACCATCCGGCGCTGCGAGCCCACGGCAGGCAAGGGGCGCACCTCGGGCATGCGCAGCCCACCCGCGAGTGGAGGCCGAGCACGGGCGCCACGGCCTTTCTCCCGAGCGCTCCGACTACAACCCCCAGGATGCACCGCACACGGCGACCTTGCAGAGCCCTTTTCAAACCGGCCAATCGCAGCCCGCGCCGCGCCCGCCGCGCCCCGTTTAAATTTGGGGCAGACGCTCGCAGGCTGGGCCGTCGTAACCGCTAGGGGTGAGGGTCCTGTTTGGGCTCGGGCCGGGGGGCGGGGGCGGGGGGCGGGGGGCGCGCTCCGTCCGGGCTGCAGCGAGGACCTGGCCGCCTTGGGCGCAAACCGAAGCCCGCACAGTCCGGTCCGAGAGCCGGGAATTCCGTTGTCCGCGTCCGGGGCGTCCGGGCCTGGCTCGGACCCGCGCCGCCCCGGGAGCTCCAGGCCTGGACGCGCGCGGCCTCTGTGGGTGCGTCGCGGAGGGTCTCGGGCTGCATCAGGTGGCCTCGGGCCGCCCTTCCCCCTGACCTGGCCGAAGCCGCCAGCGCCCTCTGGCCCGTCCGCGCTGCGGCGGGGGCGTCACTGGGGGCGGAGGCGCCGGGGTCTGGGCTCTGCGACCTGCTCACTCCGGGCCCCTCCTCCCTCCCCGCAGTGACTTCCTGACAGCTCTCGGCATGGAAGGAGGGGACGCCAGCGACGGCAGCCAGGCCGGCGAAGCGGAGACGAATGTTCCCAAGAAGGAGGGTACGTCCTCGTCGCGGTAGCGCCGTTGCTCAGGGAGCTCAGGGGAGATGGAGGATGACGTGATCCTTCTGTGAGAACTGAGTGCATTTATTCAGTGCTCACTGTGTGCTCTGTGCCCACGGGACTCATCGTGCCTGTCTCCCAGGGGTTTGCGTCCGTCTAATTTATTTATTTTTCTGTTTTCTGCATCCCCTTCACCCCCAGCTTTAAGTCCCATCCTAAAGGGGATTCTTACCGCTTTTATTTGCTATGCCCAGTGCCCAGACCACCGGGCACCTTCGTTGACGCTCAGATATGCGTGGGATTGAATTTGATGTTTTCTCTTTTTGTTTGTTGCTGGTTTCCGTTTGCTGACGCTTGTGTAGGACCTTGCGACCGCGCTAGGCATGGAGCGTGGTGGTGCTGTTGCTGCCTTGTCCTGTCCCTGTCTGGCTTGCATGTCCAGGTGACAGTACAGCCTCCCAAGATGAGTTACCGGCCCTGCCCGCTTTTTCTATTCAAGCGTGCTGACATCCTTTTATCCTTTGTTCCTCACCTCACCCCGGTGACGCGGGTAGACTGGCCACACCTCCCTTCTGCAGAAACCGTCCTAGAGCCTTGGCCAGTCGTCTCGGATTCTTCATTGCCTATGGAAGGGTATCCCTCTCCTTCCTGTTGTTTCCTCCTTCTCAACCGTCAGGCCCTTTCCGAATCCCCGTTGCGTCTCTCGAGGACTTCAGCCCTGAGTCACCCTCTCTTCGCAGCCTTACTTTTGCCTGTCCTTCGGCTCACACTCATGGTTGACATAACAAGTACACTCTGCTATCTCACTTGGCCCCAACTCCCCTCCATTGCAGGGAGCCTCCTTCAGAGCCAGACTTCAAGAACGTTCTCTATTTGTTGTGCTATTTTTTCACATCCCTTAATGAAACCAACCCCTCCTGCCCTCACCCTTCCACTCAAGCTGCTTTCATCCGTCTCTGATGACATCTTTGGTGCCACATTTATTGTCACTTTTCTGCCCTTGTTTAATCAACCTCAATAACGTGACTTTCTCTCGTTCTGGAAACTTTCCTTGCTTGGCTTCCAAGGCATCTTGGTTTTCCTCCTATTACCTGGCTGGTGTATCTCCCTCTCTTTGCAGAGTTGTCTTCCTCTACCATCTTCTGAAGCGGATCTTCCCCAGGACCTGGTCTGGGGTGTCTCTGTACTTCCCCCCCACACCAGGGGTTCTGATATATTTCTATGGCTTTAAACCCCATGGCTTTCTGGGGGTGCCCATGTTTGGTCTTGAGCCCAGCTCTCCTCTGAGCTCTGGACTGGCACGTTCACCTGTCTATTTGGCACCTCAAACTCCACATGGCTCTCCTCCCACCCTATCTGTTCTTAGACTGTTCTTTGTCTTTCACATGCAAGTAAGTGGCCCATCCATTCACCCAGCTGTTCAAGTTTTGAAGCTGCCACATTCGTTCAATCATCAGTTACTGTCATTTCCACCTTCAGAATATATTTTGGATCCATCTACTTCTTTCTCATTCCACTCAGATGTCACCACCTTGGTCTCAGCCACATGAACTCTTTACTTCCTACTTGTATCTTTTGCATTTTGGTCAGTGTTTGCATTTGTAATTTCAGTAAATCCTGCCTGCTTCCTTCATGATACACTCTACACAGCAGCCAGAGTAACCTTTTAAAAACACGAGTTAGATCACTCTTCCGCTTAGAACCCTTCAGTAGCTTCCGATTGCACTTTGGAGAAAATAAAGGCTCCTTGCCATGGTTTACAAACCCTCTGGGACCTGACCCTACTATGTTGCTCTCTCCTCCAGCCACTTTGGCCCCTGACCAGTTCCTTAAAGACGTTTTATTTCCTCAGAGGTGTGCCCACCTCCACGTTGGCCTGCCACTATGCTGCCTTTCACTCAGTGTCCCCACTAGACAATGCACTTCTGAGGGCAGCACTGTTTATACCCCGTGTCTGCGTGGCGCCTGCTGGAGAACGTGACACATGTTTGCAGAATGAAAGAGTCAGCCAGCCCAAGGTCACTCGGAGCCAGTTGCAGAGCCCGCAGTAGAAGACTTTTTCCCTGATTCCTGGTCCAGGATGCCTTTTTCCAGTTGGAAGTTTCTAGAAGCAACCTACACAATTGACTTCCTAGGTTCAGACATGTAAAAAGTGAAATGTCTAATTTTTGTCCCTCAGCCACCCAGTTGCCCCCTTCAAAGCCCGTTGATGTCATCAGTGCCTTGGGTCTCCTTCCAGACATAATCTGTGGGAGTACAAGCCAGTATGTCCAAGCCAGTACAAGGTCAGCCATTTCCCTGCTCTTTATGGAGCTTCCCCTCTTTACAGCATATACAACCCTGGCCTGCATCTCATTTTCTTGTGCCTAATTTATCTTAGTGGTCTTGTATATCAACATATGAAGAATGTTATTATTATTTTTTGTGCCTAAATATTACTCCATTGGGGGTTTTGCTGTAATTTATCTCATCTATGTGGGTGAACATTTATTTTGTGTGCTGCTGTTGCAATAAATAACATCGTGAATGTCTGTAGTTTACATTCACAGTAGACGTGCTGGGCCAAACGGTATGTGCGTTTATCTTGGTAGGTTCTGCCAGGTCAGCTTCCGTAGAGCTGTGGCGACTGACACCTTCACCGGCCGCGTAGGAATCGTCTCTCCCCACAACCTTGCCTACAGTTTAGCTAACTATCTGATTTTGAACAATCTGTTAAGTGAAAAGTGGAATCTCACACTGTTTAGTTTTCATTGCTGTTACTTTTGAGTGAGGCTGAACTTGTCATAGTTTTAAGAACATTTCATTTTATATTCCGTGAATTTTATCTGTTCATACCCTTTGTTTGTTCTCCCATTATCTGGTTAATTGTTTTCTTAGCAATTTGTAGGCACCACTCATGAGTTAACCTTTGCAATGTGAGCTGCAAATAGCTTTTCAGTGTTGATTGTTTCTTTCAACTTTGCTCATGGTGAGTTTTGCCAAGCTGAGATTTAAAACATTTTTTACATGTTAGACTCTCAACCTTTTGTTTCATGGCTTCCAGTTTGGTGTCATAGACCGCCGCACTCCAGATTATAAAATAATTTCCCCATGGTTTATTATTGTTCTTTTAGGGTTTTATCTTTTTTTTTTTTTAATTTTAACTACTTCTTTGACTTATTTGGAATTTGTCCTGGTAGGGTATGAGGTATGGTTCAAAATATATATTTTCCACAAAACATCATCTAGTTTCTTTCAATACCATGTCCTGAATAATCCATTTTTCCCTTGGATTTGCTGTTACTTTGATGATGTACTTAATTTTCTTTGTATTCATCTTGCATATTTCTTGTTAGGTTTGTTCATAGGTATTTTGCGTTTTTTTGCTGCTACTGTAAATGAGGCCTTTTGTCCCATTATGTCTTCTGTTCTTTGTAGATCTGAAAGCTATTGATTGCGGGGTAATAATTTTGTCCTTAGCCCGGTGCTTTTATCCTTTTACTAAATTTATAATAGTTTTCAGTTGATTTTCTTGTGTCTATAATCAGAGCGTCTATGCACAAAGAATTCTACCTCCAAATTCTTTCCTTTGTCTGATTGTGTTGGTTAACACATAATAGAACAATGTTAAGAATTGTGGTGACGGTAGACGTCATTGCCATGTGCCTGGCTTTAGTGGAATTTCTTCTTTAGTTTTCCATTAAGCCTGAGTCTGGCTTGGGGTTAATTTACACGTGGGTGGTAGTCCCTGGTGCTGTTCTTCAGTATTTCTGTTTTTCTTTTTTTTTTCTCCCGGGTGCATGCTAGAGTTGTACTTCCCTGCCCACTTGAAGTTGGATTTGGCTTGAAAAGTGGCCAAAAGGTGGCCAGTGGATGTTGAGATAAGTGTCTCCTCTGGGTCTTTAAGAGTCAGTGTGGAACTTGCTCTCTCCCCTTCTGGCACCGTGCCGGAGGCTCCATCAGTAGGTTCTGGAGTGTGGAGGACAGGGAACCGGCCCCAGCCTACCCTCCGCAGACACAGCGTGTGAGTGAGAAATGCAGCTTTGTTGTTAGAAGCCTCTGGGACTCGGGGTGGTCTGTTACTTCAGCATAGGTCAGTCTGTCTGCTCTGATAAAACGTATGTGCCCCTGGCTTTAGAAGGAATGCTTCTGATGGTACCCCATTAAACCTAATTTTGGCTTTGGGGTTGGGCTGGATACTCCCCTATATGATAAAACTATATCTGTTACTTTTTATGAAGAGCTTTCGAAGTCACCAATGTATGTTTGCATTTTAGGGTATGCCTTGTCAGCACGCATGGAGACAATCGTCTGGGTTTGCCTTTAGATCTAGTAATATAAGGAGCATATCACTAGATGGTGTGAAATGAAACCATTTCGTAGTCCTAAAGTCCTGGGCAAACCTCACTTGGTTGTGATAGATTCTCCTTCTTTTAATGTATTGCTGGATTCTGTTCGCTAATCTTCCTATTTAGGATTTTTATGTTGAGACTGGCCTGTAGCTTTCCTGATGGAGAAAACTTTATGGGATCTTGGTGTGGTTACGTATGCATGCTTATGGAAGTATAATAAGTTGGAAGGATTCTTTCTTCTGTCCTTTGGAGCAATACAAATAGTTTTGGAATTATATGTTCTTTAAAGATTTGGTAGAATTATCCTGCAAAACTATCTGGGACTTGTGCTTTTTGGCAGAGAATAACTCTTTTGTAAATTTGTCCAGTTAGTTTACAATAATTGAACTATTAAGATTTTTTCCTATCTTCTGGAGTCAGTTCTATAAATAAATCAATTTAAATAATTTAAATACAAAAAATAAATTCTGTTGTCTAGAAAATTACCCATTTCGGCCAAGTCCTTAGGTTTACGTGCATGGAGTTGAGCAAACTAGCTTATGAATCTTTTTTCTTTCTCTCTGCTTATTTCTATTTATTTCTTTTGTGCATTTGTGCTTTCTCCCTTTCCGTTGATTAGGTAATTAGGGCTAATTGATTTGACTAATTAGGACATAATTAGGATATAAGTATATTTTTAAATTTTATGGTTTTGCTAATAAGCATGCTGTATTTTTTTATTAGGACACGTAAGATGTGATTCGTGAAAATCTGTATAAACTTATTGAAGTATCAGTTCAGTGCATTTTGATAAGTATGTGCTAAGTGTCTGGCCCTTAGCTGGATGCGGGGAGTATGGGAGAGTGTTAATTCGTTGTCTTGGCGGAGCTTATAGTCTAGTTGGGACCACAGAAGGGTGAGGAGACATTTACAGACTAGGGAGGCTAGTACATGATCGAGGTGAAGTCCAGGTGCTACAGGAGCCCTGGGGAGGGGCAGGGTGGAGTAGAAGAGAGAGCCCCCAGCAGAGGGACCCCCTAACCCAGAGCCTGTGTTCTGTTCGAGGGAGTCAGGCTTACAAACAGACAGGACTGGTGAAGGCGCTGTGGTGGGAATATGGATGGGGTACAAAACACAATTTTATCTGGGGGTTCAGGATGGGCTCCAAGAAGAGACGATAGCTGTTACCGAATGGCTGATGCTATTTTAAAAAGAAAGCTATAGAGACTGGCAATGTTTTTCTCTTCATCAGCCCCAGCCCTAAAATAACGGCAGACTTTTCCTCCCCCAGACGTTGTTCTTCTGGCCGAAGAAAAATTTGACTTCGATCTTTCATTGTCTTCTTTAAGGTAAACAAACATATTTTCTTCAATTGCCTGAGGCATAACCACGTTCGGTAAAATCTCCTATTTAAATGCCAGTGTTATTAATAATCCTTTTCTTCTAAAATAGTGCAAACGAAGATGATGAAGTCTTTTTTGGACCCGTTGGGCATAAAGAACGATGCATTGCTACCAGCTTAGAATTAAACAATCAGGTTCCTGCAGAACCTCTGTTGCCAGCCTCAGAGTGTCGCTTCCGTTGGAGCCCTCTCACTGGGGAGAAGTTTGTGGAAGTTTATAAAGAAGCTCACTTGCTGGCCTTACAGATACAAGGCAACAGCAGAAACAAGGAGGCCCAAGCTGCCGGGTCTCAAGGCGCTCGGAGCCCGGGCGTGGAGAGATTCATACAGGAATCAAGATTAAAAATGAACCTGTTTGAGAAAGAGAATGAAATGAAGAAAAGCCCCAGGTCACTTAAAAGGGAGACATTCTGCCTGTCGGACAGCCCCTTGGGACCGCCGCCCTCGGAAATCCAGCCCGCCCTGGGCATGGGCCTGCAGGGCGCTCCTGCCCAGGCCAGCCGCCCCGAGACGCAGAGGCCTCCGCTCTCGTCTTCGTCTTTGCCGGGGGAACCAAGTTCTGCTCACCTTCCAGGCCAGCCGGTGACTCAGAAAAAGGTCATCAGCAAGTTGCTGCCCCCGCGAGCTTCGTCGGTTGGAGGGAAAAGCATGCGGTTGGCGGTGGACAAGGTAGAGAGAACCACGGACCAGAACGTTTATCTGGGGGCGAGATGCACTTTTGGTTTAGCGCTATAATGGCGACCTTAACGGGGAGACACGGAGCTGTGGCTGCTCCGAGGGTACATAGGTGTGGAAGGGCAGTGTCACTGGGGGGCGTGGGCAGGCCTGCCTTGCTAAGGTGATGACTTTCTTGTAAAAGCATGTCCTCCTAACTTCTCTCTGAAATGTTTCCTTTGGTTTTGTTACAACACTGGCATTCCACCAGTCAGGGATTTCATTTGCATTAATAAGCAACTTCCGGAAATCCCCCTCCTGGAATAGCCACGCGTCACCCTCCTTCACTGTGACTTTCTTTAGATTGCTGCCCTTGCTGGCATTAAGCAATGAGCTGTCCTGGGAAGTGGTGGTGGCCAGGTATGCCTTTGGGGTGCAGTCACCAGCTCTGGGAAGCTGGGGGCCCTGGCAGCTTGTGGGAGAGGGCGCTAGGGTAGGGGAAGGTAGGTGTCAGATGACAGCCTTTGCCTGATGTGGCTGCGTGCTCCGGGGAGGGAGGAAGCCCCTCCTTTGGAGGAGACGCAGAGAGAGGCCGGCGCCTTTCCCGGCTCTGCTCCTGCCCTGGGCGCAGGCCTCAGCTGAGCCAGCCCCACAGGCGTGATGCTGTGAGGGCTTGTTCGTGGTCCAGGTCAATGCAGAGCGCCCAGCAAGGGCTAGAAGCTTCTTGTCCTCTACACGCACAGGTCCTCTGCATCACGGACCCCCTCCTGTCCGGCCCCAGAACTGAACCAGCTAAGGGCACCCGCTGGGCAGAGCTGGACAGAGGAGGCCTGCTGGCCAGCGCTTTCCCTGCGTAGCTGGGGCCCTTCCCTCCACCATGCCTTCCTTTTTCTGGAGACTGTTTGGATGTGAATTTCTAAAGTGATGTTTCTAGACTGAGGTTGTCCTGAGCGTTATATGTACCACGTGGAACCAGGCAGCGATTTGTGTGTGTCACATGTGGCCTCAGGGCAGAGAGGTTATGGCATCATCCTGGGGCCTGTTATTCTCCTAGTTGTGACCTGGTGCCCGAGAGCAGTGTTTGCTCAGCGAGGGGTGAGCTGTATAGCTGAGCTGCACTTGGAGCTCACTTAGGACCCGCCACCACTTCCCACGTTTCTGTGGGGAAAGCCATTCACTTCTGCGTGACTCGGGCACACTTGCATTCGTGTGAGGGCTGCCTCTAGAAACAACTGGGCCACTTGACTGCACTGTTTAGAAATGTGCTTTCACAACAACTGTTAGGATGGCTGTAGTAACAGGACAAACCGGGGCATGCACAGGAATTGGCACCATCACGCGCTGCTGCTGGGAATGAATACGAAACGGCACAGCCACTGTGGGAAGCAGCCTGGCTGTTCCTGGAACAGTTACACGTACAGTGACCATGTGACCCAGCAGTTTCACTTTGATATATACCCAAGAGGAATGAAAGCATCTGACCACACACAAACCCGTGCACCAGTGTCCACAGCAGCATTACACAATAACCAGAAAGCAGAAACAACCCAGGCGCCTATCCACTGATGGACGGATAAAGAAAATGTGGTCTATCCTCACAATGGAATGTTTCTGGCAATGAAGAAATGCAGTGCTAACCATTTTTAATTATATTACAATTATTAAAAATTAAAAAAAGAAGAAATGCAGCACTGATCCAGGTTATAACACGGGTGACCCTTGAAAACATGGGTCAGTGAAAGAAGCCAGACACAAAAGAAAGGCCACATACTGTATGATCCCATTTACATGAAGGGACAATAACGGAGTAGACTCGTGCTTGCCTGGGTTGGAGAGTGACTGCTAATGGTTATGAGTTTCTTTCAGGGGCGGCACAAACGTTCTACAATGAGATCGTGATGATTGCACGACGTGAATATACCACTAGAGTATACGCTTTAAAGTGAACTTTGTGCTGTGGGAGGTACACCTCCATTTTTAAAATGACGTGAGGGAGAAAGGAAGTTACCGCTTCATCTTCATGACTTTATGAGCGTCTTGTTAACTCGGTTATAAGGGGTTATTTATATAAGTATGGCTGAGTCCCAAGCTTGCCCTCGGACCTAAATGTCAGGAATTTATGACTTGTCGACTGTGGGCCAAAGGAAAATGGCCCTCACGACTAGACCGGGAAGATTTATGGCAGCTGAGCTGCTTCTCTGGGAGAGGGCATGGCCAGTTAATGAATGGTTCTTTCTGAGCAGCGTTTTAAAATCTGGGTAACTAGAACGTTTCCTCATTACCATCCTTAAATAAAAATCCCGACGGAGAAGAAGCTCTAGAGGCTCCCTCTCCTATTAATGAGCTCTCTGTCTTGCTGTTATTTTACCCGGTTTTTAATGAGGAAGCACGTTCCATCATCATTCTGTCCATGGTAATTTGGTGGAGGAAGTGAACTGCTCTGTTCCCCTCAATGGAGCTGATGAATGAAGGGACATGGATAGCCCTGGGAAGATAGATGGCGCCTGCGGTTGCTCTAAATGGAAGCCTTAGTGTGTCTGCACTCTGTTAAAGACTAGACAGTTCTCACATTTCAATTTAAAATTTTTCAGCCTACGAAAGAGATACCAGCTAGTCCTTCCAGGGTGAAAATCCTAAATGAAAAGGAATTCCACAGGGACATGGCCCCTGACAAGCCCAGCGCTGCCCGGGATGTCACCCGCTTGCCAGCCAGTGGCAGCCACTTGGTCCAAGGCAAGAGATCGCTTCCTGTTCCAAACAAGGTGGGTTGGCCGGGCTGCAGGGGGGCTGTGGCTTGTGAGCGAAGGGAGTAAGGCGGCAGCTGTGTGTACATAGCATGTGTCTCTTGATGCAAGTCAAGGTTAGGAAGGTTGAAAACGTGGTCCAGGAGAGACAGCTTGGTGAAATGCGAAGGTCAGACCTGGCGCGTCCTGGGGGCTGGCCTCTGCCCCTGGGAGCCGTGCGGGTGACAAGTCCTTGGAGATGGTCCCTGCGGCCCTTGCCGGGACCTGGTGTGGGTGAGATGGCATGTTGATGCTTTCAAACTGCAGCTCCTCAGACCTGGAGACTCCCCGTCCACGTCTCTGCCGTTTATTTCCCAGCATTGGTGGCCAAACAGCTGTGTAACGTGTGAGAACTGCTGAAAGCTGGGCCCCACAGCTACTCAGTCAGGGCGCCTGGGTGGGGGCCCAGAAATCTGCATTTCAGCAGGCTGCCCAGGTGTTTCTCAGGCAGGACTTGGAGAAGTACTGCTTGACCTTTTTTTCTTTACACTGAAATGACAATTACTAAGAATTATTTGAATAACGTACTTTTGTAGAAATAAGTAATGGGTAGATGATGGAATCTGATGAGTTTATTCTTTACCTTTTGTTTCAGTTGGGGCTGAAGAAAACCCTGCTAAAACCCCCGGGCTGTGCTGGCGGCCTTGCGAGGAAGTCCTCTTCCTGGGGGTCGGTTTCCGGCGCGACCTCCGGGGTGTCTGCTTCTCCAGCAGCCGCAGGCAGAGGTAAGGCCGGCATCTCTGCTCAGACCCACAGCTAGCCAGGCGAGGCCTTGACTGTCGTCTGTCGCTCTAAGACTGTTGTCACAGAACCACGTAGGTTCAGCCGCAGAAAGTTCTGGAAGGCTTGCTGTGGTGTGTCGGGGACGCTGCCCTCACCGTGCCTCTCCTCCTCTGAGAAGCGGTGCTCGCAGATGGGCGGTTTTGGTTTAGGGGCTACGAGCAGCCCCAGCGCGGGCGTGTGCTCTGGGTGCCTGAGATCGCAGAGGACGTGGAGTCCAGCCTCACCGGACATGTAATCAGACTCGCGCTTTTAAAATAGGACGGTGCCAGGGCGTTTAGTGCACATGACCCTTGTAACTCCTACGTGTTGATTTAAATCCCCACTCGCAACCCAGTTTCAAGTCAGGTTACCTTTTACTCTTACCAAGCCTAGGGCGCCACCTAGTGGCAAAAGGCAGAAACCCTGGAGCCGCAGGGAAGGCCCCCTGCAAATGATCTTGCTGTGCTGCCTCTGAGGCTGGTCCGCCAAGTGTGAGAAGCAGGAGCCTGGAGTCAGACCTATCTGAGTAGGAGAACTGAAGTGTTTCCGTATCTTTACAGACGGGG
This sequence comes from Rhinolophus sinicus, assembly GCF_036562045.2. Lineage (NCBI taxonomy): Eukaryota > Metazoa > Chordata > Mammalia > Chiroptera > Rhinolophidae > Rhinolophus > Rhinolophus sinicus. The sequence goes on from NC_133752.1 coordinate 197,901,681, forward strand.
GGGGGGGTGGGGGGGGGTGGGGGGGGTGCAATGCCTCCCTTGCAGTGTTCTTGTGGGCGTGGGAAGAGCTACGTGAAGTGGCAGCCCTGTCTCTGGCACGTGGCACACGTTCAGGGAGAGAAGTTCTGTCACATTAGGTGTTGTGACATCTCTCTTGTGGTGTCGGTTCAGGGCACCAGCACCATTTTTGTTTATGATTTCTGCATTCCTGACTCTGGTGAAGGTTGAGACAAGTTGAGTGGGGCTTCTGGTGCGTATAGATGTCTTGTTGTCCGTAGCAGGATCGTTGGGGTCAGACACGACAGCGTGTGGGGAGGAATATAACCATGACACACTATGACATGAGCTGGCATTAGTTGTTAGTCACGCTCTTAAAGTTTTCCCAGAGCAGCCGAAGCAAGATGGCCCAAGTCAGAGTGGTGGTCGTGGTTCTAGAGGTGGCAGGAAGGATGACAGGGACAAGAAAAAGAAATGGGAACCTCCTGTATCACCTGGATGGGGAAAAGAAGAAAACAAAGGGACCTGCCGCTGCCAGCAAACTGCCGCTAGGACACCTCACACTCGGGGCCACCCGAGATCACTACCGTTAGAATGAAAGGCTCTTCTCGTGGAGAAGAAGTCATTAGAAGTCAGGAACAAATGAAGGCTTTAGAAGGAAGTAAGGAAGGAAGATCAAAGGTGTCCCAATGTCAGCAGGCATTGGAAGAGGTCACTGCTGACAGTCATACCACCGCAGCTGTGGGCTCAGCTCTGTGTCCGCACCCTTGCATTCACGGACAGGTGTCTGCTGGAACCGGGCTGCTCGGTCCTGCTCAGCCCCAGGTGCGTGCTGCGGTCAGGGTGCTGGCGGGTACAGGAGGCGTGGTCTCAGTGAGGAAGTGGCCCCAGGAGACATGCGCTGGGGGTGGTGGCTGAACAACCAAATCCAGGACAGTAAGGATCCGAGGAGCTTCCTCTTGCCCATCCTGACTATTACGACGAGATGGTGTAAAGTCCCCGAAAGGGTCATTGTCCGTGGTCCACCTGGCACAGGGAAACCTGACTAGCAAAGCAGTAGCAAACCAGGCCTCGCCACTTTCTGCAGAGTGGTTGATTCTGACTTACTCAGAAGTTCCTTCAGGAATTATTTTGAGTTGCTGGAGAACACACACCACCCATCGTGTTTACTGATGACATGGATGCCACTGGGACAAAAAGGTCAGACTCAGATTCCAGGGTCAGGAGCGAAATTGCGTGGACGACATGGGAACTGTTGAACCAGTTGGATGGGTTTGATTCAAGGGGAGACGTGAAAGTTATGATGGCCACAAACCGAATTGAAACTTAGCATCCAGCACTTTTCAGACAACGCTGTATTGAGGGAGCTCGAGTTCTGCCCTTTGAGATCCACAGAGGCAGGGTGACACTGGCGACGATGTAACCCCGGACTAACCATGACCTCTCTGGTGCCAACACCAAGGCAGTCTGTGCAGAAGCTGGTCTGCAGAATGAAAAGAACAAATGAAGACTTCAAGACTCTGAAGAAAATGTTCATCAAGAACAGGGAGGCACGCCTGAGGGGCTCCATCTCTAGCGAAGCCCAGTTGCCTGCAAGGAAATGGGGGGGAGTGTCCCAACCCCTCGGAGGGATGAGGCTGGGGAAGTTGCCCCGAGGACCCCACGTTCCAGGCAGTCTGAGCACAACACCGTGGGCACCATCTAGAGCATGGCACACAGGGTACCCATCGGCTGCCTTTGTCTGCTGGTCACGTGCAGTGCTCTCTTCCCGCTAGACAAGCTGTTTCGCGAACAGTTAAAAAAAACCTTCTACCAGATTGACCTGTATGTTGGGTGTATTGGCAGCTGAGTATTTCTGCCCTGGTTTATCTGCTTTCTCTTTTAAATAGTGTTCATGATTGATGTGACCCAGCCTCCTTGTAATTTAAAGGAACGGACTGTAATAATTGCCTCTTCTCTCCCTGTTGCCTTCCCCACCTTCCTGCCAGAACAGGTGGGGCATTGAGTTGGGGGGGCCTGCAGCTGGTGTATTACACTTACATGCAGGTTACGACCTGATGAATGAGGGGCACAAGCTCCCTCAGCATCTGAGCTCCCACTTTGGGGAAGTGAAAAACCTGGGCTGCTTCTGATTGAAGGCACAGTTTCAATACAGCCACACAGGGCAAGTAAAGTCACATGTTTATTACTCTAGATCCCAGAAATGGGGGTGGGGATGCAGTGAGCCCGGGGAAGGGCAGCCCGCCCTCAGCTCTCTAGCGAGCAGGAGATAGAGAGCAGGGTCGCAGGTACTTAGTACTTAGAAGGTGGTTGGGCGGAGGTCACCAACTTTTCAATGGCTCAGCTCTAGGTGGTTATTTTAAAAGGCGCCCCGGGAAAAGCAAAGTGGGAACCAGGGACGGGAATGCTAAGCTCAGGTCCGTATCCAAACATCTGGGCTCTGGGTGTGAGCGGGTTGTCACACCGTGAAATGCCCGAGCAGTGACAGCTGTTTTCATCACAGGCATGGGACTAGACCCTCCACTTCCATCCATTCTACTAGGGTAGGTGTCTGCTGTTGACATAATCGAGGAAGACAGGAGAGCCTGCGTTTCCGTACACTTACGTACATCCTGGTATTGGGTCCAGAATCAGCCCCTTAGAACCCACTCAGCTAAGCCACAAGCAGCCTGGGCTGTCCTGTGTTGGAGGATACCGCATGATGGACATACAGAATGTTGTTCAGATTGCCACGTTTTTCTTGTACGGAAATCATCGTGACAGAAATAAATAATTTTCTTCACTTGAAAACATTTTAATATAGATATGCTAAAGATAGCATATCTTATGTGTGTTTGGTAAATAACTTCATAATTGAAAACTAACATAAGCTTGAGTGATAACCAGATTTTGTGTGTCTCCTCTTTCAGCTAAATCAGGTGAACGTCTGAGCATTCCTGCAGATGGTTCCCAGCCTCTGTCGAACACCAGCCAGTCGGGCAGAATGAGACCCGCCATGCTACGGCCGGCTCCACACACCGGCCCTGCGGCTGTGTGCGGGCAGGATCAGAGGGCGGGGCCTGCTGAGCTGACCACGGAGCGACCCACAGCGGCCTGCACCTCGGCCCTGCCCCAACCCCAGACTCCAGAACGGGGAGGCCTGAGGGTGAACCCTCAACTGAATACAACTGGGAGTTCAAGAAGGCGAGATTCTTCTCTGAATTCCAAGACAAAGGTTATGCCCACCCCTACAACTCAGTTTAAAATTCCTAAGTTTGCTACTGGTAAGTAATAGATATATTTTAATGTGTTTTTAAAATATTGAACAAGTTAAAGTTAAAAAAATTAGTTTTGGCGATGCTGGTTTCTTCGCCTCCTGTTTCCTGAGCACACTTGAAATGTGTCTCCTGGCTTGTGTTGGAGGAGAAGCCAGCGGGTTTCTTATCTTACATTCCCTCCCCTCAGTGTAACATGTCACTGCTCTTTTGCTGCTCTTAAGATTTTCTCTGGTTGTTTTCAGCATTCTGATTATTATTTTGATGTGGCTTTCTTTGTATTTATTACGTTCAGGGATTCTTGAGCTCCTTTGCTCTGTAGGTTGATATTATAATCAAATCTGGAAAAAATGTGGCCATTATTTCTTCAAATATTTTTCCTTGCTTCCCCTCATTTCCTGGACTCTAAGCACATGTGTTACAGAACTCTCGGTGTTGTCTTGTAGGTCATGGAAGCCTGTTCTTTTTTTCTCCAGCCTCTTTTCTTGTGCTTCAGTTTGCATAGTTTCTATTGTCTTCAAGTTCACATATCTCCTTCTGCAGTGTGTCTGATCTGCTGTTAAACCCATCCAGTTAATTTTTTATTTCTGACATTATAGTTTCCCCATTTGGCCCCATGGTGTTTATTTTCCTTTAAATTCTTGAACATATTTATGATTGTTTTAAAGTCTGTTTCTTCTAATCCCGTCTTCCCTGTCATTTTGGAGTTTGTTTCTATTGATTGATTGATTTTTTTTCCCCCCCTGGTTATAGTCACATTTTTCCGGCTTCTTCACATGTTTAACAATTTTTTATTGCCTGCTGGACATTGTAAATTTTACATTTTTGCATGTTTGGATTTTGTTGTTTTTCTTTGAGGAGTTGAATTTGCTTTGGCAGGCAGTAAAAATTCGAGGCTTCTTTTTGACCTTTGATGGGCAAGTCTCAAATTGCCTTTATTCTTGGCATAGGTCAGCCCTGCTACCAACGTGTGGCCTTCCTGTGTCTGCTGCAGTGCTGTGCGTCCCCAGGCTCTGCAGTCTGGCTGCGTGGCTGTGAGCGTGTTTCAGCCCCGTGTGAACAGTGGCAATCGTTCCCAGTAGTTCTTGTCTCGGCCTTTTGGAGTCTCGCCGGCACGTATCTGGCTGCTTACTGTGCAGCAGAGACTTGGGGTCCCTCTCAGATGCCTAGAGCCCTTTTTCTCTGTAGCTCCCTCCTCTCTAGCACTTCCCCTCAGTCCCAGCCTCGTCAGCCTCCTGGAACCCTGACCACTGTCTCCTCAAATCAGTGAGACTTCCGAGCTTGCTGGGGCTCCCCTCCTGCACCCGCGTTCTGATGGGGCCACCAGGCAGAAAGCCCAGCGCTGTGTCCGGCAGGAGTAGGTGTGTGTTTGGTCACAGTCGCTTAACCTAATGAGTTTATCGAACACAGAAAGTTATACAGAGCTGGTTTAAGGGAGAGGCTAGTTCTGGCCCCCTCTCTCAGGTAGATGCTTTCCAGGTAGCTCGTGTGTTCGCACGTTACTGGCGCTGCTGGAGAGTGCAGGCGGCGTTTAAGGCCCGAAGACCTCATTTCCAGTTTCTGCTCGTCTAAGAACGAGCAGTTCTACCGAGCGTCTTCTAGCGCTAGGCGCTCCTTTAGGTACAAGGTGTGTAGTGGTAAGTCAGATCCTACTGTCGTGGAATCACATTTCCATAGTAAAAGATAAGAGATGGCATCAAATGAGTATACTTACAGATGGTAAGTATAATGCAGCAAATGTCACCACCTTGTGACCAGATGACGTCATCCATGCGGAAACCGCACTCTCATCAAGCACAAGACTGCACGTCAATAAAGTGACGTCTTAGGATGCCCTGGCCATGTCCTGGTTCAGGGAAATGAGGGCATTGAGGGCTTTGTGGGGCTACCCTGGAGCCTGGCCACGCTAGTCCTGGTTCCGCGAACCAGCGTCTGGTGGACGCAGGTCTCGGTCACGCCGAGCGCTGCCTCGTCTTTGTCACTCTCCATGTCACGCTCCTTTCCTGCCCGGGGGGAGGAGCCAGGCTGAGGGCACAGGTGCTGACAAGGGCCCCTCCCCTTTGGCATCCAGTGTCGACCCTTAAAGCCCTGCCTGGGCTGGTTCCCTGGGGCGGGAGGACGTGTCCCCTCCCGACACGGCCCCAGTTGTCTTCCCTGTGGCTTGCCTGAGCGTTGTCTCCTTTTTGTAGCATCTTCGCTGCCACTTGGGGAAATGGAGGTAGCAGAGAATTGCCCGTTGGGTGAAGAACCCCAAATGGTGACTCACCACTTGATCTGGGTTTGGCTGACTGCACGCTTCCTCTCTCAGGTGAACCCCCAGGCAGCTCGACACCCAGGTTCTCTCGGGCGCAGAGGCTGCAGTCCTGCACGTCAGTGGAGAGGTAATGAGTCGGTCTGCTTCCTTTTGTCACTGTAAGAACAAGTTAATGCACCTGCTGGCTTCTCAGAGTGCCTTCTCAAACGCGTGGTGACCCCACAGCCCACCACACACGTCGGGCCTCAGCCCCTGTCTCTCAGACGCCACCTTTACCTCCACGGCAGTTTAGCATAGACACAGACTTTCCTCCTGCAGCGTAGACGCGGACTCTCGGCCCTGACCTAGGGCGGTTCTCCAGCTGGGCCGCATGGCGGAACCGCCTTCGGAGCTGTTGCGAGTGCCCACCCACCCCCTCCCCAGAAGTCCTGATTCAGCAGGTCTGGGGTGCAGCCCAGCCTCTGCGGGTCCTCGGAGGTGCCTGAGCTGGGCCGCGGGGGAGACCGCTGGTGGGTGCGCTTATTCAGACTTGGTTGGAGGCCCAGCTTTGCCACTTCCTGACCGAGACTTAGTGCGAGTTACACGTTCCCGGCCCTGCCTGTGAAGCACAGTCACATCTGCCCGGAACCTGTGAGGAGAGAGGCGGGGCCTTGCCCGGGGAGGAGCCGGAGCCCCCGCCGGGTACCGCTGGTTGGCAGCAGCCCCTCGCTGTGGCCCTCCTCAGAGAACAGCTCAAACAGCTTCGCTGGCGTGACTCTTTCATGGTGAACCCATAGGCTTTTCCACTGTATTGGCACACGGGCTGAACAGACTGTGTTTAAGGTCCTCTGTGCTTACGACCGGCTCCTCTTTCCAGGGCTGCCGTCCACAGCACCCCTGCTCGCCGCTCCTCGGGGCCGGCCTCACAGAGCCTTTTCGGTGCTGCCAGGATGTCGGCCTTGCCCACACCTGCTGGCCGCCGGCTCTCTGGTCTTCCTCTGATGACCCCGAAAACCGTGCCCAGGGCTCTGGCTTCTCCCCTGTGTGTGTCTGCTCGGCAACTGTCTTCTGAGCCCCGGAGAAAATCTGCAGTGAGGTAAGAGATGAAGCTGGCAATAAGTTCATCTCAAATTCATAAAAAGCCTCCAGCGAACGCTGTGCTGGAAAGGCTGCCTTGCTGGGCACCTGTCAGGAGCCAACGGGACAGTGACAGTGACAGGAGCCTCTCCCACGCTCTCCTGCTGGTTCTCTGAAGGGAAGGGAGGGCACCTGCTTGTTCCTTCAGGTCACTCACCCAGGTCCGGGCTGGTGGCCTGGGCAAGCAGGGAGACCTGACCCTGATCACACCAGACGGATGGACAGACGGACAGACGGACAGACAGGTGTGGGCCCCGCACTGGAGGAGCCCTTAGGGCAAAGCTGCACAGTAAGAAGCGTTTGCATTCGGAGCTCTGGGATCTAGTGCCGCCCTTGCCACTGGGTCCCACAGAGTCCCGCAGCCTTGCCCTCGAGGGTCTCGGTCACAGTGACGGTGATGACACCCAGGCTTCCTGAGCAGCAGCCTGAGTTTGTCGAAGCTCCTGCTGCACCCGCCTCTCACACCTCATCTCCCATTCCCTCTGTCACTCCGCTCCAGCCAGGTTGCCTCTTTTCCGTGTCACAGACAGGCCTGTCCTTGTCCTCCCCCTGGTCCTGGCAGAGCTGCCCCCGCCCAGGACTGAAGTCCCTGTTCAGAGGCCAGACTTGGGCCTTTCTGGAGAACCGCACCTCCCACCCGTCACGCTGGTCCGTCTTCCTGCTGGGGCTGTTGAGAGCGCGCCTCCCCTCTGGCTGCCTGAGCATAGAGGGATGTGCGTCCCTGTCCCCTTGACAGCTGTCTGACGTTCCACTAGCGGAAGCTCCCTGAAAGCTGGGACCTTCTGTCAGGCTTGTGTCCCCAGAGCTAAGCACAAGCTCTGGAACATACTAGGTGCTCAGGAGACATTTACGGGAAGAAACACCCGAGGAGAATATGTTGGTGACCAGCTCCTTGACTAGAAGTTTTGTCTGAAGGAGACGTCATGGGCCGAGCATAGGTGTCAGGCTTTCTTTCTCACTGCGTCACAGCAGAGCTTGGGGAAATGCTGGGGATTCTGGGACGGTGGAGACCTTAAATTGACCCCTCTTTTTCACGTCTAATTCCAATTCTGGTCTGACACTCCTGAGCCAGCTTTTGAGGCTCCAGGACTGAGGTGAGCACAGGCGGGCACTGCCCATGGGGGGAGGGTGTCAAGGCCAGCATTGGGAGCCCCTCAAGCCACAGGGTCTGGAAAGAGTGCCCACAGATCTGTGGGTCCCGAGTTGGGGGTGGAAGGTTAGGACAGCCTCATCTCCCCAGGCCCAAGAGGCCACTTAAATTCTAGTGAATTGAGATTTAAATAAAATTCAAATTTCAGCTCTTTGCTTGCACCAGCCACATTTCCAGTGCTCACCAGCCACCTGGGGCCCATGGCTACCATCCTGGACGGTGGACATTTCTGCCTCACCCGGCAGGGCCTGCTGCCCCCAGAGGCCACCGCACTCCACTCCTGTCAGTGGTGGCACTGCTGCTGATGGGCTGTCTCATAACCGGCCTGAGTCCCAGAGGCTTGACCTTGCCGTGTCTGCCCCGAGCCCCAAATGGCGTGGGGAGAAGTCGGCATAGTAGATAAGACTGCAGTGAGCAAGTAGACACAGGGGACAGATTCAGGGCTTTCTAAGGAAATACTGCCTGTGACTCCAGCAGCCATTTGAAAACCTAATGAAATGATTTCCTAAAACATATGTTATCTAAATTAACCCAAGGAAAGGGGAACATGAAGTAAGCCACAGTCAGAGCTTAGAAAGGTGATTAAAGATTGAAAAGGGTGGCTGGCTCATGATGTCACAGCTGAGTCATAAGTTACCTTTAAAAATCTAAGTTTTAAAGTTAACTATTTCAGATGGAAAGTTACTTGGTTCATTTTAATAGCTAAACCTGGTAGCTAATGATAATGCTTAAAAAAGGAAACTGTAGACTGATTTCACTTATGGATAGAAATAGTTTTTAAAAACAAACAATAGATTGTCATCTACCTGGAAGAAAATTATTTGGACCCATCTTATGTCAAGGAGAAATAAATCTCAGATGAATTAGAGACCTAAATATAAAAAAGGAAGAGAGAAAATTTTAGAAGAAAAAAGAGGAGACTGAACCAGAGCCCTGATCACAGCTGGAAACCCAGGAGAGATGAAGAAAACGCAGCTGTGTGTAACGGAGTAAAAGCTAAAACCGCTCTATTTATGGCTAAAGTGACCATATGGGAAATCAGTAGACAAATGGTTGGGTGCAGGACAACAGGAAGCCATCTGAATAAATTCACGGTCAACGGTCAACGTGTGAGAAGACTCCCACATGCATTGCGATCAGGGAAATACTAATTAGAAACTAGGAGACTGGTGGGGATTGCTGAGGGTGGGGGGCGATTCCGGACCTGCTGCTGCCGCTGGCAGTGCGAGTTGCAGTGGTGTGTTTGGGAAGCTACTTGTCAACATCTGTTAAAAGCCAATCACACACACCTCTGACCCAGCGGTCCTGTCCCAGGAGTGACAGCACCGGGCAGATGCACTGAGATGCCCATGGTGGCAGGGTTCTCAGGTTGAAGACTGGAAAGAAGCCACCACTGAGGTAGCTAGTAAGAGGCCTGAGTCAGCATTCTAGCAGCTGGGATTTCCAGAAGGAACCCTTGAGAGAAGGGATGCCGAAGAGGGGTGGGCTGTGAACCCAGTTCTGTAGAGCAATGGCTGAGAAAAAGTTCTACGTGTGTAAATACTATCCACCCACAGCAGGTGCTGTGTGCATCCTATGTGTCTACATGTATCCATTTAGTTCTGTGAGAACAGAGAAGACGGGGAGAAAAATGCTAGGACGTGTCATGTAGGGGAGAGGGAAGATCAGACGGAGAGGAAAGACAGAGGCTGCACTGAAACGCGAATGAGACCCAGCACGTCAACAGTCACAGTGACCTGCTCTTGTATGCTGTATGTCTGTGATTGTGAATACAGAAAAAAAGGCCATTTTTATCAGGTTGTTAGAAAGCCTTTAAAGTATTAAAAAGAAAATACAGTGCTGACCACCCTGGTGCTCAGGAGTGTCTGTCAGGTGGGGTGCTATGGGGTGTGGGGGGTTGGCCCTGCTGGGGACCGTGTCCCCAGCAGGTTCCCACATGTCCAAGCGCCTGGCCAGGCCTCAGCAGCAGCAGCAGGCGGGACAGCCTGTGGGTTCCCCCAGGCCCTGGGAGGAGCCCAGGGCTGCAGCTCTCCTGTGTGAGGTCCTCGGCCTCCCCTCCTGGTTCACAACCTGAGGGAAAGGGGTGAAATGGGCTCTGCTGGCAGCAGACTGGGAAGTTTTATTCTGTTGGGCACCTCAGCAATCCCAGTCCTGAAAGGTAGAACTGGCGCCAGGACGCTCCCCACGGTGTGGCACGTCTCCAAACACTAAAGCACGGCCAAGCTACGAGCGTTTTACAGACATTTCCTTGTACGGTTTTCCTTTCTGTCCTCCCGCAGAACTGCGCCCGTGACCGGGAGCAACAGCAAGGCCGCTTCTAGACGTTCGGACTTGTCAGACGGGGGTTTTTCTCCTCCACCTGCTGTGCCGCAGGCTCTCAACTTTTCTCCAGAAAAGAGTGACTTTACTGTTTCAAAAAGTATCGCCACAGAAGTAGCACTGGACGACGCACAGCCCCCCGAAGACACGTCCCCTAGCGAGGTAAAAGGATCAGCTGGAGTCTGCTTGTGTCATCCGGGATCAACGGAACCTGCCTGGAAGGCCGGTGGTCACTCAGCACCGTGGCCCAGATTCGCCTCTGCAGGATTTCATCCTGTGACCCCGGGGCCTCCACTGCCAGCTGTGCCAGAGAGGGAGTGAGGAGCGCCAGCCTCTAGAGGAGAAAAAAGCCACATCCCTCCTCTGTATTGGACCAGAGAGGGCTGGGGTTCCATGGACGGGGAGGCAAAGCGGGGCAGTAGTGAGGGGTTGGTGGGAGCTCCAGGGTTGGCCGCTGGCAAGAGGGAGGTGGACGGGGCTGCAGGGTGGCCGGAGACGAGAGAACTCGGTCGGTACATGCACACCCCACCAAGGGCCCATCCGGCCCTCCTTCCTTGGTTTTCCAAACTGTTAGCCACCTGAGACATAGCAAAGCCTGTGTTTTCCCAGGACAGTTGACAAAAAGATGCTAGAATTGCCTTTAGATCCTGTGTTGTTGTCTAGGCTATCCTTGTGGATCTCACACTGGACCAGCTCACCGTTGCTCCGAAAGCTGGAAGCACACCCGTCGTGGACCCGCCTCTCATTGACCTTGGCAGTACTCCGGAAGCACACCTGGCCTGGGGACCTCACAGCAGGCCTCTGATCGACCTCCTGATCAACACCCCTGACGCGGACAGAAACACTGCATCCAAGCCTCTGCACGAGGTGGGACAGGTGAGGCACGGCAGGAGGGCACCTGGCGCTTCGGCCGTGTGTGGTCTCAGTTATGGGTTTGTTCCTTGACTCACATACGTCACGGTGACCCTGGAGAGGGGCCACTGAGGCTTCTAAGGACAACATGTCTCAGGGCACACCTCATCTGTGGTGGCGACAGCTCCAAGTCCACGTCCCGCTGAGGAATCCGGGGGGGGCCTGGGGACCTGAGGGCAGGGGTCACGTCCGTTCCGCTGTGGGGCCCGGGTGCCTGATGTGTGACGAGGGAGCATAGTGCTTGAGGAGCCCCGAGTGCCTCTGTACGGCATCTTCTCCCAACTTCTTAGCGTGGCCGAGGAGATGTCAGGGTGCCCGAGCCAGGTCTACTGCCTGGTCCTGGCCCCGGGCTACCCTGGGCGCCGTCTTCAGTGAGCAAGTCCTGCGGTGTCGACGGGCTGGGGAGGGTCAACAGGGACGCTCTGTTCAGCTCCTGTCGCTTCTCTTGCAGCTGATAGACTTGTGTTCTCCTCTGATCCAGCTGAGTCCGGAGGCCGACAAAGAAAACGTGGACTCACCACTTCTCAGGTTCTGAATAGAATGAAATCTTTCCATTTTACTCTTTAAGAACAGTCAGTCCTAAAGTAGTTTCAAGTCTTAGAAATAAACTTCAGGAGAAATTGTATTGGGGGAAAAAAGTGTTTTAAACCTAAAGGAAATTGCTGTGCCCGGAGGGGGGCTGTGGGCTTGGGGCGTTTGTGCCCACCTGCGATGCCCGCTGGCCTCACTGCCCACACTGCACTGGCGATCGGAAGGCCTCCAACTGAAGACTTGATTTTGATGTTTGTGTGTGTAAAATAGCAAGTGACCATTTTAAAAACTGAGTTTGTACGAAAAGTGTTCTAGATTTATGTTGAATTAAAATAAGTGAAAATAGATAAAGTGTATCTTGGTTTTTAAAATTATCTTCTCAAATATACGTAGCTATTTTTATCACTAATCAGGATGCAAGATTTGTATTATCCAGACTTCAGGACTTAGTGTGAATATTGATTAAGTGAAATAAGTCAGACTGAGAAAGAGAAATATAATATGATCTCCCTTATATGTGGAATCTTTTTTTTTTTTTTTCAAAAAAAGAACTTACAGAGAACAGATTGGTGGTTGCCAGAGGTGGATGGGAGGTGGATGAAATGGGTGAAGGTGGTCAAAAGGTACAAACTTCCAGTTATTGAAAAAATAAGCCATGGAAATGCAATGGGAAAAAAATTAGCGTGGATAAAAATTGGTTTAAATGCAGACCCCAGGTCTGGGGCGGCCGGGGAATCTGCACTTTGAGCGGGTGTCCAGGTGGTCCAGCTGCGAGGGACCACAGACCTCCTGAGAGGAGGCTGCTCTAGGTAGCGGGGTGCAGAATGGAGGAGGCCGGTTCGAATACCGGGGGCGGGCCCCGGGCCTGTGCTGGAAGCAGGCACCGCCTGTGGAGGGCAGTCCCGGGCCTGTGCTGGAAGCAGGCACCGCCTGTGGAGGGCAGTAGGGAGCTGGGAGCTGAGGGCAGCTGGTCAGTATATTCCCTGCTGGGAGCCATTCTGAGTATTTTTAAAACCTAGCTGGCCTGAAAGCCACGAATCTACAGATCTCTCCTTGTTTTATGAGGAAATTTCTCAGTTTTAGCTCAGTGGCCTCACAGCAGACAGGAGAAGAGCAGCTAATTGGACTCTGGGCTGCCATCAGTGTTCCCTGCAGGAGACCAGGGAGCCTGGGTCCCCAATGGCTGAGAGAAGAGGCTGGGTGGCCCAAGCTTTGGACTTGATGTGGCTTATGTGAGTAAATCACCACTGGGAATGGTGACTCCCGTGCTACCAGGAACAGGAAAATGAAGCGAGTATCGTGGATGCCATTGCTAGGCCTGGAGAGAAAGCTTCCAATTTAAGGAGGGACGCTCGTAAGTATGAGTTCTTAACCGGAGTTGTCCTGAATAAGCCAGCAGACGTCAAACAAGGCACGCCAGGCCCCCGGGAGCAGAGAGGCTGCCAGAACCACAGCAGTCTGCCCCTCTTCCCTGCTTCCTCTATTCCCGTGGGCAGTAGAGAATTCTAGAATCCAGTATTAGTACCACACACGTCATCAGGTATCTGGTCTGGCTTCTCATTTCATGGGAAAAAAAACAAAATCTGGAACCGAATTAATTTGTTCAACAAATATTTATGGAGACTATTACGGACAGGCTGAATTTCTGCCGGGGATACAGTGGGGTGCAAAGCTCATGCACCCCTGCCTTTGGGGGCTTAATGTTTGGTGGAAGAGGGAGCATCTGGGGCTGTGGCCGCTGTGCCCACACCGTGGGAGTGGGTGGGGCCTGGCCTTGGGCCTGCTGCTCTCCGGCTCTTCTCTGATGCCTGCCCTCAGGCGGCCTTGGGAGCAGCCAGCATCTTCTTGGGGCCCAGGTGCACTGTCCAACTGGCAAGTGTCCACAGGCAGGATGGAAGGAACCGGATTTTAATTCTCCCCAAACATGGGAGAACGCCCGCAAGAGCATGTTACATAAAGCAGCACCTCCCACCTCAGGTGCGGCATCCCCGCTCCTCCGGATCCGGTCTCTCCTTCTGGCTTTGCTCCTTTCCTCTTCCGGCTCCCGGGCTCTAGCCCACCAGTCAGGGTGAGAAATCACACAGCCACTGGATACAGGCTTCTGGAGCTCCCGGGGGCGGCCACCTTCTCTGTACAACAGTGTGAGTTCCCTTAGCTGCCACTAGAGGGCCACCTCCTGGACTTCACCAACATCACGTGATTTTTACCATAGTTCATTAATTTCCTGGCACAATGTCTTCAGGGTTTCATCTCTGAAATCCATATACCTTACATCGCTGTTGGCAGGTGGCACTGGGAAGTCACTGTTTTTGCCAGGACTGGTCCATTTAGCGACGCCCACCCTCCCCCTTATACAAGGTAAAGACTTGGAGCAACAAAGTTACTAAAGTTCCACCTATTTAACTGAAAAGTAGCAGAAAATATGTGGCCAATGTATGTTTCCCCGCTTTGCCTTTGGCTTGACGCACACCTAAACCCAAAACCCTTTGCTTGGGCAGGAAAACCGGAGGTCTGCCCTAAACCGGACATCTGCCCTAATCTTGTATCTAACTGCCATACTAGGAAGGCTATGAAACGTCCCAACCTGTGGAGAATTTTTATGAGTTTGAGTCAAACAGGACACACCTGGAAGTTAAGATCTCAACAGACAGACAAAACTGCTTCCAACAACAGCAGTTTGCAGCTTCTGTCACGCACTTGGAATTCGGGAGGGAGCTAAGGAAGAGCACAGCAGAGAACGCAGGGCGGGGCTCGGCTTACAGGAGGTGAAGGCGACTCTGTGCTTTCTTGAGGGTGGTCACCCTTTAGAAGGAAGGCTCTGAAGGAGGCATTGGGAAGGGGCTTTAGCCTCGATGCACAGACACAATGGACGGGGCTTGCGTAAGGCAAACACAAGCCTTTTACTAAAGAATTTAGACGCGTGAGGCGAGACGACCAGCCATGACCTGCCCAGTTAGGAACTATGATCAGATCACCGTGTGAGGTCACTTTTCCTGGAACCCCTTTTTTCGTCCACAGCCTCTAGACTGGGCCCAAACAATCCAGTGACGCCAGCATGACCACAGCAGACTCGACTGATGGTTCACTCCTCAATCTGCTGAAGGCCAGGTGTCCAGATACTGGGTTTACTCACTTCTCCTGGGAAATGCAAGATGAAATTGTTCCCCTTGTTGGATCTTTCCCTGATATCTTACTCAGAAAAAGTGGTCATTCTTTTGTTCCCCACAGGGGCCCTGCCCCCTGCCCTCCTACCGGGGAGCTCCCTCTGTGCCTGCTCTTGGCACCGTGGCCATGACTCTCCAGTTGGCAGCTCCTGCCTCTCTTTTTAGAAATGGGGATTTGGGGCATTCCTCATTTCACTCTAGACCCTTAAAACTATCCATATTCTCAAGAAAACGGCTCGTCTTAGTCATCATCCACGTTAAGACTCTTACGTTCGCTGGTGACCTTTTAGACTGGTAAGGAATTAACATGATTTTAATGCCAAACTTTGGTGTGGGCCTGATTTCAAAACCATCTGCTTTTGGGGTGGCATTTCCTCCCTGCATTTTTCAAACCGTGATTCAAATCCTACCTGAAATCAAGTTAGTGGACTGCGCCAGCAGTTTTTAAAAATGAAAAAGAACAAAACGAAAAATAAGATTATATGGCACATTGCAAGAATAAGAGCTTTCAGATGTGTTCTTTTTTTATATTTCTGTGTGTAGGTAGGTGTGCGCTGAGCCGCCCTGTAGAAGGTGACACTGTGGGTTGAAGTCAAAAAAAAAAAAAAGTCTCTGACTTAAAGAATGCCTGTGTTTTGCACACGAAGGCTGTAGCTTCTGGTGTCAACCCAGAGCTCACGGTGCTGAGCCGGCGGTGTTCCTGGTCTGCGCTGTGTCGCGCCCGCCCTGGCCCACGCTGACCGCCACTGCCCACTCCTCGCTGTCCCAGCGTCTGTCACTCGGCCTCCAGCCCACTCTGCTCTGCCCAGGTCTCCTATCAGGCCTTTTCCTTTGCTTTCACTGGCCCTCCTGCTTCTCACACTCTTTTAGGCCCAGCAAGTGTATGCAGGCTGTGCGGTTTCTATCATCCGACTCCCACCTGTGACCGGCCAGGCGCCCCACGCGCACCTGTGACCGGCCAGGCCCCCCACGCGCACCTGTGACCGGCCAGGCCCCCCACGCGCACCTGTGACCGGCCAGGCCCCCCACGCGCACCTGTGACCGGCCAGGCCCCCCACGCGCACCTGTGACCGGCCAGGCGCCCCACGCGCACCTGTGACCGGCCAGGCCCCCCACGCGCACCTGTGACCGGCCAGGCCCCCCACGCGCACCTGTGACCGGCCAGGCCCCCCACGCGTGCACCTGTGACCGGCCAGGCGCCCCACGCGCACCTGTGACCGGCCAGGCCCCCACGCGCACTCAGCCCCATCTCCAGTGCGATGGCCCCGAGGCCCCGCAAACACTGCACCTACCCTGGCAGGCCGCTTCCTGCCGAGAGGAGCCCACGAGACAGAATCACCAAGTCCTCCGCCCTTCTCAGCCCCACATCTGTTCGTTCCACCAGCAGGGGCTCTAGGTTTCACCTCCAAACCCGTCTCTTTCTGGTGCCACCACCTCTGCCAGTAGTCGGCCCTGTCGCAGCCTCCTAACCAGGCTCCCGGCTCCCTCCCCACAGGGCACGAAAAGCTTTCTTAAAATGTAAAGGTGGCCATTTCGCTCCCCGGCTTGAAACTTCCAGCGCTTCCCGTTGCCCCAGCCCCGTGCGGCCCCAACCCCCCAACCCACGGCCCAGGCCCGCGGCCTCTCGCAGCAGAACCCAGCTCGGTATCACTCGGCTTTTTGTAAAGAGCCCGCCTGAGCCGCACACTCCTGTGAGTGCTGGGAACGGCACACGCCCGTCCGCGTACAGCTCACACACACACTATAAAAGTCAGCACTGAGTCAGGCAGCGCTGCGCGTCCGGGAAGGAGGACAGCGGGCATGGCCTCGGGCGAACGTGGAAGCTCCGGGCGGGGCTGGCCCGGCGGAACGCTGCGCGCCGGGCACACGCTTCCAGCCGGGCCACGTCCGCGGGGCGTCGCGGCGGGGGCGGGACTTCCGGCGCGGCACGGAAGTGGCCACGGCAGTTAGAGAAGTCGGTGGCGTGCGGATGCTGGCGGCGCGGCACGTCGTGTGCGCCCTGTCCGGCGGCGTGGACAGCGCCGTGGCCGCGCTGCTGCTGAGGCGGAGAGGTGAGGCGGCCCCGTCTCGAGAGTCCCGCCCCTGCCCTGCGTGGCCTTGAGCGTCGCCCCCTCTCCGGGCGTCAGCTGTCGCGCGGGCGCGGTGGGACGGTGTCTTCTCGCGTGGCGCCGCGCTGTTCACCTCCTGCCTGAGGGTGGGAGTGTGCGCGGCCGCAGTCCACGCTGCGTGGGAGCAGTAAGGCCCCGCCACCCGGTTACCACGCCGTGGATCGCGACTCCGGCTTTCCTTGGCTCCCCGGCCCGACGTCCTCACTTAACCTTGGGAGGCGACGCGCTCGGGAGGGCACTTGGCTTCTGTGGGCACAGCCCGCTCCGTACAGGTCCTCGTCCTTGCGAGTCCCGCGACAGCCGTCAGGCGGCGTGTGCGGCCAGATCCCCGGGGCGGCGGCGCGGTGAACCGTCTGTGCTCCCTTCGGTCGGTGACACTGTCCGCGAGCGCCAGCATGTCCGCCGGGTAGCGACGGGCGCCCGGGACCAGGGGCCGAGGTTACTGCCCATCTGAGTGCCCGTCCGTGTGGCCCTCTCCTGTGCGGCCTCGTGCTCGCAGGGACGCGTGGGCCCCGCTGTGGGCCGCCCTCGGCGCCGGGCACGCGGAGTGCAGAGGGAGGCCCCGGGCCTTGGGCCGGTGAGTTAAGCTCCCCCCGTGTGAAATGGGGCGACACCTGCCTCCCGGGGGGACTGGAAGGATTCAGTGACAGTGCGCACAAAGGGTTTACCCGTGTCCAGCACAGACTAGGCGCTCAGAAAACGTTAGTGGTTATTAGTACATAGCGTGTTTCCCGAAAATAAGACCCAGCCGGACCATCAGCTCTAATGCGTCTTTTGGAGCAAAAATTAATATAAGACGTGGTATATTATATTGTGTTGTACCGGGTATTATATAAGACCCAGTCTTATATTAAAATAAGACTGGGCCTTATGTTAATTTTTGCTCCAAAAGAAGCATTAGAACTGATGGTCCAACTAGGTCTTATTTTCGGGGAAACAGTATTAATAAGTAGCCATTATGAGAGAGAGAATAAAAAATGCTAAATAGAATTTACAGTTGTGAGAAAGGGGGAATCAAAGCGTCAGAGGTGGTGGTATCTGAGCTGAGATTCCAGGAACAGCAGGATTTCACTAAGCAAAGAATGGGACAGATGAGGTGGGAAGAAGGGCCTTCCGGCAACAGTGCGGAGCAGTGCTGGCCAGAGCTCGAAGCTCGGAGGCAGGACAGTGCTGGCCGGGTCTGGCCAGGAGGGAGGAGGAGGAGGAGGTGGAGAGGAGGACGTTGAACCCTGATTGTGGAAGGTGTTCTATTAGCAGTTTTATGTATTTTGCCGTGTATAATGCGCGCCCGTGTATAATGTTCACCCATGTGTTTGGCCCAAACTTTCAGGGAAGAAAATGTTTCATTTTAATTTTTTAATTAAAATTTTTGTTTACAGTTAGGTACTTGTTTTTTACATTACAAAGGAATTTTAGCATTTATTTTTTAACATGGTACAAGAAATTTTATGTAATAAATAATTATAAAACAAGAACAGATACAAGGTACAAGATATTCTAGAGGTACCGGTAACTAATTTACGATATTTACGCACCATACAAGGCCAAGAACTCTTCCTCGTTGCAAGTTCGTTGTAAGTTCAACAACCGATTATCGTATTCAAGGGTATTATTTTCCAGACGGATATTGTTATTGATTTCTAGAATTACACTTTTAACTCATAAGCATAAATTAAAGAATTAAAAATGTTTATATAGATACGAATTAAGTACTACCCATGTATAATACGCATCCTTATTTTTCCCTCACAAATTGGGCAAAAAAGTGCGCATTATACATGGCAAAATGTGATAGGTTATGTTGGGTAGACAATGCAGAGCCCTTGAAAGTTCCTGACAAGGCGTGTGACACGTTTCGGGAGATGTGGAAGACTGGCCATGGGGAGACCAGGTATATCATTTACTCTTCAGGAAGATAAGCTCTCCTTCCTCCCCAGCATCCAGGCTGCACAACTTCATACTCCAGCCTTCCTGGGGGGAAGCTGATGGATGTAGCCAAGAAAAAGCATGGTCCTCTCCTCTTGGCCTGGAGGGCTTTCCCAGTCTTAGGAGGTACACATCCTGTCACGTGCCCCTGGAAAGTGAAGGGTAGACTAGGCACTGAGGTCCCATCTTCGAGTGCCTGAGCCTGTGCCCGTGTAAGTGGGTCATATCTCCATGAAAATGGTCAGGCAGATGAGGCTATAGAAGATGCTTAAAGCTCTGTGTGGCTGTCTATTCATTCGACAAGCACTATTGAAGTCCCTGTGCTGTGCCGGGCATTGCTAGGTGCTGGGGACGCGGGGTTGTATGAGACACAGCTCCTGCCCTTTGAGGCGCTCTATGCTTCAGTGGGTTGTGGGGAGCCAGGCCTAGAACAACCGGAGCCCCACGTGGCATGCGCTGTAAGAGAAGCAGAAGCGGGCTTTGGGGAGCAGAGCAGGGAGGGCCTGATGACCTGCTGGGGTGGGAGTGGTCTTGCCAGTGTGGCCTTTTAGTTTTGTCATTACCCTGAGGCTGCCCAAAATAACCCGGTTTCTTACACGGGCAGGCGCCTGCCTGCGTGTTCACTAAGACACTCCATCTTAGGCTACAGCTGCTCTCCAATGTTTGGTTGGGTAGTTGTCGCACCAGAAAAGGGAAAAACTAGATCATAAAACGTATAGGTATTACAGCCCTTAGAACAAAATAGCCAAAGTTTAGTTGTCGTTTTTGTCTGAGGACTTAGACTCTCAGCCTTAGGTGATAATTGGAAATAACTTGAAATGAGTTCACGTGTCTGATAACTGGTGCTTTTTATTTGTTTTGAAAAATCTTGTTGAATTTCTGCTCCTTATTTGCACATTT
The DNA here is from genome assembly GCF_036562045.2 of Rhinolophus sinicus. Lineage (NCBI taxonomy): Eukaryota > Metazoa > Chordata > Mammalia > Chiroptera > Rhinolophidae > Rhinolophus > Rhinolophus sinicus. The sequence goes on from NC_133752.1 coordinate 197,921,312, forward strand.
ACTAAGTAAGCCTCTGTATGTGTTAGGCATTGTGCTGACACGGGGGGTGGGGTCATGAAGATGAAAAAAATACCACCTTGCCCATGTCCTGGAGTCCTGCGAACACTTTCAGTCCAACGATGTGTTGTGATGATGGGAGCCTTTGCAGAGTGCTGCCGGAGTGCCGCCAAGTCGGCCGGGGACAGTCAGCCGGCGCGCTCTAAGGTGTGACTCAGAGCCCTGGAGGCCGTGTGGCAGAGGAGGGACTGCCAGGGACAGCAGCGCACAGGCGCGGGAGCATGGCATGCCAGGGCACTGCTAGGATCTCAGCAACCGCTGCCCTTTTCGCCCAAGGTTGACTTCATGTGCCTGCCTTTGTCACAGGTTACCAGGTGACGGGGGTGTTTATGAAGAACTGGGACTCCCTGGACGAACATGGCGTCTGCGCTGCCGACAGAGACTGTGAGGACGCCTACCGAGTTTGCCAAGTCTTGGACATCCCTTTCCGCCAGGTGTCCTACGTGAAGGAGTATTGGAACGATGTGTTCAGGTGCGTGCAGTTCACAGATGCAGAAAGCGTCCTGATGTGCTGTGGCCCTGGCCCAGGGAAGGGGCGCCGGAGTCAGCCAGACTGCGTCATGGCCCACCGCTCGTTAGCACCACTGCCAAAGACCGGGGGCGGGAGGCCTTAGCCGCCCTCAGGAGCCCTGTGTTAGAGGCCAGGCCTGGATTCCAAAGACCCCTGGCTCTTCTGTTATTTTGCCACCTTCCAGAAGTCTCTTTGCTGCCTCTTGAACCTTGAGATGTTTCTGCTGCTTAGTGTAGGGGAGCTAAGGCAGAGGCCCCCCGGGAAGGTGTCACGAGGTGAGTGCCCATGCCATGCTGGCCAGTGATTGAGGGGTTCTGAGGAAAGACTTAGGTGAGCCACTCCTCGGTGCCTTTTGAAAACAACAAAAAACAAACACAAAAACTTTAAAAATCAAATATAATCCTAACAGTTATGAAGTGCTTACTCTGTACTGGGCACTGTGCTACATTTGGGAACAAAAAGATATAAACCATGGTTCCGTTCTGTAGGAATTTGCAGGCTAGTTGGGGGAAGGGCATTATTTTCAAGAGAGGTAATGGTGGTGAGTGGCATGTAGGAGGTACCAGAGTCTATGAAGACTGCAGGCTCAGAGGACGGAGAACTGTGTCGTGTGGAGTGGGCGGGAAGGCTTCACGAAAGAGGGGAGGTTGGACCTGCCCTTGAAAATCACAGAGGAGTAGGGAAGACACTCCAAATGGGTAGCAAGAGCAGTGGTGACGAGGAGGAGAGGTGCCCGTCATTTCTTTTGTGACTATCGAAAAATTTGGCTGGACCCTTGTTGCTGCAGAGGAAGGATGCTGAGGGCTGCAGAGCTGAGCCCTGACGAGGCTGCGTGTCTTGGGTGGCCGGTGAAGGGTCCGAGGTGGCAGGGGTATGCCCAGGGGTGGCTTAGGGTTAGGGACAGAAAATCCATGGGTTCGGTCCTGGTTCTGCCACTTACTGCGTGACCCTGGGCAATTTACGTGACTTTCCTAAGCCTCGTTTTCTAATCCTCAGTAGGCAATAAATGTAGCTTTTGTTGTTTTCATTGTTAAAAAGACAAATCTGGCAGCCAAGTGTAGGGTGAGTTATGGAGACGACTGAAGGCAGAGAGTCTAAGGAAATGCTGCTGCTGGAGATTTGGATAACGTGGGAGTGTGGATGGGAGGTGAAGGCGGCCTGTGACAGGTCCCCAGGGGACACATGCCCTGGGCAGTCGATGTGAGGCTAAAGAATCACCTGGGCCAGGTCTGGGCTCGCCCCGGAACCCGCACTGTCACAGGCACTTCAGGTGATGCTGATGGCGGGGTCCTTTGGGTCTCACTTTGGGGGACAATGTGATGGGCCTTGGAGCCTGAGTGGAGGGCAAGAGAAAGAGGGGAGGAGCCAGTGGTGGCGCCAAGGTCAAGTTTGGAGCGGTGGGGAGAGCTGGTTTGAGGGATTCCTCTGAGCACTGCAGGGTTTGAGGTGATAGCAAGAAATCCAGGTAAGTGTAAACTTCACCGTTCGTTGCTAAGTTTTGAAAGTGTGTGAGTGAATGTGATTTTTTGGTCACATTCTACCAGGCAGGTAGAATGACTCGTCCCAAGTTCTGCGGGAGGTGGGAGGCAGACGTTGGCTTAGAGCCCAGGTTCCCAGCCAGTATTCCCAGTGCTTTCCTCTTACTGTCCCTGCACCGAGCCTCAGGGTGAAGGGAGAGCCCATTAGAGTATTACGTCACCTCTGCCCGCCGTCACCGGGCTCTGAGCAGTCTGCCCTCTGACCTGCCCCATCCCGCAGCCTGGGGGCGCAGTTACAATTGTGCTCACTGGCGTCTGCTCTGAACGTCCACTGCTCATAGTGCCCTCTAGCTCGGCAGCTTGGAACCCTTTCGTTCCAGACCACTTGGCCGTCTAAGGTCAGAGTCCACGTGGTCTTTCCATCTCCCGCACAAAGTGCAGCGCCGCTCCTGCTCCACCAAACAGGCTGTGCCCCATTGTTTTTGCTAATGGCAGCTGACGCGTGTTCCGTTATGCTCTTGAGGAAATCATTCACAGCATACGCTTTTCATACACGGCTTTGAATGGGCAACCTTTTCATTTAGTACTTGTTATATAGAAAAAGTCTGGGGAGCTGTGGGCATTCAGAGAGTCAAACATGGATTCATCCTTAAGTCGTTCACAGTTTAATGGACCTCTTGACAACTTTCTAACATTAAAAAAAAAAGAAAATAGTATAATAATCTCCAGTGTTGAAAATATGGAGCAGCACGAGTTTTATGCACTCCTGGGAGGCATGAACAGCGATAGGGACCAGTGTCACTGCCTGCTAAAGCCCAAGGTGCTCGTGACCTGTGACCCTCTGCAGTCTTCGTGTGTCTCCTCAATGCGACCCTCTTGAGCAGCATTTTTTTTTAACCCTTATTAATCAATGGAGAGCTTTAGGGTAAATGAGAAAATGATCACGTATACCAGAAATACACCCACTTTTAAACTCCTGAAATGGGCGTCGATCCCCTCTTGCTGTGAGTACTCCGAGACCATGAGATTCTTGCTCAGTGACCTTTCTCCCATGTCCAGCCAGTCCAGTAGAGCAGAAGGCGCTCAGGTAGGGCGCCTGGTCCTCTGTAAGCAGCAGGCCGTTGCGAGTCCTCAGGGGTGCGTGTGGTCACATGAGAAAAGTGTTTTATGGCACATCTGCCCAGTGACCTGGGTTCCCAGGCTGAGATTGTGGGCTGGTTGCTGGAGCCTCGAATTGTAACTCCGGGTTACTTTGTTCCCACTTGGTGGGAGGCATCAGAGGAAGCAGGCTTTCGTGAGTGTGCACACACACACACACACACACACACACGCCCTGTGGGCCTTTGGGAGGCAGAGTGGCCACTGAGCCATAGCAACAGGTGATATTAGGTTGGGGTAAAAGTAATTGCGATTTAAAAGTTAAAAACAATTGGGTCCGGCCCGGTGGCTCAGGCGGTTGGAGCTCCATGCTCCTAACTCCGAAGGCTGCTGGTTCGTTTCCCACGTGGGCCAGTGGGCTCTCAACCACATGGTTGCCAGTTCAACTCTTTGAGTCCCGCAAGGGATGGTGGGCTCTGCCCCATGCAACTAAGATTGAACACGGCAGCTTGAGCTGAGCTGCCGCTGAGCTCCTGGATGGCTCAGTTGGTTAGAGTGCGTCCTCTCAACCACAAGGTTGCCGGTTTGAATCCTGCAAGGGATGGTGGGCTGCGCCCCCTGCAACTAGAAACGGCAACTGGGCCTGGAGCTGAGCTGCGCCCTCCACAACTAAGATTGAAAGGACAACAACTTGACTTGGAAAAAAGGCCTGGAAGTACACACTGTTCCCCAATAAATTCCTGTTTCCCTTCCCCAATAAAATCTTAAAAAAATAAAAATACAAAAAAAAATAAAAAGTTAAAAACAATTGCAAAAACCGCAATTACTTTTGCACCAACCTACTAGATAATCCTTTATTTTTTTATCCAGGCTTATTAACTGTGTTTCCCCGAAAATAAAACCTAGCTGGACCATCAGCTCTGATATGTCTTTTGGAGCAAAAATTAATATAAGATCTGGTGTTGATATAAGGCCAGGTCTTATGTAATATATAATGTAATAGTAATATAACATAACATATAAGATCAAGTGTAATATAATAAAATAAAATAATATAATATATAATATAATATATAATATAATACTGGATCTTATATTAATTTTTGCTCCAAAAGATGCATTAGAGCTGATGGTCCGGCTAGGTCTTATTTTCGGGGAAACATGGTAGTTATCATAGATGCAGGTGGAGAGTGCAGCTGGGTTTAAACAAATGTTTGATGAAAAAACTGAAAACAGCTGTGAGCCAAAGTGCTCGTGCTTTGCAGAAAACTGTAGTTTAGGTAAGACAAGGAGAAACTCTAAACAAGTGATGTATCTGATTTATTTTTTGAAGAATATTTCACACTTAGAAATGAAAACGTTCTTTTTCCTTTTATTCCAGTGATTTTTTAAATGAATATGAAAAAGGAAGGACTCCCAACCCTGACATCGTCTGCAACAAGCATATCAAATTCAATTGTTTTTTTCATTATGCTGTGGATAATCTTGGTAAGTAATTTGCATTGTTTTCATTTGTTTTTTAAAAAGTTCACAAGATTTTCAGAGATAGCCAGAAGCCAAAACCTTGTAAACAATGTCATCTTTCAGAAAGAAAGGAAGCAATGAAATGATAGTGTTTTGTTTTTTACTGAGTAAGAAGAACTTTCTGGTAGGCTCACTGGGAGGAGAGATGCCTCTTCATCATGAACCGCTCAAGTACAAGGACAGGCCCAGTGGATTTCGGGAGCGCCCGCTTCCGGATTTCACAGAGCCCTGAGGAGAGAAGTGCTGGATCACGGGCCAGAGAGTTGAGAGCTGGGGCCCCTGGGCCCTGCCTGCCGGTTCAGCCTTGCGGGAGCCGCTCAGTCCCAGACATGCTGAGATTCAGGAGCCCTGACTCAGGGCTCAGGAAACTTGGTGTTGAGTTCATTGTTACTTAATCCTTTTCACTAGTCCTACTCCGACTTCTGCTTGCAGAAGCGGGTTTCCGCTCTAACCGAGAGCAGCCTGTGTCCATGCCTGATTCTGCATCCTGGGTCTCTATTCTGTTGCTCTGATTCGAATCTGTGTCTTAGTGGCCCGTTCTGAAAGCCCATCCTGTGGCCAAGGCCCCGCTGCCCCCGGCAGCCGCCCCCAGATTTTGTCGGTCCCTAAATTTCTGCTTTCTCATTCCCGTCTGCCCACCGGCACCTCCCCATTCCTGCATGGAACCTTCCCGCCTCTGCCGTGCTTGTTCAGACTGTCCCTTATCACCTGCTGCTGTGCTGTGTGTGTGCTGGGTTCTTTTTCCATCCCTTGCTTTTGGGGTCACTATAAGAGCTTCTGAAGTTCCGGTACTGGCCTTTCAGTTCGTTCTGTCCCATCTCAGCTCACCCTGCTGTGTCTGGCCATGTGCCCAGGCACATACTTGTGTGTCAGGGACCCAGTGGTGTCACAGGTCTGTTGGCAGCTCTGTCCTGCCAGCACTTCCATTATGACTGAGAGGGGGACAAAGTAGGCATGCAGATCTGATGTACAAGTGACCGGCAGCTGAGATGACAAAGACGAAAAGTTGGTTCATGGAGTGAGGTAGTGAAAAAATGCCTACAAAAACAAAAAAGTCTTAACAAATTTGAGCCCTGGACTAACACCGAAAATGTGAAATTGAATGCAGATAAATGCCAAGTTTGCTACCTATGCTCAGTAATTAATTCTCCCAGTACAAGATGGGAAAGATCTGGTGCCACTAGCTGCCCCGAGCTGCCTGTGAGCCTGCAGTCTGGTGTCTGGCGTCAAACCCAGTGCCCCGGAGCTTGCCCTGCAGTCAGAGAGTGTCTGTGGAAGGGAGAGGGCTCTGCTCTGGCCTGCCCTAGGGAGGCCACCTCTGTGGGGCTACATTGAGTTCAGTTTCTCAGGAAAAAGAGTGACAGTCACATGGAGTGTGAATTGAGTTTGATTGTGGGTGTGTCTGGAAATATGCCACATGATGACCTGTGTGATTCCTTCAGGGCCATCACAGCAGCACTCAAGCATCTGAGTTAGGATTACAGTGTTGGAGTGTTCCAGCATGTGACACGAGAGGGCAGATGTGCAGTGTGCAGGGTTCCCTGCAGGGCACAGAGGGCTCTTCGGAGGGGAATGCGTTCCTGGGAGAGTGCGGAGCTCCCTGTATCCTTGGCTTTTCAGGGAGCCCCGAGGGGGCCATCTATAGGGCAGCTTTGGAAGGAATTTTTGTGCTGAATGTTTCCAAGTCCGAGCTTACTGCGTGAACCACGCAGCACAGACTAAAACTCACGGAACCTGAACTTCTGCGATCTCGGCATTCCTCCCAGAGGAATCGGGTGCCACCTGCACACCCGTGGTGGTTCTACAAGGACATAGACTTAAGCGGCTTTTTTGTCTCTATTAGGAAATCACCCAGGATGAGCTCATGTTCCTCAGCGTCCTTCTTCAGGGGGTCACATGCAGCAGGTTGTTCTTGCTGTGTCTTCCGTTTTATGCTGAGCTAGTTCAGTTGGTTAAGTACTGAGTCGGTTTTGCTGCACCTTCCAGAAAAATCTTGCAATACTGAGTATCTGACATTTGCACACAGGGAGAGGTTATGGACTAATATGTGCCTTGGGAGGTTCTTTCACTTTTTTCATTATGTGCAAAGAAAAAATTGAATATGCTGGATGGTCCTTCACTGTGATAAAACTAATACGTATTTATGAAAGAAAGTTTAAAAGTACAGAACAGTAAAACCAGGAGAGAAAAATGTCATCTGTAGTTTCACTTCCCAGAATCAAACGAATAGACTTTTGGATTATATATATATATATTTTTTTTTATTTTATTTTTTTTTCCCGCCTAAGTCATAAGCATTTTCCCATGTCATTAAAATTTCTTTGTAAGTGGCACTGTTATTATCATGATGGCATTTTCATTTACTTCATATTCTAACGTTAAACATTTTGGTTGGTTTTAGTTTTCCCTTAGCATAAGAAACACTGAAATGAGCTTTTGGTACTTAAATCTCTGTGTGCATATCTGACTCTTTCCTTAAGCTAGAAGGGATGAATGGATAGTCACTTTTGAAAGGCATGTAAAGATTCAGTAAAACCTTGTAGCAAGTTTCTCTCATTTTAAATGAGGAGTAAGGGCCACTTAGGTACCAGAGCTTGAGGTGTGCCCCTTGCGAGTGGGCGGGTCCCTCAGGGTGAGACTCGGGTGTGTGCTTCTTTAAGCACCTGAGCTGGCGCCGGCCAAGACCATCCAACACAAGCCTGAAGTCTGCTCCCCCTGTGTTTTTACAAACCTCACAGGAGCCGATGCAGTTGCCACCGGTCACTATGCAAGAACTTCGCTGGAAGACGAAGAAGTCTTTCAGCAGAAGCACATCAAGAGGCCAGAAGGGCTTTTCAGAAACCGATTTGAAGTTAGAAATGGTAAGTCGACGTGCCCAGGTCAGAGCTTATGATTCTGAACAAAGTGAAGTATTTTGAAGAATGACGGTGGGTCAGTGTTTGAGCGTAGCTGCCAGACCTCCGTGTGTTCCAAGCCAGCTTGTTTCCTTTGGTTTCCTCTTTGAAAAGGCACAGTCACCGGAGGGTCCTTTCCCCCAAGGCCTGTGATTGGGCCAAAGGAGAAGTCCCACTCGGGGGCCAGGCAAAGGCTGGTGGGAAATTGAATCCAAAATGTATGGCCCAGTTGTAGACACTGCGTGTTGGTGGCTTGCTGGTTCCCACAATGCTTGAGGAACTACTTGACAGTCGTTGCAGTGCTGTAGGCCCTGTTACTTAGCAGTCCGTTTCCGAGGGCTTGAGATGAAGGTATACTTAGTGTGACACGAGTACTGGGATCTGGTGTTCACAGCCCAGGCCCAGTGGCCAGGCTTAGAGCTATGTTTACAAAGATTATGTTTACAAATTAGTGTATCAGTGTCAAAGGCAGCAAAGTGTTGCTTTCCTAGAAAAACATACATGCCAAACAGCCACTAGGAAGCTGCTGGCTCGTCCTGATGCACATCTGTGTGTAGAAAAGAGGAATCACCTCGCTGTGAAGTGAAAGAAACATGGGCTCAGAGCCACGTTTCTGCAAGGAATCTCTGTATTGTAGGAACCTGGAAAGATGAGCGTTTCTCCTTGTGGCCAGCCCGCCTCTCGGCCCCCTGCCGCTCCCCCCAGCCCAGGGCTTTCTGTGCACTTGTATCATTTCCCTCCTCTTAGCAGGGTCAGGAGGTGTATACACCCATCCCATTTCACAGGTGAGGAAACTGATGCTTGGAGAAGTCGTTTTACTTGGGTACCTTCGGTGGGAGAGCTGGATCTCAGCCCAGTTCTGCCCAGCTCCATAACGCATGTCCTTTCTGCTGTCCCAGGCCCCACCTGAGTTCTGACCTCTGTCACCGAGCCCACTCGGAAGGCTGCAGCCCTTATGCAGTAGTGCACTTTGTCACGGGAGTCCTGAGTGTGGTGGCAGTTGCTTGGCTGCCCCTGTTTTCCTTCCCTCCATATCAGGAAGACACGGCTTTGAACTCACCCAATAAACATGGATTTCAGGGACCTGAGTAGACGAAGGGACCTTGAGTAGACGTGCCTGCTCACCTCCTAAATAATGTTCTGCCTCACTCACAGAGCTGCCCGGACTCTCTGATGGGCCACGGGCACTCTGAGACTTCTCTGCCCTCGGTGGCACACTTTCTGTTGAGGAGGTTTGACGTGGTTACTTTAATAATACCACCGTGTCTATTTGCAGTGTGTCTTTTTTGAACACTAAAGCTTTTTAGTTTATTACAGTTGCCCTGGAGACCTGGAACAGGGCCTCCTGGCCTGGGCCTGGGCCCTTGGGGAGCGGGCACAGGGGACAGCAGAGAGCCTGGTCCCGGGGTTAGTCGGCCCTGAAGCTGGGGCTCTTGGTAGATCTCCTGTCCTGTACAAGGTGGCGAGTGGCACCACTGGCCTGGACCTGTGACCATGGGGCCTGAAGGAGCGAAGGGGAAGGTGCGAGAGTAAAGCTCCCGGCACAGCAGGCCCTCAGCAGGTGTTACTTCCTTTCTAGGGTTTAGGATAGCCAGCTTTCTTTGTAAAAATAATAGATTTTGAGTTGTTTTCAAATAACTCAGAGCTACGAGAAAATGCAAATTGTTCCCAGTATTCTGAGGCTTTGATACACACACTGTTTGACTGAATTTATTTTTGAAACAAAAAGCAGCACTTGGCAAGTGAGTCTGCCTGATGATTGGTCGAGTGAACTCTGTTTTTCATTTTTCAACTGGTTTTGTTGTTTTGCACATAAAAAGCGATGGAATAGAAACTCAGGTGGTTGGGCTCAGCTTGCAGCTCTCCTGTTCGTGCTGGCACCATTTTGGGCCCGTCACTCTCATTGCCCGAGCTTCAGTTTCCTTGTCTGTGAAGTAGGGGTAATTCTACCTCCCACAACAAATGTGAGAACAAATCTGGGGTCACGGGTGGGAAACATTAACTACACAGCAAGCGTATTACACATGTGCAGCCGCTCTGAGTGCAGCTTATTGAGGCTTCTCTTAGCAGAGATACGAAAAATGGTGAAAGAATCCATAATACCGGTACTAAGTTAGTTGTTTCCATTGGTTATTAAACTTCAAAGTGGGAAACTCAGCAGCTACAATCACAGAAACTCTCACACACCAGGCAGGCCTGCCCTGGCCCAGAGCTGGGGCCGGGCCTTCTTTGTGAATCAGTGTCGTGTCACTCCTCCGCACTGCTGCCCTCAAGCTGGAAACGGTTCCTCATAGTAAAATAGAGCCGATCAGAGAAATCGCAGAGGGGCAGCTAACAAATGTTAGCTTGGACTCGACACAAAAAGCATTTTTACCAACGAAGAAAATGCACTTAGAAGTAGAGAGCTGCCTCAGGCGGACAGTCCTTCCCCAGCAGTGGGACCTGGAAGCCGAGGGGCCTTGAACACAGCCCCACGTCAGCACGTCGCTGATTGTTAGGGGAGAGCACAGCCGACAGCACGTCGGCGGGGTCTGCTGCAAGTTGTCTCGTCCAGTTTTCCCACATGGGCTGCATTTATTCGAAACTTGTTGTTGTTTTTTTGCGGGATGTTTCAGCTTTGAAAATAGTATCATCTAAAGTGTGAACTGGAATAAATTTCCGTATCATGTAAAGTCTACCTTCCCTGTATTGTTTTCAATGGTAGATGAATTGGGAGTGAGACTTTTTCTGGCATGAACCACAGAGGTTCTTTTTTCAGCAGTCTGCTGTTGAGTACAGGGCTTTGTTCCTGCCCCACCAGGGTGATTGAGGTCGGTGACCAGGAAGATGTTATGAAGAGAAAGCACGGGTATTCTGTTCCTGCAACCTCTCTTGTTCTTTACTCTTGGCAGCGGTAAAGCTTCTCCAAGCAGCTGACAGCTTTAAAGACCAGACCTTCTTTCTCAGCCAGGTTCCCCAGGATGCCCTGAGGAGAACCCTCTTCCCTCTGGGGGGGTTAACAAAAGAGTTTGTAAAGAAAATAGCTGCTGAGAACAGACTTCATCATGTGCTTCAGAAGAAGGAGGTAGGACTGAGGGGGGTGTGTGCGCATGTCCGGCGGGAGCAGGGGCCTGTGGTCGCTACACCCGGAGAAGCTGGTTATGTGCATAGCAGGAGGCTCCGCTGACATTCAGAAAGCAGCTTGGAAGTGACTGCTCCCTCCTGCCCCTGCCCGGCCCCTCTGGGATGGACGGCTTTCCTGGCAGCCCTGGTAGCTCCTTGGGTACTGTTGGCCCAGCCGCCAGGAGAGAGCAGGGCAGGAAGGACCAGGCACCGTGGCTCCGGTTTCATCACTCATCCAGCACCCTCGTCGAGTGCCTTCTTTGTGCCTCCGAGGATTCATGGGGAGCACGCAGATTGATTGATCCCTGCCTTCATGGAGCTGACGGTCAAAGCGGCAGACACACAGGCACATACCACTGTAAACGCAGAAAAGGTCTGGGAGAGAGGAAGCACCGTGGGCCCAGATTTAGATGGAGGGATAGAGACACCAAGAAAGGCCTCTGAGAATTTAGTGTCACGTAGACAGTTAGCGAAAAACAGTCCAGGAAGTGGGCAGCGCATGTGCAAAGGCCCTGAGGCCAAAAAGAGCCTCGTACTGTGACGGGCGGAAGGTAAAGCCAGTGTGTTGGGGGCTGGTGCTTGAGGGTGGGGAGCGATGGGACGATCCCAGAGAGCTCCGCTGAGCCCTGGTCGGCTCGGTGCACTCCGGCCATTCAGGTGGGGCAGCTTTAGCTGTAGCCGCCACTTCCTGTCTGTCTTCCTGGGAATGGGCGTGGCGGTGCCTTCTGTCAGCAAGTCACTGTCTCCCCCCGATTCCTCTACCCATCCACTCTGTTCTTCTCTACCTGTTCCATTTCCAAGTGACTGGTAGGAGCCGAGGGAGCCACCCTCATAGGACCCACAGTCCAGAGACAGAAAGCAAAGGATAAGTGATAAGGCCATCTGGTGATCATGGCAGGGAGAGCGTGTCCCGCTCAGTCTCCTGGCGCTAGGACCTGCCACGTGAGGAAGGGGACGCTCTGTGGATGCTTCAGCTTCTGGCCTGGCCGTTCCACTTCCTGTTCCTGCTGCTGTCCCTTTCTCTCCCCTGAGACTCATGCACAGTGAAGGGCTGACGCAGCTTTAGTTTTCTTTCCTGGGGCAGCTGGTCTGACGGTCGGCAACGCGGGGCCAGACCCTGCTGGGTATGGAAGTGGTGTGGCTTTGCTTACTGAGCTGGCGAGGGCCAGGCTTCAGGACCATCAATAAACCCCGAGAGGCTGGCATTCTGGAAGCCCCCCGAGCTGTTTGTGGGTTGTGACTGGTGTCTGGGTGCTGGAGGAGGAAAGCCAGCCCTGGGCCTGGAAGTGTGGTGAGGCCCCAGGCAGGAGGTGCGGCCCCTGGACGCCTGAGCGGAGGAGATGCAGGCCCGTCTGAGGGCAGACGCCTGCCTGCCCCCATCTCATGTCGGCTTCCTTCATTTCAGAGCATGGGCATCTGCTTCGTTGGTAAAAGAAATTTTGAAAATTTCATCCTTCAGGTGAGTGTTCTTAGATGCGAAAGGATGGAGCCATGTTTCTGCCCCAGACCTGGTCTCGTAGTAATGAAGTGTTTGTTTTCCAGTATTTACAGCCTCGGCCTGGTAAATTTATTTCTATAGAAGACAATAAAGTTCTGGGGACACATCAAGGTGAGCCGCACCTCTGGCTGCTTTTCATTGTGAACTCCTTGAGTTGTGGAGCCTGCCCTGGGGAGGAGGTGTGGGCCCTGGGGAGGAGGTGTGGGCCACGGGCCGCCATAGCAGTTTTGACAGGGATGTTTGTGTTTCCCAATGTGGTCTCCTTCTAAGTGTGGCAGCTAATAAAAAAGGATGCCATCTGATTCAAAGACTTTGCTCTCTGAGTTATGCAATAAGCCCCTGTAAATAGAATTACAGAATTACTTTTTCACTATATAAAGGAAATAGACTACAGAAAAATTCCACCCTGATGAAAGCAGTTAGGTTGACTTCAAAGCATGCGCTTCATGCTTTAGGACAGTGTGGAGAGATGGCCTCGGAAGGTGTCCTGCATGTATGTGGTGGGGGTGCTGCTCACTCATGGGCAGGCATGGGGGGCGGGGCACCGTGGGCCTGCACTGCATGGCGGGGGGCACACCGGGACGAGCACGTCCGGCAGAGGTCCCTGCCCAGGGCGGGAGGGCGGAAGTTGGGTCAGTGAGTGGGGGGGCTGTGCCCTTGGCGGCCTGATGACCACATGAGTGCTGACCTGGTGTGGGTGCGACCTGCGGGAAGGACGAGGGTGGCCGCTCAGACATGGACACGCTCACAAATGGGTCATTCTTTGGAGATCCCCCACCGCGCTTTGGGCAGATGGCTTCCCCTTCTGTAGGGGGAGCGGGGCTTACATGTCACAGGCTCCTGAGCGTTTCTGAGATGGCAGGAGGTGACAGCCCTGCTGGGGACACAATTGCAGGGTGCTCCCAACCTGTCTCCAGCAGGAGGCTCAGAGGACTCATGGCCCAGAGGCCTGCGGTTCAGTTGTCGGCTTTCATGAAGTTGGGCGCCGTGACTCCCTCATTTGTCTCTGCCGCACGTGTGTCATTCTGGGGCAGGGATGGATGGCCATTTGGCCTTGTGATATTTGTTGTGGGGATGGGGTGCACAGAGGTAGTCAGGAGGGATCAGGCACAGAAATCGGGGCAGCAGCTGGTGCCTGGGTGGGGGCACACCTGTGACACCCACAGATACATCAGGGGCTCAGCAAGAGGGTGCTCGTGCCTTCAAATGAGCACTCGGCCCACATTCTAAGGAGTGGTCCTCCTCGTGGGTCAGGCGGTCGCAGGGTGCGAGGGACAGCCCAACCCAGGCGGCCATGCAGATGGGACGAGCTCGGGTGCTCCACCGGGGCTGACACTGGTGGTTGGAGAACCTCGGCCTCTCACAGAACCCGCCTGCTGCCCGCCCGCCCTCCTCCCGTCACAAGGGGTGTGGTGTTTGAGGCTCGTCGCCACCTCACTGAGAAACTGTTCCCATAGGTTGGTTCCTGTACACTTTGGGCCAGAGAGCCAAGATCGGCGGCTTACGCGAGCCTTGGTATGTGGTGGAGAAGGACAGCATCAAGGGCGACGTGTTTGTGGTGAGTCGGGCTGGCCTTTCAGGTGGTGCCGGGGGCCACCGTGTGGGCGCCACCAGGCAGGGCTGGCGCAGCCCCGCGGAGCAGCAGTGGCTGCTGAGCCTCTGGCCTCTGGCTCTGGGGGTTGGCCTGAGGTGCCAGGAGGATTTCGCGTAACGTACTTATTAGGCCCTTTCTATATGCTGGTAACTCCATGAATCACCACATTAGTCCCTAGAGGTAGATACTGTTCCAAGGGTTTTACCAAAGGGCAAGACTCAGAGGTCAGGAGGTCCTGTGGAGAGGAGGTCGCTCAGGACCTGGGATTGGGTCTGCACACAGAACATTCCAGCAAGTGATTGTTGAACGATGTCAGTGGCAGAGCCAGGACCAAACCAGGCTGTCTGCCACGGGGGGCCCTGCGCCACTGTGCCCCTGGATTCCTTCCTTGAGCTCTAGAGCAGGGCTTCCCAGAGGGGCGAGCTTGACTTCCCTGTGCCCCTCGGGACATTTGGCAATGTGTGGGACATTTTGGGTTGTCACAACACAGGGGAGGGTGGCGGGAATAGGCAGCACTGGTGTCTAGTGGGTGGAGGCCAAGGAGCCCTCGCCTGTAACAATGATCCAGCCCAAACCTCAGTGGTGTTGAGGTTGAGAAGCCCTGCTCTGAGCGAGCTGGGTGCCATCTTGTGCTTGGTCACAAAGCTGGGGGACATTCTCTTAGACACAGGCAGAGAGGCCAGCAGCCACCGCCTGCCAGTTCTGGGGCATCTCCTTTCAAGAAGAGCTGTGGGTGTAAAAGCCTGGACAGCGATTCCGGCCAAGCGTGAATTAAAGTGATTTTAGTGTAAAATGCAGTGGTCTCTTTTACTTTCAGAAAAAACAGAAGCGTCATCTACTGACACTTGTCTCTGTATGGTCTCCCTGCCGCCTTCTTAGAGCCCGAAACCCCAGGACGTAGCACCTTTGGTCTGCCTCAGGGGCAGGCTAGCTAGACTCTGGAAGGCCAGGAGCGCTTGGGGGTCGGGGACAGGGTCCTCAGAAGCAGACAGCCTCAGCTGGCCCCGGTGAGCCAGCACTTGGGGTTTGGTGGGATTCCTGCAGTGGCTGGCCCGTGTCCCTGGCGCTGGCCCCAGGCGGGTTGTGGTGGCAGAGTGAAACTTGAACTTGAAGGAGGACTGCTGAGTACAGTCATGAGGTCAGATTGCATGCACTCTGTTGCTTGCCAAGTGTGACCATGACAAGTGACTTTCCATCCTGGGCCTTAGTTCCCTCTTCTGCAAAATGGGGTCAAAAGGCTCCTGAGAGAATCATGAATTTCCATGTCAGACACTTCAATTTTCATGCGTGTTTGCTGTCAGTATTGTTGTTAGTGAAGGACAGTGAGGTGGCCATGGGGCAGGGGGCCCCCGCGGCCAAGGGTTCCCGGGCGTCACGACCTTCGCATCCTGCTCCTCAGGCCCCGCGCACCGACCACCCGGCCTTGTACAGGGACCTGCTGCGGACCAACCGCGTGCACTGGATCGCGGAGGAGCCGCCCGCAGCCCTGGTCCGCGACAAGATGATGGAGTGCCAGTTCCGGTTCCGCCACCAGATGGCGCTAGGTGACTGAGCGGCTGCGATCGCTGGGAGAGGCCAGATTTACGTTGGCCTTAGCATTAGACCCCCGGCAGCAGAGCCCCTGTTGTGAAGATTATATACCATGTTCAAACGCCCCTTTCCCTCTGCCCACGTGGGGGACAGGCCTGGGAGGCGCGGGGGCCCAGCTCAGCTTCCTTTGTCCGGGATGCGGGGAGGGTTCCCGGAGGTCAGCGCTGAGCTGAGGGTCCTGGTAGTGTGTGTGCTTCCTGAGGGCCCAGGCGGGCTGCACGGTCCTCCCTCCCACCCCGGACCCCGCCTCCGCCCGCCTGGCGCTCCTTCCTTCCCGGGGCCTGAGACCTGGGGCAGACCACATACGGCCAGGCCAGGCCGTGTCCCTCCAAGGGCCCCTCTCTTCACCCAGTGCCCTGTGTCTTGACCCTCAACCAAGATGGCACCGTGTGGGTGACGGCTGTGAAGGCTGTGCGGGCCCTCACCCTGGGACAGGTGAGTGGGTGCCCAGCCCAGCTGAGCTCCGGAGGGGGGAGGGGACACCCGGCAGGAAGGCCACATGTGGTGCAGGCCCGCCCTGGAGTGGAGATGGGCTTTAGCACTTGCTTGGTGGCCCCCAGCGGGGCCCACACTGGTGAGTGGCTTGTGGCCGATGGGTTTCAGGCTTCTCCCCACCAGAGCACCTGAGTCCCAGGGAGGGGCTGTGGGTGCTCAGGTCACACGACCAGTGAACGTGGGGGCCGCTGGCCTTGCCCTGCCTCCAGGCGGGTGGGCCCCAGGGACTGGGACAGATAAAAGAGGCGGAGAGCATTGTCCCCCCTCCCGCCCCAGACCAGCAGGCCCGGCTCCTGGCTGCTGTGCACACATCCCTGGTGCCCAGGGTGCCGAGTCCCGCTGCGGCTGACACGGCCTCTCTCCTCTGCAGTTTGCCGTGTTCTACAAAGGGGGTGAGTGCCTGGGCAGTGGGAAGATCCTGCGTCTGGGGCCGTCTGCCTACACACTCCAGAAAGGCAAGAGCAAATCCACAGTGGCCACCGACGGCTCCGGCGACAGTCCAGGCTCGGGTCCCGCGCTCTAAGTGCTGGCAGCAGATGTGATGGAGCAGAGCCCAGGGTGGCCAGCCAGGGTCTACCCGGGTTGATGCCGCTGAACCGGGGAGCCTGGCCCGGGAGAGCCCAGGAAGGCCCGTCCTGTCTTCTCCAAGTTGGAGCTCTGGCCAGGAGGACTTGCCTGCTGGTGGCTCTGTCCCAGGCGCCCGTTACAGAGTCCCTTTCCTACCCAGGGAAGGTTTCCACCAGGAGCACACGGAGGGCACCTGTGCAGGGGCTGCAGGGACAGCGTTGAATAAAACTTCTGTCCAGGACGTGGATTCTGACGGTGGCCTCCGTGGGTGGAGGACCAGGTGGGCTGTCGGAGGGCTCCACAGCACGCCCCCGGCGTGTGGGAAGGCAGGTGGACAGCACAGAGAAGCGATGGAAGCCCCGCCCTCCTCTCCCTGTGATCCTGGCCTCACCTAAGGCTGAGGCACGTGACGGGCCTTGAGCTGAGTCCCAGCAGCTCAGGGTCTGGGAAGGATGAGACCTTGGGGCCACCCTATCCCTGCAGGGTGCCCAGCACCCTGGCTGGTGTGTCATGTTGAAAACTGCAGGGGTCTTCGTCCCAGCGAGGGGTTCCCGTGAGGTGGAAAGTTGGCTGGGGTGCACGTGTGCGTGTCTTCGGGCTACCAGAAGGGAAGGCCTCTGGCTGGTACGCAGCAGACGCGGATGCTCACAGGTCTGGAGGCGGGTCAGCATGGTCGGGTGAGGGCCCCGGTGGGTCCCAGGGCCATCTCCTCTGTCCTCACACAGGAGAAGGGCCCTGGTCCCATCCTGGGGCTCCACCCTCCTGCCCTAAGCACCTCCTGAAGGCCCCCGGCCCAGCGCCGTCACATCGGGTGTTAGGGTTTTTACCTGTGAATTTCAGGGACACACGCAGACCACAGCAGTGCGTGTGTGTGCGTGCATGTGCTGTGTGCCCGGCTGGGAGCTGCTTGGAGATGAGAATAAAGAACTTCAGAGCTGGGTGTGCTGAGTGGAGACACGCTTTGGCCTCGTGCATTTTCGTCACCACTGAGTCCTGGTGTGACTGTCACCTTCCTGTCTGTTGAAAGGGGCTGGGCACTGGCCTGGGACTCAGAGGCCGGAAGTTTAGAGATGCACAGATCTGGTTCCGCCACTTTCCCTCGTGGCCGCTGTGCCGCTGAGAGGGGTTGTCTGCTGGGTCGGGCAGGACACACAGCCTCCAACTTCCCTGTGCCAGGGTGGGGGGTGGGCAGGGGCAGCGCCCTGTGGGCCCCAGGTGCTCTGTCCCCAGGGCTCAGCTACCTGTCCTGGGCTCCCTCTCACTGGCCTCAGACCCACAACTTTCTCGATGCTTTAAGGCAGGCTCCTGTGGGAACTAGAAGTGTGGTTCCCTGTCTCCATGCATGGAAGGTTCCAGACCAGAGGCAGCACAGTCCTCAGTGCTGTGGCCCCTGCCCTGCAGGCTTCAGAACCCCTAGTGTTGAGTGAGCAGGCTGCTGGCCGTAGGACCGGCCGTGGGTCAGGGTGCAGTGACCCCCAGGCAGGTGATGGCCCCAACGGGGTGACAGGCACCTTGGCCCCAGAGCGCCAGTGAGGAGTGGGCTTCCTTCTGGACGGGAGGGGAGGGCTTTGAGCAGACGATCCCTCTGGCCCCTGAGGTACAGATGGGGGGGGGGGACATAAAGGGACCAAGTGGGCTGTGGAAGGTGGGGCGAAGTGGCAGGCAGGGACCAGGGTTGGATTTGAGAAGTTAGCCATAGTGGGTCAGAGAGCGAGGAACGGCCCACTAGGCCCTCCGTCCTGACCACCGGTGCCTGGCAGCGTTTCTGCAGCGTGGCCTGCAAAGCCGGGCCTCACCCCGACGGAGACAGGGCTCCAGGTGCCGTTGGTTCTGTCCATTGTGGAGCGGTCGCCCTGCTGCACAGCAGGCCTGCCACCCGGTGAGGACCACACACCTCACTTGGGACTTGCGTGGGGGCTGCAGCCTGCTGGGCAAACCAGCCTTAAGCCTGGCACCATGCCCCCTCCAGCCTGGGGCAAAGGGCGTAGGTGCAATGGCCCCATGACCCCACAGCCAGCTTAGTGTGACCCTTAGCGTCAGGGTGACAGGCCTTGGTATGGGGGAACTTCAAGACCAAGCCACTGAGGGGCTGAGAGCTAAGTGCCAGCCCCCCCTACCTCTAGGGGCTGGACGGAAGCCACCCACCTCAGCGGTGCCCGCTCTACAGTGAGGGCCCGGGAATTCAGCCTGGACCCTGTCCTGTGAAGTGGGCAAACCCCACACGAGAACACATCTCAGTAGGGCTAAGAAGACCCCGGCCCCCCACCCTCACCTCCAAGAGTCCCCCACGGGCCCGGGCTTGTGACAGGCAGAGCAGTTAGACAGTGGCAGCTGATCTAAGAGCAGGCACAGTGCTCAGAGAGCTGCATCTTCTGATTAGGGAAGCAGTGCCGTCGAAAAAGCTGAAGCCCCCCCCCCCAGGTCAGTCCCCAGGCCCCTGCCCTCTACTTCTGCCCTGGGGCCTCACCCAGTGGGGGCTCCCCAGGGAGGGGAGTGGGCCAGAGCAGCAGCCATGTGACTTCTGAGGCTGGTCCCCTGTTCCTCATGAAGAAACAGGCCGAGAGGCAGAGGGCTTGGCCTGGTGGCCAGCGCGGGACAGGACCCGGCGAGCAGCTGCCCCCAGTGCCACCTCCACCTGCTCACTGCAGCCGGGCTGGACCAGGGAGGCCCTGCTCTGCCCTGGCCAGGGGGCTGAGCACGGCTTTCCATGATGTGCTGGGCCGTGGGGATTGGGCAGCCCAACAGGGGCCCCGTGGTCCCTGGGGATCCTCGCCCAGCGTGGAGGCCGGGGCTGAAACGCCGCCTTTGTTCCGCCTGCTCAAAGGGCAGCGTGGAGCCTCCCTGCGCTCAGGTTTCCCCAATTCACTGCCTTGGGAACGGAGGGCTGTGATGTGGCCCGTCTGGGGAGCCCCCACGGTGCCCGCCCTGCTCTGTGCTTGGCGGACTCTCCAAGTGGCAGGAACATCAGTGGGAAGGAGGAAGGGCGGCTGAGGGGGGCTACCCTTCCAGCCTTGCGACGGCTCGGCCCGGCCTGTCCTGCCAGCCCGATACCAGCCCTCCAGCCTGCCAGGCCAGCCAGTGGAGGGAGCGCAGCTCACCCAGGCCTCAGCCGGGCTGGTGCCTATGGCGGCCTCCTGGCCAGCAGTGCTACCATTTCTCTGGTGAGCACAGCCTGCCTCCAGTGTGCCCTCAAGGCCACTGGCAACTCTGGAAGGCCCCTGGGCAAGCTTCAGAGAGATTGAGCAGCTGCTGTTGGCCAGGGGGCGCCATTGGGTCAAGATGGCGGCTGGGACCCTGGCCTCTTCCCCAGCCCTGCCCAAGCACCTGGGGCCCACCGACTCCAGGGTTGTACCCCCAGGTGACCTTCAGAAGACCCTAGGCAGGCCAGGGGGCTGGGCTGAGAAGTAGGACATGTGCCCTACCCCCACAGGGTTACCCCAGGCGCCAGGCCCGTCACTGATGAGAGACGGGAAAGGCAATGAGAAAACTTTCTGGGCTTAGACCCTATATAAACGAAAGTGTTGTCCCCCCGACCCCTCATCCCCCATCCCCTCACCCCCCATCCTCCCAACCCCGCTGGTTTCCAGAGTATTCTCAGTGAGACAGATCTGAGAACTCTGCTCACTTCACACTTGGGCCCTGAGTCAGTTTCAACCCCCTCAGCCTGTCTGCCCCACGTCCATGCCCTGGGAAGCCTCCCCGAGCCTCTGCTCGCCTCCACCTTCGGGCGTCTTTTTTTTTTTTTTTTTTTAAGATTTTATTGGGGAAAGGGAACAGGACTTTTATTGGGGAACAGTGCTGTCACGTGGGGTAGCAGGCGGGGTCCCATCTGGGGTCTCTAGTCCCGCTCCCCGCATAAGAACACAGGACATGGTGAGGCCAAAAAGGAACACCCACGGAGCCATAGGTAGGGGAGTCATACCACTATAGTCTTGCTGGCGGCTGGGTTGGAGACGCAGGAAGCAGGAGCCACACGATCCGCAACTCGCCGTCCACTTGTCTCTGCCACACCAATCTCACTTGCTAACTGCAATCCGCCTCTCTGCAATCCGCAATCCACACTGTGCCATGCCACGCCACACCAGCACACCACACACCACACCACCTTGCTAGCTTAGCCACGGCAGTTATATCAGTGGCCAATGGCTAACCAGTAACAGTCAATGGCCAACTACTCACAGCTGACGGCCATCTACTACCTGAGCCAGCACCTTTCCATGTGAGGCTGACAGCCTGGAAACTTCTCTCTGGGGCTCTGTTTCCACAAGTGTGTACTTCCAGGACTTTTTCCAAGTCAAATTGTTGTTCTTTCTTAGTTGTGGAGGGCGCAGCTCAGCTCCAGGTCCAGTTGCCAGTTGTTAGTTGCAGGGGGCGGAGCCCACCATCCCTTGCGGGAGTCAAGGAGTCCAACAGGCAACCTTGTGGTTGAGAGCCCACTGGCCCATGTGGGAATCGATCGCAGCCTTTGGTGTTAGAAGCACGGAGCTCCAACCGCCTGAGCCACCTGGTTGCGCCCCTCCCCCCCAGCCTTGGGCTTCTTGATAAACCTTGTCTGCAGGGAGGGAGGCCTGGAGCGAGGCCACAGCTGTGATTGGTGCGGCAGCGGGCACTCCTGTAGCTGAAACAGGAGGTTTGGACGTTTCCATAGCCTGAACGATGTTCAGATGTTCACGTCTGTGTTCACACGTGATTATGGAGGGGCTTGTTTTTGTCTTGTTCCCTCTTGGTCCCAGAGTCGCCTTGTCTGAGACTGGTGTTCTGTGTGACACATCCGTGGGAGGACACTCAGGCCCGGCCGATGCACCAGGCCTGCTCCCCTCCGTCAGGGGTTGCTTTCTCTTCCTCCAAAGCTTCTGTGCTTGCCCATTCAGCTTGGCTTTGGGTTGAGACGGGTAATTGGGTCATGTTCACTACTGAGCACTTTGACAAGTGACTGGGAAGAAAAACTTGAAGAATGACCTTTGGGGGGTGGGGATGTTTGGGGGTGGCTTTCTTCTTTCTTTCCTCCCAGATTTGACCCAAGCGTGACTCGTCTCTGGAGCTGTGCAGCCAGCACTGGTACAAGGCCTCCAAGAGAGGCCTGGGAAAGGGGGAGCGCCATGTGGGCTGAAGACTGGGGGGGAATCTGTTATTTTTTCCCCTCTCTTTCGGCCTCACTAATGTTCCCCGAGGGTGGCCCCAGTTGGGTGGAAGTGTGAGACAGTGCAGGTGGCTACAACTCTGGAAGAAACCCATCCTTCTAGACAGAGGAACCAAGAAAGGGGCCCCAAGAGTTAGAGCATGTGAGGCAAATCCCAGAGAGGAGCAAGCTGGAGAAGTGGACCCCTAGTTTTTCATGGATATTGACACGGGTGCTGGCTCACCCCTGAGTTGAGGGTGGAGGGAGCAGACTCAAAACAGCATGGCTTTGAGGACAGAACTAGGACCAAAACTACCAGCCCCGTCCCAGACTGAGTGGCAGATATGCAGGGCAGACCCACCCCGGGCAGTACAGCCACGGCCCTGACCACTAACCTGACACTGGAACTCACTGATCATAGAAGGTGACATAGAACTCGTGCTCCTAAGCCAACTGGCTGCTTGCCTGCTGAAACATAAAAACCTCTGCCAGAGGATTTAACAGGCCCCCGTCTCAGGACATTCAAAATGTCAAGCAAAGATTCACTTTGAAATTAATCAGCGTACAAAGAGCCAGGAAAATGCCAAGAGAAAAGACAACAGACCTCAGCTCCAGGACAACCCAGATGTGCTAAAGCAGCTGTTGTAACTATGCTCCCGAAGTAGAGGTAAACACTCTAGAAATGCATGGAAAACTGGACGTCCTCAGCAGAGAAATGAGGATTATAAAAGGAACCAAATGGAAATTTTAGAACTTAAAGGGGCAATATTTGAAAGAAAATTCACTGGATGGACTCGAGAGAACGGAGATGACAGGAAAGAATCAGAGAACTTGTTGATTGATCACTAGAAATGATCGAATCTGAAGAACAGAGAGAAAAGAGAATGAAAACAGAGGAGCAGAGCCTCAGAGACCTGTGGGACAATATCAAAGGTCTAACATTTGTGTCACCAGAGTCCAGAAGGACAGGAGAGACTGGTGCAGGAAAAGAAAAAAATTGATGAAATACTGGCTAAAAATTTCCCCAATTGGGTGAAAGACATAAATTTCTAGATCTCAGGAAACCCCTGAAAGAGAATGAACAGAAAGCTGTGGCCTGTTCCTGTCCCAGAGGCTTGTCATCAGCATCCTGTACACGGTCCCTTCCACAGCTGCCTGAGAAAGAGGAGGGAGGAGGGAAACGGGGGTGGGAGGGAAACCACCACAGCACAAGTACAAATTCAAAAATCTTAATTTATTGTAGACTCTTTTCTCACTTGTGTTGCAATTCCAGTGTTCTGAACATTAATAAATATACATTTGTTTTTTAAAAAAACCTCCAGTGTCTAATCTCTGTCATAAAGTCTTAAGTCACAAAAATAGGTTTACATTTTTCCTGTCTTAACAAAACTGACAATTGTTTTTTGGTAACAACAGTTCTGATCAAATTTAAAACTACATCTCAAGGGGCAAAACCCAGTTGCAGGAGAGTAAGCAATAACATGGAGTGTTCAGAGACTCAAAAATAATAAAGCCTTTTTTTACTTAGTAAATGTCTCATCAATGGGAAACATCTGCAGGTATGATCATTTTGTATCTTCAAAGGCCACTCACCTGTTAAGGCACATATATAATTCATTCAGGCCTGCGGACTTTGGGATCTCATTTCCTTTCTGAATTACGCTATGGTCTTAGACCAGTTTCAGATATTCGCTGCCTCTCACGCAGTCGTTAACAATGGTCACATTTTCATCAGAATGACACAGAATGCGAATCTTTTCACTTTACTTGATTTTCATATTTTATGGTTTCTTATATTTGGAAGCAGCTGTGCTGATCCATTTATTTGGGCATCTGATTTGATTTGAAGAACAAAGAAAACACTGAAATAAAACGAATCTGAATAATTCTGGGCCCCATTCCACAGCCCCTAGGGCCACACTGTGCCAACTGCCCACAATGGGACAGTCACAGCCGGTCCTTGGTATGAGTTTCCAAAAAACAGCTTGGTAACCATTGAAAGGGTGGCTGTGGCTTTGTCCATTTGCACAATTGGCTATTTGAAGCGAAATGAAGTAATTGGTCAAACTCTGGGGGTGGGACCCTAGCCTGCCTGGAGACCGTCGGAGTCTAAAGAGCTAGAAAATTGGCAGGAAGGAATGTGACATCCTGGAAGACCTCATACCTCGGTCTGAATCGGGACGTGTGAACACTTTAAAATGCCACGGAGACCAGGAGCAGAGGGGACAGCGGAATTCCCCACCTGCAGGACCAGGCCAACTGGGAAGGGGGCCCGGGAGGTGCTATAGGGCCGAGAGCGAGGCACAAGAGGGGTGGCAGCGAGGGGGGTGCGGCCAGGGAACGACCAGTGTGAAGACCACAGGCGTGTGGCACCCGCATTCTACACTGACCTCGGCAGGGCTCCTGGAGTCCTACCCAGATCCAGATTGCCCCGTCTTGGATCCACAGCCGTCGAGGCAGATGGGAGCCGAGGGCAAACATCTCAAACACAGACATGTTGTGAATTCAGGCAGCTGTGTGTAATGCCCGGCTCCTTGCTCAGCGGCTGGAAGCAGCCAGGCCTCCAGCAGCTTAGTTTCACCCTCTCTCCCAGTGCACTTCCCGCCGTTGATTTGCTGGGACACCAGTTGCATCAACGCAAGCCGGGTTCAAGGACAACTGTGCACTCTTCCTTATATAAAAAACAGTGCGAGGCCCTTCCACAGACCTCCCGGGATCAACTGAGTCAGTACAAGGACAAAATATACACAGGTTTTGACCTTCTCACAGTTCCATACAAATATATAAAAGTATCTACACCTTTTCCACAAAGGGAAGTCATTTGCTTTAAGACAAGGGGTGCTTTGCAAAGGGCTGTTGAGGCTACTGGCCAGGGGCTTGTACTGCAGGGAGACGCTGCCTGGGCAGCTGGACCTTGGTCTTTGGTCTTTGCCTGGCATCCCCAAACCCTGGCAAGCCCGGCCTGGCGGTTCCTCTCAAAAGCCAGCTCGGCTCTGCCAGCTCGTGTGCCGGGCGCTCTGCTGGCCAGGCCAGTGCACGGTTTCGGCTCTGTCTGCAGTCTGAGCATTGAGCTGTGCCGGCCCAGGAGTCCACGCCTCCTCGTGCCTGTGGCCTTTGGCACTTGTCACGGCTCTGGATGGGCCCAGAACCCCAGGGGGCAGCCCAGGACCAGTCATGGGGCTGCCACTGCAGGGACCACCAGAGCATACTTCACTGTAACGGCAGTGGCCCCTCGGGCTCCAAGGTCCAAGGGTGCAACCACACAGCACAGAGGCCTGGGTGGAGGTGACGGGCTTGGCTCACAGTTTCCTGATGGTTCAAATTGAAGTTTCGTTACTGCCTCTGTGCGTGGGAAGAAGCCATGAGGCAGGCGGAGGGTCAGCAGGGACAGCCCCTGCTGCCCCTGAAGCCAGCCGCTGGGCCAGGTCCTAGGTCATGAAAGGATTCCACCCCACTCAGGGGGCAGAACCCGTCACTCAAGGGACAGGGGCCGCCCCGGGGGCTCTGGGGAGAGCAAGCTTGTGCGGACACAGCGCCCTGGGAAGCAGGCAGGAGAGAGGGCAGGTTGAGCCTGCCCCTGACAACCAGGCCACCGGCCACCGGGCCCGTCTGAGCGTCCTCTAGGTAGTGGACCTGGCACGGGAGCTGGACTAGCAAAGTTGGCAACCAGACTCATTCTTTCTGTTCTAGGAAGGCCATTCTAGAAGCCCTGGCTCCCACTCTTTGCTCCTCCCTTGGGAGTGTGCAGGAAGAGGCAGGGGGCAGGCCAGCAGGCCGGTTTGAGCCAGGATCCTAGCTCTCACCTCTAGCTGGGCACCCCCTGAGCTGAGACTCAGTGTCCTCAGCCACAAAGCGGGGTAGTGATGACACTGGGGCAAGGAGATGACACTTACAAAATGCTTAGTCCAGCATGGTCTCAAGTCCTAGAAATTCAAGGCTGGACCAGACCTCAGGGCTGCGGCTAATGTAGCCACCACAGGGCCTGAGTGTTGGGATCTCCCAGGACAGGACCCCTCTCTGGCCGGAACTGAAGCCCCTCCCCCAGAGGCCTGTAACCCACCGCAGCTCCCGGCACCTGCCCGGGCGCCCCTCGGTGCTGAGGCCCCAACCACTGCCTCTGGATGGGGACAAAGGGAAAGCTGGTTGGAGTCCACCCCTCCGCTACTCACTCGGAGTCCGAGCCGTGAGCCTGGGCGCTCCCGGCGTGCACGTTCATGGCCACCCCATTGAGGTGCTCGCGCCCCGGCTCCCGGTGCAGGTTCTTGACGGTGATGACGCCATCGGGGCCGCGGACCCCGTCGCTGGAGCCCAGGGAGGACGAACGTGATGACGCGGGGCTCTGCTCACACTCGGCCAGCTTCTCCCGGAGCCGGGACTTGAGGGTCTTCTCCGTCAGTGGCGGCGGGTAGGTGACTTTGTTTTTCAAGATGCCTGCGTGTGGGTGACAGAGAAGGTGACAGGCTGACCTGCTGGCTGCAGCGGACTCGGGGAGGGACTGTCCCCGCAGATCCAAGAAGCCCTCCGCCGCTGGTCTCCCTCCTTGGGTCTCAGAGCCGGTGGCGACAGTCACCTCTTTCCGCCCGGACACCAGCCCCGTCCCCGCACCCCATCCCCCATGGACATCTCTGCCCCACCCCCAACTCCGAGAGCAGGCCCCGCCTCGCCCCCTGCCAAGCAGGCCCCTCCTTACCCAGCAGCCCCTCCGCCACCATGGCACCCCGCTCCCGGACTCCATCCCTCCGTCCCCCTGACTCAGGACCAGAGACTTCGGGGCAGTGGGGCCCGCACGACCCAGAAGCACCTTTTCTCTGCTCCGGGGGCTGAGTGGGGGGCGCACCCCCAGGCCTGGACTGGACCCCGATATCCCCGTCCAGAAGGTGCTCGCTGCAGTGGTTGCCCTGCTGGCCCAGGTGCAGCTCCACGCTGACCTTGGTCTCCACTTTCAGGCACGGCTTCTCGCCCAGCTCCTCACTGTCGCTGCCTGCCAGGCTCTCTCCGGGCCAGCCGGCAGGGACGTGGTTGGCCACAGCATCTGACGCACAAGGGTGAACCTCAACAAGCAGGGAGGCCCCCACCTCCAACCGCTTGGAGCTACGCCCCCCTAAAAGGTTGTGGATTGTCCCTCCACGGGAAGTGTGCGTCCTGAGTGTCCTGACCCACCACTCCCACACCCTCCAGGTGGGGAAACTGAGGCTGAGGGAAGGACCTGACAATGGGTCTCCCACACTGCACGCCAATATCTAGGAACCTCCCGCTGGCTCCCCCTGCAGCAGGTGGGGTCAACTTTGTGAGCTTGCAGTGACGCAACTCTTTGCCTGTATTCCGAATATTGTAAGGAGGGGCCCTCCTGCCTGCCAGCACCTCCCACCAGCTCCGTCCTTGGTGCTGCTCAGCTCTGCGTCCTGGCCTGCTGTGCTGCTCCCTCACCTTTGGGGGTGCTGTGGACAGGGCCCCGGCTCGGGTCCCATTTGTCCGTGGCCTCCACACCGTCGTCCTCACTGTCCGACGAATGTGAGGAGGCGTAAGAGCTGCTTTGCTCATCCAGGGACAGCTCGCTGTCGGAGTCTGAATCGTGCCCTGTGGTGGACAGGACGGACAGAGGCTCAGGCCCGTGGAGCGGACTTCCTGCCAAGGGCAGAGCAGAGCCACCTGGGTTCCAGGCATTTGGGGGCAGTCGGATCCTGGCTGACCCTCCGATTGTGACACAGCTGTGGACACCTCCTCAAGGCTGTATGTATGTTCTCCAGTGACCGAGAGGGACATGGGACAGACAAGAGCCAATGAAATCTCACCCCCAGCCCCCTGGGAGGGAGACGTGCAGGCTGACGGGAGACCACCCTCAGGGGGACACGTACCGTGGGGTTTCTTGGTGCTCCTGGGGATGAAGGATGAATCTGGCTCCCCGTGGCCACCCCGCGCTGGCCCAGAGGACACGCTGAGCTTCTGGCCCCCTTCGTCCCTAGAGAAGGTGGGGAGGGTGGGCTCAGCACCATGACCCAGGGGGACCCATGACTCACCGAGCGCACGAGGGACACCCGGCAGCCCCGGGTCGGGCTCTCGCAGCAGGAGTGGGCGGAGGTGACGAAGCCTGCATTTGCTCGGAGAGCTGGGCCACCCCCGCCCGGGAGGACAGCAAGGGCACCCGCTGGGGCCGGACCTGGCAGTGCTGTCCAGCGAGGCGGTGGACTCTCCCAGGGCCGTGCGCAGCATGTTGGGCTCCTCGCTGTAGGTGGTGTTGCAGTTGAGGGAGCGCTGGGGGAAGGGAGGCTGGTCATCGGCCGAGCAGAGGCCACCAGGGTGGCTCTGTGCCCAGAGCAAGCGCCCATGCTGCCACGCTGACAGAGCCCCTGCTGGGCACAGAGCACAGGAGCCTCGGAGAGGCCTAGAGGCACCCACTGCCTGGCCCCGCAGTGGCCAGAGCACGGCCGCACTCCCACGGCCACTGCTTCTGGTCAGAGGTCCTTGCCTGCCTGGCCCCGTGCTTCTGAGGGCTGTGACTGCCAGACCCCGTCTAGTCAGGCTAGATGCCCCACTCCATGGACGGCTCTGTGATGCCCCCTTCATGGGGACACCAATCCACAGAGCTGGGTCTACTGCTTGGTGCACACACCCACACGGACCCCTGTGAGCAGTGCAGCCCAGGCCCGATGGGCGTCCCTGGGCGCCTCCTACCGTCAGCAGGGTGGCCCTCGTGGTGGCCGAGTCATCCGGATATGGCTTCTTCCCGGCAAGGACCCCCTTCAGGTGCTTCCGGACGTCCCTGTTGAGCACGCAGTGGAACAGGAGGACGAAGAGGCCCTGGACAGAGGGCGGAGGGTCAGGAAAGAAGCCACGGCACGGTCACCACCACACTACACACCCACCCCCCGGCCTGGGGCCATGAGGAGTGCAGCCCGCCCATGCGCAGGGCTGAGGGTGCCGTGACCGCAGAGATGCCCACCAGGGCCCACACTTGGCCGCCCCCACAGGGGGAGCCTGGGCAGGGCAGCCAGCATTCAGGGGCCAGAAGGACCCTATGCTTGCCACAGCCCTCAGGCCATCTGGGGTTCCCCACATCATGTCATTAGTCAACTTCCTGGGAAACCCTTAGTTTGAACTGTAAATGGCCAACACTCCTTCCTTTCTGGGGACATGAGTGGGACTTATGCTGGCCTGTGGAGGGGGTGTGAACCCCTGCACTGGCTGAGCAAAGGATGGTGTTTGACAATACAGGGGTCCAAGGAATGGGGCCCCTGGAAGGCTCTTGGCAAAGCTGTGTTTGGGACAACAGGTTTCTTTTTGGTGGCGGGACTGTGTGTGGTGAGGCCTCACTGTAACCCCTAACACACTGTGGCGGGACTGGAACCCCAGCCATGGGCGGCCCCATTTGTCCCCAGAGTGCAGACATAGCCTGAATGCTGGGACGAGGAACTCCCCAGGCACCCTCCTGGCCAGCCGGGGTAGAACCATGTCAGACAGGAAACAGCACAAGTGACCCATGACGTCACCAGGGCTGGTCCAAGCAGAGGCCCGGCCAGGTGAATCCCACGGCTGCCCACCTGTAAGCAGCTGAAGATGGCAAAGAGGTAGTGGAAGGCCAGCACGTCGCTGTTCACCGCCAGCAGCCCGAGCAGCCAGGTGGCGCTGATGAGCAGCAGCAGGAGGAAGGCCGTCCTCAGCAGGGAGCTGCAGCGGGGCCAGTGGGGGTGGGGCAGCAAGGGGGGTGTGGGCGGGAGGGGGGAGGGAGAGCAGGGGGAGGGGCCAGAGGGGAGGGGGCAGAAGGAGGGGAAGGGGCGTGATTCCAGGCCTCCTCCCACCCACCTGTGCATCCACCCTCCCACTGGTGCCTCTGTCATCTGTCCTGCCCACTCCACTCACCTCCCTTTCCTTCCCCGAACCTTTGTAAGCTCTCTTCCCCAGACTGGACAGGCCTGCCCCTCTGCTGCCCCGTGGCCCGTCCTTGTGCCTCACGCCTTCACCCACCTCCCAGCCCGGTCACCTGCCCAATGGATGTCCTGTCCTCCTCTCCCTGGACCCTTCCTCAGCTCCTGGACTCCGTGCCGAGTTCTCCCGCTGCCCTGACTGCCCCTGAGGCTTTCTGTGGATTGCCTCTGACACTGCAGGCTCCCTCTGTGCTGTGGACATTCCTGTGGCCCCAGCATCACCATCACCTCAGCACCTCCCCCCACCTGTCACCCTGGCCTCCTCACGGCTGCATCTATTACCACAGCCATGCCCATCCCAGGTAAGGGGGATGGCGCCTGGATAACATTGCTAAAGCCCTTTGGCCCCTCAGTGAATCTACCACCAAACACTGTGTCTCCTCCACCCTACACACTGCCTGGACCCAAACGTCCTGCCATTCTGCCCTGCCCGGGTCCTCCCTGCGGTCCCACCCCCTCCTTCCCTTCCACAGTGTCCCATGCTACTTGGATCCATAGCCCTGACAGCGTCCTGATGTGGCTGCCTCTCTCCCACTGCGGCCTGTCGACCCCCTCTAGACAGCTGTCATGGTGCTCTGGAGTGGCCCAGCCAGCCGTCTGACAACACTGCCACACCTGAGTTGAGGAGTGGCCAAGGGGCCCAACCTGCAGCTTCCAGGGGCTCTGCCCGGCGTGTAAACCAGACACTCGGGGTCTGTACATCGAGTCCCACCCACCCGTCAGCGTTAGCACCAACTTACACGATCCCTTTTCTTTCATAATAATGGTGCTTTCTTTGGCAGGAAACTTTTGCAGACAGAACAAAAATAACTGTATTGACCTAGAAAAAACAATGCAAACACAGTCAGGTGGCCAGCTCATCTGTATCATCACAACAGACCTTCAAATGCCAAACACTGTGGAACATTTTCACCCCGTCTCAGGGAGGTGAGGCTGGGATGAGAAGGCCTCGGGCCCCACGCACCATCCTGCCTGCACAGGACCTTCCTGGCGGCTGGACGCTGAGCGGTCTCACAGTGGACGGGGACTGAGACCCAGAATCCATGGGTCTGAGGGTGAGGCCACATCATGGGGGTGATGCCCTCCCTGCCCTGCTGGCCACTCAGAGGAGCTGGTGACCCAGCCGGCCCCGAACAGCCCCGCCCGCCGATGCTCCGAGGGCACTCTAGTTCCCACATTCCCGAGAATCTTGGGTTCTGAGACCCCCACACCCCGTACTCACAATTATCACCGTTCCGATGGGCCCAGCAAAGCTCCAGATCAGGGTGTCTCGAAGCGACAGCCAGCAGAAGTCGGGGTTTCCGTAACCCTGGGGGTCCAGGCCCACCGCGAGTCCTGGACAACACAGAGGGGTGAGTGAGGGCCACACCGCAAGAGGGGACCCTCCCTGGGGCCGGCTTGGGCGAGTGTGGCCACAGCAGGGTGTAAGCAGTGCCACCCAGGCAGGACCCCTGGGCCCCAGCATTGCCCTCAGAGGGAAGGGCCAGGAGCCCAAGATGAACAGCTGGGATGTGACAAAGGTCTAGGTTCCCTTAGAGAAAAGCCCGTCACAGGGCTAAAGCACAGGCCCACCATGCCCACACAGGTCCAGGCAGCTACAAGGAGCCCACCCGGGCCGGGGCTGCTAAGAGACACCAGAGACGGAGAGGGATGGCAGCGATGGGACCAGGCACAAACAGCTATGACAGCACGACAGGAAAGCCAGGACTCCTGGGACAGACCTCAGGTGCAAGGGAGAAGGGCCTGAGAGCACACCCGTGCTGCGCGCACACACACACACACACACACAGAGCCCCCACATACACCCCAGAAACGGCACACCACTCCAAAGTGCTAGGCAAATGAGGAGTTCCTTGTAGTATCTAAACCACAGCCACTGTTTCCAACCACCACGCGACAAGCTAGAGGAGGGTCCTGTCCTTGCAGAACCCTCAAGGTGAACTTTGGGCTCAACACACACCTTGTTTAGGAGAAAGGAGTATGTGTGACCTGCTCCTTCCTCCCTGTGGCTACCCTCCCCCACCTCCTGCCACTTCCCCCTGGATTCTGGGAGGCTCAGGCTGGGAATGGCACCCACAATCTCTGACAGCCTGCCCTTCCTTCTGCTCTGGGGTCTGGCAGACATGGAAGCCACCCCTCACGGGCCTGGGAGGAGACGCTGTGCTCCATCCAGCCCTGTCTGGAGGGGACACCCAAGGTGACCACACAGGGTGGAGTACAGACAGGACGTGTGTGATACTCGCCCCTCACCCCCACACAGATGGCGTGGGCAGGCAGGAGGGAGAGGCGGAGGGCCACCCATGCCCGGCCAGCTGCCATCAGAAGATCCTGCAGGGAGAGGCGACAGGAGTCTGCACAGGCAAACCCAGCTGCAGTTGGCCAGCACCTCCATCTTGGCCCGAAGATCCCTGGGAATCATTTTAAGTTTTTTTGCAAAAGACGTGTTAAAAAAAAAATTGTTTTTCAAAGAAGTGAGAAACCTACAGTGTCTGAATTTAGATCCCAAAGCCATCTCCGAGGCAATAGCATTTCACGTGTGACTAGACAGAGAGGCAGTATCTATGCCCAGATTAGGGGTTTATCGCGAGAACGCGTTCTAGAAAGAGGTCTTCAGCTTCTCTGGGTGAAGTCCTCAGATGGAAGGGGCCTCCGGCCTCGGGGCTGTTTCCTTCCGGTCCCTTCTTTGATGACCTTTGGCCCTGCTACTTGCTACCTGACCTGGTCAGGGCCCTCGGTCCCAGCAGACAGCAGCTGTGGGAGGGTGAGGGTCCTCCCATGTCACTCATAACCACTTTGGAGCCATAAGCCTTTGTGACATGAACAAGGGAGTCATTTCACTTCATCTGTGAAACGAAGATGACGCACCTGAAATGACCATATGGGATTCCCAGCCTTGGTCAGGTCTGGCCCCCATGGGCGCCCTGACGAGGGGGCCGCTTTCTTCGAGGTCCTGGGTGCTACTGTAACAAGCCCGAGTGTGCTAACCTAGAGGCTCAGCGCAGGCTGTGGCTAAGGGACAGTTTGAGGCACCCCCACCCCCCACCCGGGGCTCCTTGCTGCAGACCCTCACTGACTTCATGCTGTGGGGCGTTCTCACTCCCTCTTCCCATCCCCTATTGGAGCCATGTCCCCTGGGAAGATCCGTCCACCTCCTGAGCCCCAGAACCTGTGATGGTGACCTTATTTGGAAACAGGGTCTTTGCAGATTGATTTAAGGGTCACAAGATGAGACCATCCTGGAACAGGGTGGACCCCTAAATCCAGTGACTAGTGTCCTTAAAAGAAAAAGGAGAGGGAGGTTTGAGACACAGACACAGGGACAAGGCCATGTGATGACAGCAGAGAACCAAGGAGTGCCACGGGTACCAGCAGCCACCAGGCAGCAGAGAGGGACCTGGGCCGATTCTCCCCCAGCCTCCTGCCCACACCCTGATTTCAGATGCTGGCCTCCAGACTGAGAGAATAAACTTGGTTTATTTTAAGGCCCCCCAGTTTGTCGTGCTTTGTCACGGCCGTCCTACCAAACTGAACAGCTATGCTTAAACTTCAGAAGGTGCCAGCAACCATGTCCCCTCCTTGAGGTGGGCGCTGGGGTCACCCATCGGGGACTGATGTCACCTGTGGCAGAGCTAACTCCCTTCCCATCACCTGAGGCCCCGGAGCTGGGGGCAGCCGGCCCCACATGGGGACAGTATAGACCAGGAATTAGATCTGAGTTTATTTGGGGTACAGAAAACCAGAGAGCAAAATGTAAATGGCCCCTTTGTAAACTTAGCAAATAATTCTGACCTTACTTCATTTTTCTTCATAGAATTTGATGTAAATAAAATTCGACATTTTGGTTTCTGAGCTTAACTTACTCATTAAAAAACAACCCCAAGTAACAGTAGAGGTGCAAGCAGGTAGTTTGAAAATGAAACGAGAGAAGAGGCCCCGAGTGCCCATGCATGACCAAAGCCTTGTTTTCAGGGGCTTCAGTAATTGGGGGGGCCTCCAAAACCGGCTGCTCCCTCCTTGCCCCTCAGTTCTTATTCTCCCAGGTCTTTGGGGCTCAGGGACCACCTGACTCAGCCGCCTTCCTCACGAGTCTCCCACAACCACGCAGAAACAGGCGGGATGATGTGCCCGCCATGTTTAGTCTTTGGGTGGAAGAGGTGGCTGCCCCCCAGGGCCCAGCCTGCTCCCACCTCAGCAACTCTGTATGGAAGTCACAGTCTCTCACGGTCCCCCAGAGGACAGGGGGAGGAGAGGCATCAGAATAGCCCGGTGCCCAGACTGTCTGGGTGGGAGCAGAGCAGGCTCAGAGACCAGTCGGTGATGTTGCCATGGAAATCAGGATGGACACGGCTGCCGGGCAGAACCCTAGGGCAGCAACCGCACCTTCTCCCGTTGCCTCGAGCCTCAGAACTCGTGTCTGGATTCCTGGAACCCAGGGCCTAACGAGGAGAGGGGATTCAGTTCTTCCTTTGTGAATAGAAGTGTCGACCTTTCTCAACAGGAAGCAAACTCTGACTTTCTGGTGCTTAGTGAGAAGTGTGCTGAGGAAGCACAGCTGTCCTGTCAGTCACTCACTCACTCACCCACCCACCCATCCACCCATCACTCATGCATCCGTCATCCATCCATCCATCCATCATCCATCCATCCACCCATCCATCTATCATCTGTCCATCCACCCATCCATCCATTCACGCAGTGGGCAGACATAGACTTTTTGTCTATTAGGTGCCACAGACAGAACCCTGCACAGACCTGGGCCCCGCTTTCAGGGAGCTCACACCCATAGGAGGTGCGTCCCCACAGTGGGTATTGGATGATCTCACTCGTGTGTGCAGACGAGTGCGCAGGGCCAGAGCCTCCTCTGCTGGGTACAGAAGGAAGAGGAGGCAGACAGCTCTGCTTCCTGTTTCCTGGGGTGCTGGCTTGTCTGACACAGGTTCCTGCGTCAGCAACGTCACGTGGGAGCCCCCAGGGGTGATGGATTCCGCCCCAGGCGCCCTGGCGGGGCTGCTCCCTGCATCTCACCTGTGACAATGGCCGGGATGCCCCAGCCCATGACGTAGTAGAACCGCATGGGCCCTGCGTCGATATTCCGCACCTCGGTCAGCATGCGGTAGACGTGCAGGCTCTCCACAAAGGTCCAGGCAAAGGTGCTCATGTAGGCGTAGTGCAGGACGATAGCCGTCACCGTGCACAGAAACTGCGGGAGAGGAGCAGCCGCTCAGCGCCTGACGGCCTGCGCACGGGGTGGGGAGCGAGCGACCAAACGGGCCACTTGGCAAATGTGAGGGTCTGGGGCTCTCAACAAGGAAACTAGGTTAATTGGTTTTGTATCTGACTCACCCAAGAGTGGCTGAGTGCCAGAGTCACAGTGTCTCAGACTCCCCGTGTGCAACAGAGGATGGGGGTTGAAGCACCTGGGGGGCCCCAGGGACCCCTCCCTAGCCCGGATCAGTGCCATGAGCCAGCATGGCCTGGGGACAAGAGGTAGGCAGAGGCTCTAGCGTTTTCAGGAGAAGATGAAAATCTGTGTTTTCTTGTTATGGTTCCAAATTCTGAGATGCTGGCATTTAAAGTTTAAAAAAAAAAAAAAATCACGGAGGTGGCCTGCTCAGACTGCAGGCCCCAGACCTTGACCTTGGCCACCAGCCCTGACCCTGGAGCAGGTCTCCACAGTCCAGCGGGTAGGGCCGGAGGGGGCAGGAGCTTTGTGCTCTGTGACCTTGGCGGCACATGACAGCAAGTTTATCGTGCCCCAGCCGACTCCACAGGGCCTTCTATCTCTACCAAAGAAAGGGCGGAGATGGGAGTGTTTGTTCTGTCTGTCCTGTGCCAGGCACCTGTGTCTGGCCAGTGGCCGGGTGTCAAGGAGACAGTCAACTTCCAGGGCAGCTGACGGACAGCCTCCTGGGCTCTGAGGGCCTTGGTGAGCCAGCCTGCATCCCTGGACACCAAAGATGGGGTGACAATGGGAGGGAGGCAGTGGCAGGAGGTGCAGGGACCCTGTGGGGTCAGGGGAGTCCCGCCTCAGAGGCCCTGAGTGACATGCAGTCCGAGGTGCTCGAGGACAGAACACAGAGCTCTGTGCCTCGGCCGCGAGCAGCCTCACTGGCTCCTTTCAGGCAGGGCTGCCTCGGCCAGGGCCAAGGCCGGCCCCTGGGAGATGCGGGCAGGCTCCCTGCCAGGTCCTAGGAAGCTGGACTGGCAGGGCAGGAGAGGAGAGAGGACGCCCCCAGCCATAGCACACAGCTAGGCCCTGCCTCCTGGCCACTCTGCAGAGCTGGGACCCATCCATCCCTGGCACATTCTGTCCAAGCTCCCAGGGTCTCAGGTCTGTGCCAAGGAGACACCCCGACCCCAACAGACACAGGAGAGTGGGAGGAGACAGAGGGCCACCACCTTGACTCACAATGGAGACCACTCTGCCTAGGTGCCAGGTCATTATACCCCACGGGGAGCTCAACAGAGCACTGGCTCGCTGGGAACACAAGTGCCACCTGCTGGCCTGTCTACCTCAAGGGGCCATGTTCTCTCCAGAATCAAAACCACTGTAAAATATGATTTGTTAAATACAGTACAAAACAGGAGCCAAGCAGAAGAAAACCAGAATGTAGGTTATGACTAGAGACATGCTCTTTGCCTCCGACGCTGGCCACGGTCAGTCTGTACTTAGCAGTGAGCAGAGTCTGGTGGGGAAGGGCGAGCCCGAGGCTGGGCAAACCCCACACGAAACACCCGCTGCTCCCCCCTGTGCAAAGCACTGTTTGCTGGCTTAGGAAAACGAAGAGCGGGGAGGAGGTTGGTACCTTGTTGCCTGAAACAATGAGAAAAGCAAATCCATAAAAACCACTTCTTTTTTTTAAAAAAAACAACAACAAAGAAGTGTTAGAGAGACAACATTTTAAAACTTAACGGGGCCATACATGCACAGACTTCGGCACTGAAAACACTACCTTCCCAGAAACAGAACAAAGACAAAACACTAATGCAGAATAAATCATTTCAGACTGCCAGTAATCTCGGAGATGAAAAACCTCGCCCTGAGATGGGATGGTGAGTTTACAGAAAAGCCATAAAAACCAGGCGCGGTGCCAAGCCCCCAGAACCCTGCACACCGAGCATTCCTTCTGTTCTTCGTGTTCACCAGTGCGTGGCTGGCAGCGAGGCTCTCCCTCCAGGAGCCGTGAGTAACTGAGAGGAAGGCCTCTCCACGTCTCACACGTGCTATTCAGTTACAAGGAGCGGCTCGCCCCCACTCCACCCCCACCCCCCATGAGACCACTCAAAGGCACACTTGAAGGGTTTGGAAGTGAGTCATGCAACTTCCCACCGGGAGCCTCCCCTCCGATGCGCCGATAAGGGCTCGCACAGGTGGAGGTGCACCTGGTCGCCTGGCTGCGGCAGAGAGCTGGGGGCAGCAGCAGCCCCGCACTGGGGAGGCCACCTCGCCCCACCCAGCTTGCGCATCTGTCCTCTGTGCCAGGCCTGCCACTCCCGGTGCTGAGGCTGGGAAGCCACCGAGGTCGTCGGTGTGGCCCCCTCGAGTTGTCTGCCTGCAATAAACAGCCTGCCTCTAACTACTGTCTAGGTGGGACTGCCCACCCTCCCTCCTGACGGGGTCTGGCTGCCTGACAAGGGTCTTGAGGGGTCCCCCTGCTGACCATAAGTGAGGAAGGGCAGTGCAAGCACGCGAGTGGCCCTGACCAGCTAGCTAGAAAATTCATCCTCGCCCGTGTATCCCCTCCTCTCCTGGGCCTGTCCATTCCCACAGACACATGTCCTCTTCACAGGGGGGATGCCTTCCCATGCTTGGCCCCGCCCCACAGGGGAGTGTCCACTGAGTTTCCATCTCATTGAGTGGCGTCCCCACCTACTCGTCCCCTTCTGGAGACCCAGCTCCTCCCTCCATGCCCAGATGGCACTGACTCCCACCTTCTTCCCACGCCCACTGTCCTGGCCTGGGTTCCAGCCTCACCACCGGACTCATGAAGACACGCAGGCTGCTTCTCTGACCTCCCGTCTCCTCACCCATCCTCCCATTGCCAAGGTCATCTTCCTAAAATGCAGGCCGGGTCATGGCTCTCAGCAGCACGAAGCTGCTTGCAAAAGGAAGATGGCGCTGCTTGGTGCAACCCCTCAGGCTCTGGGAGACCAGATGCCCGACCTTTCCCGACTTATCCGGGACCCCTCCCATTGGATGGCAAAGGGACGGTCCTGCTCAGCTCTTCCCTGACGCGGCACAGCTCCCCCACCTGCCACCATGGCGTCATTTTGGTGCCTGACATTTCGGTCTGTGCCTGGAATGTGGACTCTGGGGGCAGAGGTGAGAGGGCTTCTTGGATCTGCGTCTTTGACAGGTAACGTACAGTGACCATCAGTAGGCCCTCAGTACATGAGGAAACAACAGCTATGCCACTAGCACGTGGCACAGTGGCATTCTGAGAGTGATGGCCCATTGCTCACCTTGGCCGAGCTCAGGTTGAGGTGAGAGCAACCTCTGACCTTCCTGGAGCCACTGCACATGCATGTGGGCTGGTCAGCTGGCCTGACATCTCTCTAGGGCTATCAGGGTCATCATTAGTGATGGACACGAACTAACACACACAAACAGTGAACTGTGTGCCCTTGGGCAGGTCACTCAACCTGGCTGGTCTCGGCTCCCTCACCTATAAGAAGGAATTGCTACCACCCCAGGGCCCTGCTCAAGTTTCAATGAGCCGCATCACGTCCGTAAACTCAGGCCCAGAACCTGAGCCTGGACCGCCTCCTGAGCCCCCATCAGCATGCTGGGACCCTTGCAGTTTCAAAGTCCTCTTTGAAAAATGGAAAACCAGCCGGGGACTGCCAAAGCCACAAAACTCCCTTCTTCCCTGTCCTTTTCTCTTTCCCCCCATCTTTGCAACTGGGCTGCCAGCTTCTCCCCCAAAGTTGGTCCCTGCCCCACTCCCCAGGGTCACTCTGGCCACCAGCCCATCCCTCCCGCCTGCCCCTTGACGTCACACGGACTCAGATCTGTCAAGTCCTACAGAAGCTCCCCCAGACCCAGCTCCCGCTCCAGCTGCAGCTGACATCTTTTCCTCCTTCCTGTGGCCAAACTTCCTTAACAGGCAGCCTCTCTAGTGAAGTCATTTCTATCCACGCCTACGTAAATTACATTGAAAATATACTCTGTGACTGATTTTATCCATCTCTCTCCAATAGCAGCCAGTTATCCCGCTGAACTCTCCAATTATTTCTCAAAATGTGTCCGTCGATTGGTTTGGGTGTTTCTGTGGGGTCCACCATTTCACTTACATAACCTAATCATCCAGTGACCGCCATGAATGTATACAACACGCTGTGATGCCCCAGGAGGCCAGGTGACAGCCTGGGTACCTACACGACCTGGCGTGGCTCAAGAAAGACCCGTGTGTTGAACCAGATTACACGGAAGCTCACCATCTCCTCTCTCTCGTCTCTTCCTCTCCCCATTTACTCTCCGCAGCCTCCCTTCTCTCCTTCAACCCCATCGACACCCCAACACCACCACACCGAGTTCTGGGCCTGTTCTAGACTTCTCTCTGCCTCCCTGGGGAGACACCTGGGCTTTCACCGGAAACACAGCCGTGACTCCTGAGACTGCAGCGTGCAGGGCTGGGACAGGCTGCCACACAGGGAAGCCAGTTCACAGTGTGTGTGTGTCAGGTGTCTTCAGGCCGCTAAAGGTCAAGTCACAGCTCGCAGGTTCTGCGCTTTGACAAATGACTGTACTTTCTGATGAAATCACTAGTGTCTAATCGGGAAAGTAAGAGCTGATGTGACTGGAGCCCCCAGCCCTTTCTGCCCTGGCTCTCACGGACGCCACCGGAGGACCTCACTGGGCACAAAGCAACAGCCCACCTGACTGGCCTGGGACTCCCAACATGCCAGAGCCGGCCCGCGGCACCCACCGGACAGCACCGTGGTATACAAAGGTGAGGCCTGCTCCAGCCTCAGATCAAGGCAGGGCCACACACGTGGGGTGGGGCGGGGCTGGAGGGGGGGCCTCACCGGGTTTCCCGTCTGGGTGACCCCGATCACGAAGACCAGCTGGGAAGAGAAGAGGGCCCCAATGAGGTTCCTGTGGATGCTGTGCAGGTTGGAGCGCAGCGTCCGCACCAGCGCCAGGAGGACGAAGGCCACCAGCAGGGCGGCCAGCGACAAGGACACCGCAGCGTAGGTGACAATCTTCAGGGGCAGGACCTCTCCGTGCTGTGGGCGGGTTGGTTAAAGACAAGAGAACGTAAGGGCCGTGGCTCAGATGGAGCTTTCGCACAATAAAGTCACGTTAACGTATTGGTTACCACAGGCAGGAACCAACGTAACCACCACGTGGTTCTCAGATTGGAAAACACCAAGAGCGAAACCCCAACGAATAGCTGAGGTGATAAAAGAGTTCTGGAGATGGATGGTGGTGATGGGTGCACAAAACGTGTACGTAGTTAATGCCCGTCACCTGTGCACCTAAACGAGGCTAAGAGGGTGAATTTTATGTTAGGTGCATCTTGTCACAATAAAAAGAAAAGAAGAAACCTCACGCAGCAACGCTGCTGTCCAGAAGACGCTGAGCTGGTCACCTAAACCCCACCTGAGACCGACCTTCCAAACAGGCTCAGTTTACACTAAGGCAGATGGGCCACTGCCGCCGGGGACGGCCGTTGGCTCCTGTGCTTTGTACAATATGACACTTGTCCAGGACCCGGTAACCTGTGGGGTTTTGGCATTTGGGAACCAAGACACTCCAGTTCTTTGGTAACTTCTGGAAAACACCGTTTTGAACTCACCTAGCGTTCTGAACAGGGGTGCCCAGCAGAACACTGTGGGGGCCAGGGCTGGGCTGGGCTGGGCTGGGCAGGCCTGAGTGCTCAGGCATTTCTCCTTCGCAGCTAACTCGGTGTCCCCTGGGGGCTACAGTCCTGGGACTTCCCCACAGCTGGGAGCTATTCAGATACCTGGCCTTGAGGCACCCCAGGGTGGGGGGTGGGGGCCTGGGAGC
This sequence comes from Rhinolophus sinicus, assembly GCF_036562045.2. Classification (NCBI taxonomy): domain Eukaryota; kingdom Metazoa; phylum Chordata; class Mammalia; order Chiroptera; family Rhinolophidae; genus Rhinolophus; species Rhinolophus sinicus. The sequence goes on from NC_133752.1 coordinate 197,961,775, forward strand.
CTTGGTTCCTACTCTGTTTTCATTTCTTCTACCTGAATTCCAGCTTCCTGGCCACGAGAGGACCCCCAAATCCCACGTGGACAAAGACCACAATGTATTAACTTTCTCCAGGCTGGGACCTGCTGGAAAGTGCAGCTGTCAGGCGAAGGCCTGAGGGCGCCTGCAACCTCCCAGAGAACCTCTCTCTCCCCTTATCACCCTGACACCCCTCAGCAGCAGCAGCAGCAGCTCATGGCTGACTCAGCCTTCCAAGAATGTGACAGAAATGTGGATGGGCACACCAGGGAGCCCTTGGGAAGGATGCTGGCCTGGCCTCTTGGGACAAAACCCAGGCCTGAAAAGGAGGCCACTGCGAGGTCACCCAGCCCCATGTTCTGGATCCTAGACTCGGGGTCCCAGCCCAGGCTGACCTCGGCACGCCGCCCTGCTCAGGCCCCAGCGCCCCACAGAGGCCGGCTGCATTCCCAGGCCTCGGAAAATGCCCGAGGTTAAACATTAGCCACCCTGCTGCTTGGGGGCTCCTGACTGAGCTTCCTTTGTGTTTTGGAGCCAGCATGCGTGGCTGGCGCTGAAGGGAGATACTCCCTTTGTTCCTGCCAGCCGACTCTTTTCTTCCTTAAAATTTAAAGTGGGGTAGAAGCAGCATCATCTAACAGACCGCTGAGAACCCTGCTTTGAAGTGTGGTGTCTATTCCGGGCATTTTTCAGTCTGAGGCTAGGGTCTGCCATCCCGGTTTTTGATTTACAACCTGGCCTCTTTGAAACCCTTTTAAGAGGGTTTTGTTATGGAAATGATAACAGATCTGGCCAACTCTCCTAGAATGGACCAGGTTTGGTCAAAGGACTTGGAAGGAAAGACAGCTTGCTGAGGGGGCAGGTTTGGGGCGAGGCGAAATGCCCAGGGATTAATCCCCTGGACACACTTGCCAGCGGGGCAGGGTGGCCCCTGGGGGGCTGTGCCCACCTCGCGCCGGGAGACATCCATGAGCACAGCAAAGCTGGTGGTGTGGCTGCACTGGCAGGTCACGTGGGTCCGGTTCCTGGACAGCAGCTCACAGCCCTTGGCCGACCAACCTCCAGCCCCACTGGTGCTGCAGAGAAAAGGGGGGTGAGATGGTTCCCTCCACGGCCGGGGTCTCCAAGGCCCTCCTGCCCTCGCTGGGGTCCGTGCAGCATCCTCACTGTGCCCAACACAAGCACCAGTGTCATCCGCTCTGAGGACCACAGTCCTGCTCCACCTGGGGCCGTGTGAACACTCTCCCTTCCCTTTCGCGGCTGGCGAGGGCCGCTAATGAGCACCCTGTGAAGTTTACATTCTATGTGTCATCAGCAGTAAAACTTAAACGGGATGTCTTGGGTCCACCACATGCCCCTTTTGTTGGAAACATTAGTCCGTTGTTAAAACAGCCGCTTTGTACTTCAGTCTTCTTTTGAGTCTAGGTGATTTAAGAAATAATACCTCACGTTCGTTTTACACTTTCATCTTTAGGTTGCTCAATGTTTTATGGCCACTGCCGGGAAGCAGGGCCCAATCATGACTCCTGTTTCACTGACGGGGAGCCCCAAATGACAGGCTGCTACGGGTGTGTCAGCCTCAGAGGGAGCCCTGCCCTCCCTGGCTCTGGGAAAGTCTGGTCACTGCTCTGATGCTCAGTTTACTCATCTGTAAAGTGGGATGTGACGGCTAATGCGTGTCTGCCAAGAACTTTCAAGATCCGGGGATGACAGGTGCAGCATAAAGCAGAGAGAAGAATTAGAGCCACAGCTAATTGCCGGGGTTCAATCAAGTGACCATGAGAGACAGCCGGGCCTCATGCAGGCCAAGCAGCCTTCACACTTCCCTCATTGTGAAAGGGGTCCTGAACTCTCTCTTTTGTAAGCCCAGCGTCTATTACAGTTCAGACGCTATGCTGCTTGCTCATTAACTAGAATTTGGGAAACACAGGAGGAGGGAAAGAGTGACGCACGGTCTTTCCCAAGCCAAGCCTGCTCCCCAGTGTGAGCCTGTACAGGCCTGGCATCTGCTTGCCCACCCACCCTAGGCACCAGCACCCAGCAGAGACCCACTCGCAGACACCCACTCACTCTAGTGGGACCAGGATTTGGGGAATGTTTGTGTTACACAGGAACGAACTCCCAGATGCACAAAATTCTGTCCTAGCTCCAAGCATGGGGGTGGGGGCCAAGGATGGGCCAAAAGCACTCTGCTGAGGTGGGCACGGCCTCTGAGAGGTAAAACCAGCCCAGCAGATGCTGTGTTCTCTCGGGCGGGCCAGGTGAGGTCAGGTACCCCACCTGGTATGGGGACCCTCCACATATCTGGGATTTCCCACTGTTGGCAGAAGGGCCCTGGGCGCAGCCTCTAAGCCCCGTGTGTGCCCAGAACAAGCCCTGTCTGGTTGTGCAGTGGGTGCGTGTCGGCTGCTGTGGCATGGCGTCTGCAGGTGATGGGCCCTGTCAGCTGGTGTACACGTGTGTGTGCGTGTTTCTAGGCATGTATGCCCATGTGCAGGTGTCTGTAACCAGATGTGTGTACACGTGTGCGTTTCCAGGTACATGTCTGTGTGCATGTGTGTACGTGCATGTGTAACTGTGCGTGGAGGGGATTCGGACACCCCAGGACGAGCCTCTTGCCCGAGAGGATGGAAGGGGAACAACACATGAGAAGGATGCCGCACAGGACACTCTGCATGGAGAGCTGAGGACCTGCGAGCACATCCTGGCCTCAGCAAAGCCCCCACGTGGAAACGCAGAGCTCAGGGGCAGGAGGTGGCCGGCCTTGGCTCCCGATGTCACGCTTACGTGATGGAGTGGTTCCAGAAGACGCAGACGGGTTTGGTGCGTTCCTCGGTCTCCAGCAGGGCGAACTCCACCAGGACGGGCTTCTCCAGGGGGCTGGGGAGTGGGGCCCCCTCGCTGTACACCACACTGCTCACCACCGGCGTGTTGATGACAGGCCGGTTAGGCAGCCTGCGTTGAACGGCAAGAGCACAGGTACCAACACACTTAGGAAATGACTATTTTAACGCCTGTGTGCAGACGTGACGAGGACACGGGACAGACATCTCTCCGGGAGGGCCGGGATCACAGTGCACGAGCTCAGAGCTGGGCCTGTGCTGCGGCATCGTGCTCAGTGGAGGTTTAGTCACTGATGGGGTGCGCTCAGGGAGTGGGTCACCTCTGGGTCAAAGGTGAACTTTGGAAATACACAGATGAAGAGAAGGTCTGTGCACAGAGAGGTTTCAGCCCCATAACGCATCACAGCAGAAATACCAGAAACGACTAAAATGTCTGATTAAAGGAACCTAATAGAATCATTACAGCTCCTGGTGGAATCTCATCCAACCACTAAAAAAGGATGACTATGAACACTACAGACCCAGGAAAGGATCTGGAAAACGATACTGAAGTTGAAAAAGTGAAACCTGGGTGTGTGGCCACCTCTGCTCAGGTCCACGAGGCCCCTTTGGGTGGCACTCGCTTTTCCAGCCAGTGTTCACCAAGCAGCCCTAGTATTACTAGGCCACCAGTGGCCCAAGGCAAACAGGCGTTGGGGGTCGGACCCTCTGAGCAGAAATTACATTGCTGAGCTGGTGCGCCAGCCGTGTCCACTGAGGCACGTGCTGGAGAGGGGCTGTTCCTGGAAGAAATACTAGGGACCGTGCCCGTCTGGCAGACCCAGAACCTCTGTCCAAGGGAGATGACAGAGCCGTGGTGCCCTTATACAGATGCTTGAGTGGTTAAGATTTTGATTTATGAAAAGCCTCCGAACCCTCCAGAACGGTCCCTCCCTGTGCCCCCAGGGCCGGCCGTACCGGAGGCTGCGGCGGTCCGGGTCATAGTACTCAGGCAGGAGCTGTCCCAGGGTCCTGTAGATGATGACCAGGGCGACGGCAAACTGGCCAGGCTCGTCGGGGTGCCTCCTCCGCCTCCTGAAAAGGGCCTCCCTCTCGGCGCTGGGCCCCGGATGTGCCGTCTGCGGGGCAGCCTTCCGGCCGACCGGCCTCACCACGGGCCCCTCTGCAACGTGAGCAAGAGTGTGAGGGCAGGGCCGGGCCCCGTGTTCCTACCACATCACTTTCCACCTGAACAAGTGCTTCCTGAAATCAGGAGATGTCCTGTGGAGACAGGAGCGGTGCCTCTAAAGATTAAACACAGAGCTGCCATGTGACCCCACAACCCCACTTCTGGGCAAGCGTCCCGAAGCATGGAACGCAGGGCTCAAAGAGACACGTGTCCGCCCATGTCCATAGCAGCACAACGCACAGCAGCCGAAAGGTGGAAGCAGCCCCAGTGTCCGTCAGCAACGAAAGAATAAACAGTGTGGTCTCTCCGTACAATGGAAAATGACTCAGCCTTAAAAAGGAAGGACGTTATGACACGTGCTACCACATGGAGGAACCTCGAGGACTTTACGCTCAGTGAAACAAGCAAGTCAAATATTGTACGATTTCACTCACATGAGCACCTGAGTGGATCAGAGGTACAAAGTGGAATAGCAGTTACTAGAGGCTGGAGGGAGGGGGAGGGGAGGAGTTAGTACCGCCTCCTCCAGGAAGGCTGCCATCTGCCCAGGAGCATCACACGAGGCTACAGTGGGTGTGCTGGACAGCGTCGGGCATGGCGGCTTCTCAGGAGCCTCGCGTGACCCTGGAGCTCTCTAAGGAACAGGGAACAAGCCTGGCCCCTCCCTGTGTTTGCTTCTGACCCAAAGGCTTCTCTGGGGCTAAAGCCTTAGTGTCCCCCACGACCCAACTGGCTCACTGTGTCTCTAACCAGTGGGTACCGCAGGCTCCCCGTGGGCGGGGCATCCGGGGTACCTCACCCCAGTAGAGTGGGCAGCATTCCCCTCCACTGTGTGGGTCAAGGATGTGCCAGGATGTGGTGGGGCAAGGCCTGGGCTGGGCCAAGAGCCCACCTAGGAGACAGTCAGGGCGAAGAAGGGCTTTGGGCCAAGCTCAAAAGGTCAGTGGCTGAGGGTAGAAGGTGCCAGCCTGGCGATGCCCAAGGGGGCGGGTGAAAGGTGGGCAGAGGCCAGCCTTTGGTGCCACGTCCTGGTCATCCTTAGGTGGAGGGGGGAGCAGGTCGTCCGAGAAGGGACACCGAGGGGCATGGGGGCTGGGCTGCAGCCCCTCTACCTCCTGCAAGCTCACCCACACAGCCTCACCCACATGTAGGGAGTGCCTGTCTGCTTCCCTGCCACGGGGCGAGTCAGGCATTTGGGGGAATTGGGGACCGCATCTTCTCATCAGGGGATGCATCAGTGGGGTTCGTATGTGGTGGCTGCGCTGACGGGCATTTCAGTGGGTTAAGTAAATGTTGAATACGGCGCCGTGGCCAGGGCTGAGGGGACCTGGCATCAGCTGGCAGCTGTCCCAGGACGGCAGGGAGCAGGTGCTGTGAGCTCCTTCACGGGGTTTCCTGGAGCAAACGCGGCTCCTGCACGTCCACTCCTGATGCCATGGGCCCAAGAGCGAGGAGGACCCTGTGGTCAGTCCCGAAGCAGGAGCACTGACGATGTCAGAGAAAGAGCTGCTTTTAGGTCCACACACAGCGATACGTGGATAACTACGCAAGTACTGCCCCTGAGGACACACGGGGACTGTGTTGAATAATGAGAACCCCTATCGATCCCAAATTGAACCCACTTTGAAAGATGGAGCAAAGCTTGATGCACCATCAGAGTAAAACCCGCTTTAAGAGTTTTTGAGGTGCCTGAATAATAACCACACAACTGACAAACCTACTGTACTAAAAACATTCCCAATTTTAAACTGTTACAGAATTTATATTTTCAAGTCCACTTTGTTTTGAGACATTTTCAATAGTTGGAGTGAATCTGTGAAAAACGCTTTTAAAAAAATTCAAAATGTTTAAGCGGTTTGGTGTTATCATCCTGACCAGGACTGAACAAGTGCACACAGAAAGCTTCTGGTTTGATTTTTTTGGAGGGTGGAGGGTGGGGTGGTGGATGCTAAAATTTTACCTACACACATTAGCCACTTTTCATTGCACAGCTCATGCACAATTTAAGTGCTCTCTCTTTTGTTTAGACATTACAAATTAGCTAAATATTTGTAAGACACGACCCACCATTTCCACTCGGGTCTGATGCCAGTAAACGTCCCCAGCCGCCCTCCCCCCTATTTCAGGGAGGCCCACCACTCACACACAGGACGCGCTCTGTTGTGAGAACTGGTTTTCTTATTCTCCCAGGACCCTCCAGAGCCCCCTCCCCCCTCTCGAGGGGCAGGAGTCCCCAAGGGCAGCCCTGGTGTGTAACAGGCTTTACCTCTTCTTTCAGGTGGTTTGAAGAAGTCAGCCGAGAAGAAGACGGAGGACGCCAGCTCTTTCGGGAAGTCGTCACGAATGTCCTCGAACCGCGGCACCCAGGCTCCCGTGAAGTTAAACTTGTCAAAGACGTCAACAGCAAGGACTGTGGGGACAGCGGTTTCTGTCACACACCGCTCACAGCCCCTCCCACGGAGCTGACCGGACCTGCTGTCCAGGACCCAGACTCCTGAAACCAGAATCTACCTTTCTGTTCTTTAAACCTGCAGACATGACGCAGCAGGATTCCCAAGTGGGAAGGGGGTGGGGGAGACATGCGGCAAGTTCAGCTGCTGAGCATGGCACCCGAGAGCCACCAGGCTCGGGTCTCCGATGGGGCAGCTCCATAGGCAAGCACGGCGACAGCGTGACAAGTGAGCAGTGTGCGCCCCCAACCCCCTCCCTGGTAGGGACGCCACTTCCAGGTTAAAAACCCAGGCCGGTCCAGTGGTAGATAATTAGGTAAATCAAGGGCCACCTCCCGGGAAGGGACAATCCCTTAGTTTTGCACAACTGCCACCCCACAGGGCTTAATAAACACTTGCAGGAGAAAAGGGGGGGCAGCACCACCCCGTAGGATGGGCCCCCCAGGGGCTCTGCCAGCTCTGTCTGGGCCAGCGGGGGTGCTTCTTCCTACCCTGACCCCAGAGCAGCGTGTCCTGGGTGCTGGGAGGACTTGGCTAATAAGGCATTTGTTCTGTTGACAGCTCTGTCCCTGCCCAAGCAGGGTGGGCATTCCCCCACCGCCCCGGGACCCAGCTGCTCTATCCCGCATCCCTCCATGGGCCTGTGCCTCTCTGAGTGAGTGTAGAGGGATGGACCTGAGGCCACACCCCCATGCCCACTTCCCCAGACCGTCTCCACCCGAGTTCTGAAAGGCCTGCAGGCCACCACAGACCTGCCAGTGGTACTTCGCCACCTCGTCACCTCTGCTCAGGCCTGTCCCTGATTTCCTGGACCCAGGAGTGGTATGTGTGTCTGTGGACCATCTTTGGACAGGCTGGACAAGGAGAGTCCTGTCTCCCCATTTTACAGACAAGGACATCGAGGCCAGAGCCGTTGACCCTTCCCTAAGAGATGGCCGTGCTGGGGCCGCGCACCCTGACAGAGCGGGGGTTCTGCCCGCGGAGCACACCCCTCCCCCACGTGGCGCGTGGCCCTTACTCATGTTGGCGGTGACGATGACGAAGGGCCTCAGGTAGGTCCTCCGCAGGTTGCGTGCCACGTTGCTGAAATATGCCTCGAAGCGCCTCAGCAGCTGCGCCACGCCCCCCTCGCTCCGCTGGATCTGCTCCCATGCGGCCCTGGTGCCCGGGGCCAGGAGGGCGCTGCCCGTGCGGATGACGTCCTGCTCAGACAGATGACAGACAGACGGCACTCAGCTCATGGGTACAGCCAGCCCAGAGGCCTGGCGGCCACGGTGGGAGCTCCCCAGGTTCAGGAAGACCAGGCTGGGCCAGGACTGCGCATGGAGGAGACATGGTGTTTTCATCTCAAAGGCAGGACACAGCGTGTCAGGCAGAAGCCCTGCGGGGGGTTTCGCATGTGCACCCCGAGACACAAAGGGGAGGCACCCTGGTTACATCAGAACCCCAACCCCACCCGGTAAACCAGGTGGTGGGAACTGCCGCCCCAGCTGCTGAGCACACAGTGAGCCAGCTGAGGTGACATGGAAGGTGACTGTGGGTGACGTTGCTCCCCCGACACTTCAAGGTTTATGTGAAGGGGGAGGAGGAGGCATAAAGCATGAGGCAGACACACGACTGTCCATGGGCTCAGGAGCCCCAACCCAAGACAGAAGCCTGGACGGGAAGCTTCTGTTTGCAAAGAATCAGAAGTGGGAACAAACTTTATCAGTCCAAACTCGCAGGCCTGGATTGAAATGCAAGTGAGGGGACCCTCTCTGCTTAGGCCCCGTGGCTTTGCATGGATGGGGAGGTCCCCCAGGGGCTCTTCTTGGACGGAGAGGTCCCCCAGGGGCCCTGCATGGAAGAGGAGGTCCCTAAAGAGCTCTGTGTGGACAGGGAGGCCCCCCCAAAGGCTCTGTGTGGACAGGGAGGCACAGAGAGGAGGAGAAAGCGAGATGACACTGAGCCCCCTCCAAGAGGAGCTTGGAGGAATGTCAGGAGGAATGAGTCTCCTCACAGTCATTCTAAACAGATGTTTTCTAGAGGCCAATTACTTAACCAAATGTAAAACAGGAGGGTCTGTGTAGGGAAGGTCATGGCCTTTGACAGCTAGACCTTGGGGTGTGTGGGTGGGAGCAGAGACTCCAGAGCCCCACACTTCACAAACTGTGTGCCCTTGGCGCTCTGTGACTCAGTTTCCTTACCTGTAAAATGGGGCAATATGTGTGGCAGGGTGTGTGTGTGACATAAGTAAGCAAATTCGTAGAAACCACACAGTACACCGTCTGGCCTGTACTAAATGGTCAGTTGCTAGCAGCCGTCACTATTATCATCACGACGAGTGTGACCCACACATGCCCTTCCCCAAACGATCCTAACACTTGGAATCAGTTTTGCCGGCCACTGCACTGGACAGGGCTCACATCTGAAAAGTGAAGTTTTGTCGGGACGACCCTGGGTTTGACGATCTTTCACAGCCGGGCGAGGGCTCCAGCTGTCCCCTGAGTCCCTGCAGGACACCTGAGCTCACAGGCCGTCCCCGGATGTGCCGGGCTCCCCGAGGGGCGAGCATACCTCGTGGAAGTCAGCGTCCCGCGTGGCCGCCAGCTCAAAGCCCTGCTGGCTGCTCTCGTGCTGCAGGATGCGGGCCAGCAGCTGGTAGGCCGTGCGCACGTCGTTGCCGAAAGGTGTGTCGGTGTGCTGCGTGGCGTTCCGCAGCGCCTTGGCCAGCCGCAGCGACCCGTCCCCATCCATCTGCGTCTCGTTACGGCTCAGCTTCTCATTCTGGAACGAAGGAACACACGTGAGGTCTGCAAACCAATCGTGGTCGCTTAGGGTCCTTCCTGTTTAGAAATTCACCCCGTTCCGGTGGAAATCGCCTTGTCAGGAAAGAACCAAAGATATCCAAAAATCCAAAAATGAGCTCTCGCTGATAACTGCACGAAAAAGGACAGATGGTTTGTGAGGCCAGAAAGTGCTCGGAAAATACACCAAGAGGAAAAAGTGAGAGCCTATGAGGGCGAGATGAGAGGACAGGGGACTTGAGCCTGGGGACTTGGAGTTTGCAGAACCAGACGCAGAGCTGGGTCCTGAAGGGGAAAGAGGAGATGGGCCCTGCCTCAGGAGCCCAGAACAGACAGTCCTGAGCCACGCTGTCCTCTGAGCAGCAGGGTTACTGCTGCCTCGTCGCCCACCCCCTCCCGGTAACCCCGTCTGCACGCCTGTCCCTACCATGGCTTTGAGCTGCACGAAGGAGACGGTGGTGCAGTTGAAAAGCTCAGGGGGCAGCCAGCCCTTCTCCCCACTGCAGTGTCGCACTGCATTTCCTGGGGAACAGAGAACAGACTCAGGAAACCTGAAATTCCAACTGTTCATTCACATTGGTTTGTCTGGATGAATGCAAACCCAGTGTGATGCCCGCCCCTCGCTGGCCCAGGGCCACGCAGGTGCCACAGCCACGAAGCCAACCCAAGCACTCCTGTCTCACGCCTGGGGCCACGGCTAAAGCTGCCTAACAGTTGGCCTGAGCCCAGCACTGATGAGTGAACATCTGAGCAAGTCCGTGAAAAAAGAAACCAGCTCAATCGTTTGCCAAGCACTGACAAAACCCACGTGCATCGCATGCCTGCCCCGGCGCCGCTGGGGCTGTGTGTGCTCCCAGTGTTGTCTCACGGGATCCCCAACACCCTCATGGGAGGACGCAGCTGCAACCCCATTTTACAGTGAACCCCACACTGAGTGGCAAAGCAGTTTGTCGAGTCCCCTGGCCACTGTGCTCTGTGTGCTTTCATTATCCTTTTCCAGGTTTTGTCTACTACCGTATTTCCTCTAAAATAAGACCTAGCCAGACAATCAGCAATAATGCATCTTTTTGAAGCAAAAATTATTTGACTATAAGACTGGGTCTAGTATAATATAATATAAGACCCGGTCTTATTCTAATATAAGACCATATAAGTCCTGGTCTTATTTTAATGTAAGACCGAGTCTTATATTAATTTTTGCTCCAAGAGACACATTAGAGCTGATTGTCCGGCGAGGTCTTATTTTCGGGGAATCACGGTACCAAGGAAAAAGTTTTCTTCAGCATGGACCACCTGTGAGTTCTGCTGCCTTGGCTGGCTCTCCTGCAAGCTGTATGCCTCTGTCCATTTCCTGCTGGGAACGGACGCCACAGGCCACTTACCCACGGATCCTTTGGGGCATGGCACCGCAGCCGGCTGCCCGAACTTGGTCTGCGGCCACCAGATGCCGGCCTCAAACGCTCTGGGACATCCGCTGTAGATCACTGGGGTAGAGAGAAAAGAAGGCCCTCAGCCAGGCATGGGCATGCCCAAAATGTGCAGCGTTCTCTGCACGCTCCTCCCTGAAGGAGGCCCTGTCCCCACTAAGAACGGACCCCTCGTGTCTTCCCCCCAGTATTAGATTGGTTGGGGAGTGACCCAGGCTCTAATGACACGGTCGTGCAGGGCCAGGTCCACAGAGGACCAAATGGACATAGTGAGACCACAAGGCAGCTGAGTGTTCTCCAAACCCCAGGAGTATGCTGTGCCCACGCAGACATACACATGTATCCACAGCCCCTGTCCCCATGACGTGGCCTGAAAAGGGTCAAGGGGTGACACGAACCTTCACAGCCAAGTGTGGTGACCTCGGCGAAAGGGTTGTCGCAGCGGTTGCACTGGCGGCCGATGACGCCAGGCTTGCAGGCGCACTGGCCGGTGTCCATGTCACAGGCCCGGCTGTGGGAGCCGTGTGGGAAGCAGTCACACGGCAGGCAGGTGTCCTGGTCTGGGGGCCTGTAGTGATTCTCCTGCAAATGCCAGAAGCAGCGCATGCGACTTCAGATGCCTGCGGAGACCGTACTCCTGGAAGATGCTTCCTGAGCAACATCAAGGTTCCACCCTGGCCTCTGGGCCTCTCTGTGCCATCCCCCATCCACGTGCCCCGAGAAAGCCAGACTGGATCAGTGCGTTCTCCAGGAAAGCACCTCCTCTCTCATTTCTTGGCAAATACTTATCATGGCCACCTGCATATTTGTCCCACAAAGGACCAGGGATTCAAATGGACATATAGGTATGAGGATGGCCCTTGCAAAAAAATTGTTTTTGGGGAAAATTGTGAGAAATTAGAAGCTGCCTGAACATCTGCTGATGGGCAGGTCAAGGTGAATGTCAAGAGCAAGGGATTCAGATTTGGAAAGTCTGGGGTTTATGTCCAGCTCAGCAGTTCACTGGCCACTCCACAGTTGCCAGGTCACTCAAGCACCCCACCCCCCACTGAACACTGGTTCAGGCTATGACTCGGGCAGACTTGTGGCCAGTATCCAGGCTTCCCCGTCAGGCAGACACAGAACTGCCCACACATGTGCACAGGGGTTTACAACTATGTGTGTATTAGTACCTGGGAGGAGGTGCAAAAATGGTAGCAGTCACCTGGGGGGGAGATGGGCTGTCACCTTTTAAATTCCTTCCTGCATTTTCTGTAATTATTTTTATGAGAAAAAAAATTCTCAGCACATTTTCCCCAAATACCCTCTCCACTGTCCTCCTGCCCTGCCACCCACTGATGCCACTCTGCCACCTCCTGCGTGGGCCTCGCCTCGTCCTGGTCCCCTGTGGCCATTGTCATTTTTCATTTAAGTGCTTCAGGAGACAAGTCACGTTTTGGAAGCACTGTGGACCACAAGGGACATTATAGGTGTTAAACAGATCACCGGGGAGTGTCAGAGTGTGCCCTGCGATGGCACTTTCCTGTCCTGGGGCAGCACATGTCCCTCAGCAAGTGGCTACTGTCACCAGCAGACCTTTCCTTTGGGTTTCCAGTTACCAGCAGCTCAACAGCAGTTGTCAGCAGGACTCGGGGTGTGCGATGCCTTCCAGGAACCGAGGGGGACGGGGCTTCGTATCATTTGGGCTGAGAACACTCCAGCACATTCAGAGACACGAGCAGGTGAGCTCCGTGCCACGCACGCAAATGGCAGACACCCGAGGGGGGTGTGGGCAAGGCTCTTTAACAATTTGGGCCATCACTGAGTGCTGGTTTGATAAAAGACCAGGAAAACGGCCCACTAGGAGAATCGTGGCTGCTGCAGAAAATGAGCCAACCTCCCAGAAACGCTGTTTCCCGTTACCAACGGAGTGGGTGGCTGAGGGCTCTAGCTCCCACGGTCCCAACCAGCTTCCACAGGAAAACCACCCCTGGTGTACTCAGCACCGCGGTGGGCAGCGAGCAATCAAAAACCACATTAGCTTGTAAGTATGTGTGTGCACTGTGATTTCCCTGGGCTCAGGATGTGTGTGTGTCCAGGTACACGTGTGTGTGTGTTTACACACACATTGGTGTGTGTGTGTGTGAGCGCGCGCCTGCACGCATGGCCGGCTCCCTGGGCTCAGCACCCGAGGTGGGGGTGGGGGATGCATGCCCACCGTCTGTCTGCGGCCAGGCCTCACCTTGCACTGGCACTGCCCGTTGGTCTTGTTGCAGTCGGGATCGAAACCTTTGCCAACAGCACAGTGGCAGGGTCCGCACACAGGGTTTCCCCACCAGCCTTTGGGGCACGGAAGGTCGATCCTGTTGAGAAGACAAGATGGCAGGTGGACGCTGTTGCATAACCAACCGTCCTCCTCAGAATGAACGTAAGCCTGCTGGGGGCCTGGAGCCTCGGCTGGCCCGGTTCTGGGCACCTTTCCCCACCTTGAGTGGCCTCAGTTTCCCCTGCTTGCCCCCACCCCCAGAACTCTTAAGAATTTCAGGCCCCACTCCCAGCCTTGAGGGACCCATGTCTGGAAGGGTTCTACCTACAGAACTGTTATTTTTAAATAATTTGTTTGCCTACTTATTTCTTCTACCTAGAAGACACAGGTCACTACCCCACCCAGGCGTTGGTTAGCATGACATCACCACACTCACTGTGCCCCAGCACCCACACTGTGACAACTGACCCCACTGGCTGGCCTTTCATGTCTCCGCTGCCCCACACAGCAGACTGAGCCCAGCTGCCCCGGGCAAGCTACCCCCGGGATCTGGGGCATCTGCCAGCTCGAGGATGCTGAACCAGGGCTTCTGCAGCCTCCACGGTGTCCCAGGTCCCCAAAGTCAAACGCTGGCCACATCCCACGGATGCTCAGAATAGCCTTTCCGTGGATGTGGCATGTGCCTTAGTCAACTCCGTGAGGGCTGGACCTGGTGGGCTGAGAATCATCAGACCCACCTAGTCCTACCACGTGCGCCCGCCTGGCAGAGCCCGCAGACCCTGAGAGGAGCAGCACGGGTGAGGATGAGGCCAGGCCATCCTGCCTCTGCCCGACCTGACAGCTCACCTGCGTGCCACCTACAGACACACCTGCCTGCAGGACGCTCCCCCAGGTATCCCTCAGGCTCCTCAAAATGAGACTGTGCCTCCTATCCTGGCTGATGGCACTCCACCTGGACCCCGCCAACCTCTCTTACCCTCTCGCTCACCTCACAAGCAATTATTAAGTATCGATTGTGTTCATGTCAGGGCCATGAAAACGACCAGGGCAGGGTTCCTGGGCGGAGGCCTCCAGTCTGGTGCATATGGGTCTGCATTTACAGGGTGGGGACCCCAGAACCTTCGCGAACCCCTTCTCCTCACCACTTCCTGAGCCCTGACTGCCTGCAATGCCCGGCCTCTGGGACACGCACCACCTCTGCGCTGGTCCCCCTGCCTCCAGCTTCCGCCTGCTCCGACTGTTCCACAAAGGAGCCGGGGCCTCTGAGACCCAGACCTGATCCTGCCACTTTTCTGCCCCATGGCCCCCCAAAAGCTGCGATCTGTTCCTGCTTACAGGGCAGGCCCCCTTTTAGGCCGGCCTGCCCCCTAGCACAGGATATGCCCGGAATCATGGGCCTCCAGGTCTCACCCTCTGAGCGCTTCAGGCTGGCCTGGCCCTTCACTGTTCCCGGCTCTGCCCCTGGTTTGTCCCTGAAACGCGCTGCCCTGGGGCCTCCCCGCCTCCTATTCAATTGTCATCCAGCAGCCAGTGGTGCCCATCTCTCCATGAGATCATGAGCCCAAGGGCACGGCTGCATCTTGTTCACAGGTGGGGTCCCCGAATGACAAAGAGCAGAGCGAGTCCCTGCCAGGTGGAGCAGGCTGGCATCTACACGGCTCCTGCATCAGGATGGTTGGCCAGCACTGGCTAAGGACCACCAGCCGTGACCTCCAAAGTGCCCCATCTGGAAGAAAGGGATTTACCTGCGACGACTACACACCTGGGCTCCGGGCACCAGGACTCACGTGCCTGTCAAACAAGACCTCAAAGGATAAAGTGTTTCCTGCAGTTACTCTCATCTTCCCGCAGCTGAGCACCTGCCTGCTCTGTGCACAGTGGACTTTGCACAAAGTAGAGAGACGACTTTGCTGTACGTTTCTGGAGTGGAAATGTGCTTAGACGGGGTCACTGTGAAATGCTCAATTTGATTCTCATTTATTTCATGCCAAATTTGAAAAAAATAAACTAAATAGGTCCTTAACCCAGAAGTAGATATATTTTGGGTGAAATAACCAAGAGGAGAAGTGACGGTGTGGATTGAGGGGCGTCCTCTTACCTGTTCTCACAGTACTGCCCGTAGTGGCTGGACCCGCACTCACACACGTAGCCCTGCGGGGCGCTGGAGCTGCGCACGCAAGCCGCCACGTGCTCGCAGGGGTTCAGCTGACACACGTCCACACACTTCTTTCCAAAGTACCCTGGGGAGACAGGCCAGCATGAGCCCCGCCAGAACCCGCCTCTGGCCCTGCACATCACCTTCCGGAGCCAAACCCTCTACGTTAAGACATCTCAGCCATCTGTCTTCCCCAAGACTCAACTTTCCAGACTCTTCCGCAGAGGAATGCCCAGGGGCACCTCGGAGCCATGGGGAACACAACCATTCAGTGGGTGAGACTTGGAAAGGCAGAGACGACGGCCTCCCAGGCCTCACTACACGGGAGGGCAGGGGCCGTGGCCACCACACGACACATGGTGGATGGGTGTCAGCTGAGCGTGACTGCAGCACCTCAAAATTCAGAGGCAAACGCTGAATGCGTACTTTTAAAAAATGTGTTCTTTTCCCTAATTCTTTCCCTCATCTCATCATGAGTCCTGAGGATGAAGCCTGGAGGGTCTCTTCTGCTCCGAGTGGAGAAACGACATGGGACAGCATTTTAAGAAGAGAAGGCTCGCTCCTTAGTTAGAAACCAAAGCTCAGGGCTCCACGGGCCAACGGAGAGTTGGTGGGGAAGCCGACACTCCACTTTAGCTTTGCTTGATGCATTCGGAACACTAAAAGCGTCGCCATCCATGGACGGGCATCAGGAAAGGGGCTGTGGGTGCTGGGGCTCTCACCTTTGTTGCAGATGCAGGCGTAGCTGTCCCAGGCGTCACGACAGCGACTGTGCTGAGGGCAGGGGCTGGAGGCACACGGGTCCCCAACGTCACAGCCGTCCTTCACCCTGACCTTGAGGGCGTCGTCCATGTTCAGCATGGCGATGTTGGTGGACGTCTCCCCCATTCTTACTCCCTGTGTTAAGAAAGGGCAGCCGGACTCCATCCTGTGGCCTCGGGGCTGGAGGAACCCCGAAAGGTAACTAGAGATTAAGGAACCCAAATTCTGTCCGGTCCCTTGTCTCTAAAGTGATACTTCATTTATCTACAGAGCTGGGACTGGTGGGGTGAGAGGTGCAGAGAGGTAGGGTGACGGCAGGAACGAGGTCACTTCTGCCTCCACCAAGCTGTATTCCAGGCAGGGAGACGGACCCCCCGGAAATAAAGACAGAATGCTTCCACGTTCCAGTAATTCCATGTGAGTACCATGAGGCAAAATAAATGAGGGTCATGGGAGGTGTGGCCGTGGGTGACAGTGGGCAAGGCAGCTCATGGGACAGGGGGTGGCTGTGCGAGGGCATCCAGGCAGAGGGGCCGCCACACGAGGCAAGTTCCAGGGCAGGAAGCCCTGTGGCTAAAGCACGGCAGAGGTGGGGACAGGGCTCAGAGAACACGCCAGACCAGATCACCGGGGAATGGGGGCTGTGAGGTGAAGGAACATAAGGAGTTTATTTCCCTGCATGGGAGGCCCAGGGGACCATGGGCAGGAGCTGTGACTGGTGGAAGCAGCCAGGGGCGGATTCTGGACCCGCCATGAAGGCAGAGCTGCAGGCGGCCGACGGTGACCTGGTGGCGGGGGCTACAGAGGCGGGAGAACTCCAGGGAACATGAGGAGGATGGGTCCAAGTTGGAATCAGGCTTTGTAAAGGCTGGGCTGGCTCTTAAATAAGTTATTTGTTTCCTGAAAACTAACAGGTTGACCAATGGTACCACATGCAGTGCTGGCGGCCCCTGGGCCAGCCAGGAGGGGGGGCCCACGCCCTCAGCCATACCTGCATGCAGCCCCGGAAACCGCGGCGCACTGAGACCTTGTCTTCAGACACGCCCCCCACCACGATGCTCCTCATCTTCAGCCCTGGAAGCTGATTCCCGATCTGCACTGTGTCCTGCGAAGGGAGGAAGGGAGGATACATCACCGTTCTGGCACCATCTTCCTGCTGGCTGAAAAGAATGTGCTGGAAGGTTGAAACGCAGTCGCTTTGGCAAACTCCCCAGAGCATGAGGATGTGTGGGCCTTTAAACAGAGGGGAGGCCGGGCTCCGCCTTCCCGTGGAAAACACGGCTGTCTGTGTGTGACAGACAGGGCGTGGGAACTGGGACAGGGGACACATGTCCACGTCCCAGCCCAGTGGAGACGGCCAGCTGGGGGTACGTGGGCAACCCTCCCACCTCCATGACGAGCACCATTAACGAGCCACTGTGCATGAAAGAGCTTGATAAACTAGGGAGACGTCAGCAAATGGAAAGTCACGTCCGCTCTTAGCGGAATCTAAGAAAGTCTTGGCCAGACCCTCAGGCCCAGGAAGATGTGCCCGTGGAATATGACAGCTGTTTATTCTCAGAACTAGGTGTAAGACAAGCCTGGACTCCAAGAGTGCTTAAAAATCACTCTGAAGTGTGTGGGTGTCCCGCAAAAAAAACGCCTCGTTACTTGGCTGCAAACCGTGGAAATCCATGTGGTTCAGAAAGCGTTCTCTGAGCGCACCCTGCCTGGGCCGCCACTTGCCCATCTGGGACAGGCATAGGCACCTCTCTGCTGTCCCATGGCCCCCTCTGGTGCCTGGGTCTCACTGCTCACCCACCTTCATGCACCATCCACTCTGAGGGCGAGGACCCCTTCATTGTCTTTCTTTGCCAAGAGGCACAACGCTGAGGGCACAGCTGTCACTCAAGACAGCTTTGCTACAAGAACCCACTGCTGAAGGTGCCAAAGGCATCTTGATGGGACACACAGGGAGACGAAACCCAGTTCCTGATTCTAGGAGCTGACCATCTGGACGGGGGATGAGGTGCAGATCCGGTGACCTCAGCATGAGGTGGAATTTGAGACCTGACCTCAGGGGTGGGGGAGCACACCCAGAACGTGTGTCTCCAAGCCCCAAGGGCTCTTGCAGGTCCTGGCACATGGAAGGGTCACTCTGTTTTCCTACAGACCCCATGACTCCGCCTGTTCCAAAGAGGGTGCAGATGCCAACTCACCTGGTCCAACCCATAGTCCAAGGTCATGACCGCCAGGTACTTGATGTCTTTGCCCTCCTTGGCGCTCTTCAGTTCTATCAACAGGTGGTGCCATTCCCCGTCGGTCACACGGGACCTGGACAGCCTCATGGACGCCACGTCCGAGGGGCCGTGGGACACCTCAAACTGGATGTAGTTGTTTAGAATCTGTAGGATGGGGAGAGCCATACCAATCAATCGATGCAATGACGACAAAATAGAAAAGACTTCGCAGTCACTTAAGTAACAGTCATGCAAGCAAACAGTACAGGGCACTGCGTCAAAGATGGACTTAAAAATTAGGCCAAGTTTAATTTCTTGTTGCCTGTGATACTCTTCAGAATTACACGCCTTTTTCTATGGTAAGACGTGCCAAATGTTGACAGTGGTCAAGTAGGATAACACCCATTAGACTTAAGTACTGGGGACAACCACTTATTTTGGATGCAAATGTTACTCTTCATGAGACAAGATTCAGGCCACCATACTTAAACATATGTACAAAAAATAAGAATAATAAGCATTGTAACTGGCCTAAGACATTCATGTTTTAAGAAAATGTAGTCACGGTAATACCAAGATCTTGCTTCCTCAAATGAAGGGTTGGGTGATTTAGACCAAACTCCTCCTGAGAACATGTAGGAAAATGAGACAAATATACACCACACCTGTCTGAAGGCATCAGAGAGACTCAAGGCACAGTTATAGAGCCACAACCAGGGAGAAAACAGGGATTGGCAGAAATGAGCTTGCTGTTTGCCTTCCCCTATGATCGCCAGCTGGTTCTGGAGGACACAGCTACAGCTGAAAGCTGAGCAAAGCTTCCTAGGCTCATGGGGCCAGAAGGACAAAAACCAGAATTCAGAGCCTGCCCAGCGTGGGGCCTGCCTGTCAGAGCAAACATGAGAGACAGTGACACCACCATTCTAGTTTTAAATTCTCTACTTTTACAATACAATGCCCAGCACTCAATCAAAACTAACCAAATACCGGAGGAGACGGGACAATGTGCTTGGAAACCAAGAGAAGCAAGAAGCAGTGGAAACAGACGCACTGGGAATCCAGAAAACAGAAGCATCAGACACAGACTTGAGAATAATAACAGGAACCACAGAACTTTCAAAGGCAGCAGGTTCAGGTGACTATTAGACTTTTAGTTTTGGAGGTAAATGTTGCATTTCACCAGATTAGACTCAAGCTACCATGTTTACATACATGTGAGAAAGATCAGAAAATAACCTTGTAACTAACCTGAAGTACTCATGTTTAAAGATAATTTCAGTTAAGATGGAGGAGATAAAAAAAGTTATAAATTCACTACTTATAAGAGACACACCTCAAATATAAGGGTACAGCAATGTTGAAAGTAAAAGGATAGAAAAAGATACATTATGTAAACACTAACCAGAACAAAGCAAGTGATACGATAGCAATAGTAATATGACACAGTAGATTAAGGCAAAATTAATTACTAGAGATAAACAGGATTTTCATCATAACAACAATTTTCCAGGAAGATAAAACAATTCTACATTTGTACACACTGAATAACATAGCCTCAAAATCTACAAAGCAAGAAGTGACAGAACTAAAAAAAGAGATAAATCCACAATCAAGACTGGAGATTTTCAACTCACCTGTCTCAGTGACTGAGAAAACAAGTAGACAAGCAGACAAACAAACACCCCAATGATGATATAGATTTGAATGCCACAACGAACAAGCCTCACTTACTTGACATACATAGAACACTACAGAACACATCTGCAGAGCACACATTCTTTTCAAGTACCGCTGGGACAGTCACAAAAATTACGAAATGATGGGCTACAAAGCAAGTCTGAACACATTTCAAAGGTCTGAGATGCTACAGCATACGTTTTCTGACCTGCAATTATGCTAGAAACAATAACAAAATGATTGACTATAAAATGCTATCCGCTTGCTAACTCAGAACTACACTTCTTAAATACCTCCATGCACCAAAGGAGAAATCACGATGGAAAATAAAAAATATTTTTAACTGATCACAAAGATAATGCAACTAAGAATGCATTTTGGTTTTTAGTCTCAATGGGTAAACTGAAGAAGATACATTTTAACCTTTTTGCATTTTGTTTCCTTTTGCTCCACAGATGTTTAAGTCAATTTCCGTTGCCACTTTCTTTCCCTGTCCTGACTAACAAAACCCAAAGCCTGGCAGACCAACAATAAAAGTGACATATGTCTACACACAAAAGCGATATGTGTAGGATGAATCTTGGGACCGTGGGCAGTAACTGCTTGCCACCTTAGGTCTGTCACCAGATTTAGGAGAGGCTTTCAACAATAGCCAGGTTATCCCGCTTGACAATGCAGGCGGATTCAGGGTGCCCGGAAGCAATTACCCAAATTGGGCTGTGAGGTGACTATGTAGCTTGTCTGGCCTTTTGTGGAAACCATGCAGCACCAATCTGCCGCCCCACGGAGCTCACTCACGGGGCCTGCAGGAGGCCTGCCTTCCAAACACATCACGTGGAAATAAGCTAGACTGTTCCTGTCGTGCTGGGCGACCAGCCTGTGGGACCTGCCCTGGAGTGGCCTTCTGGGTGGCCACTGGGGTCTGCAGAATTCCCCCAAGGCCACCACTCTTCCAGTCTTCTGCAGGGAGGGTCTGGCCATGGTCCCTGGAAAAAAACCCTTCATGTTTGGATGAGCTACCCATCATGTAACTACTCAAACAATACGGGAGTCTGTGGCTTTCAGGGTTGTTCCTGCCGAAACGTACTTTTTTCCTAGAGATTCCACTGCCAAAGGACAACTTGCAAGCCCCTATTCATCACCTGAACTGAAAACAGCCAATTTAATTTGTTCTAACAGTGAAACAACCACAGAGAAAAATACCATCCCCGGGCAGAACTGTGCTTGCCAAGTTTTGGCCCAGAGCTAGCTTCTGGGGCTGCCTGGTAAACTGATGAAATGACAAGTTAATAAGGAAAAAACAATGACAGCTGTAATTATCCCGGATGCACACTGCACCTTTAGTACAACCTGATGGGTCTGTGCAGGAAACGCTCCGAGCGGGTGAGGGGACAGATGGATGAAGAGAAGGCTTCTGTTGGGGCTCGGAGCCCCCAGACCTCTTGAGGACCTGTCCTAATTGATCTGAGAACCCTCAGCATCCTGCCCCTGCTGACTTCCCACAGGGAGCTCACAGGGGGCGCTGGGCAGGGCCTCCGCCCTTCCCTCTACCCCTGCCACACAGAAGTGTTTCCAGATAGATGGCGCACAGGGGCGATGGGAGAGGGCCCTGCAGATACTGTGGGACCTGGGCAAAGAGTGAACCATGGGCCCTGGAGCTCAGAGTCTCTAGGCCTCAGTTCCCCTCCCCCTGAAATGAGAGACTGGAGTGGACGGTCCGTAAGGGCCACCTCACCTCTGCCTGTCTCTAAACCCAGCACACCCTGCCCTGGCTGGGAATTAAGTCCAATCCACACTGGGTAGAACGGGAAGTCCCCGGGCCCAGGGGAGTGAACAGAAAAGGAAGCACGGCTCAGTGAGGACGTGAAAGTTACAGCAGAGGGGCCCAGGGCCAGCTCTGGGAGAGACTTCCAACTGTGGGAGCCTGGAGCAGGCTGGCCTGGACGACAGTGGTGTGTTCAGGTGCAGCCCGGCCCTGAGGCAAAAGAAGAGGCTGGCATCAGGGTAGAAACTCCACGTGCTGACTGGACCAGGGAGGTGGGGGCCTCGGGCCCACGCGGGTGGGCGGTAACAAGTGACCTGTGGGCAGGTCGGCACTGCTCCCTGGGACGTATGCACGCAGGCCCGTCACATTCACACACACATAGAGACATGCGCACAGACACACGTGCACACACACGCACGTACACGTATACATACTTGAAAGAAAGCCTAGAAGAAAGGGAAAAAACCCGGTTATGGAATTCCTTCAAATCAAGATGGAACAGCTTGCTCGTTCACAGTTCCCACAGGCTGCTCCCAGGTCAGGGAGGCAAATCAGGCCTAAAAGTCTCATAAAGTGGGCTTTCCAGAGGGAGTATCACCTGGGGTGGCCCCTGATCTGACAGGGTCAGAGGTGGCAGGTTTACATGAGAATGTCTTGTCAGCTGTCACTGCAGACAGAAAACACCTGGAGACGTGAGGGCCGGCAGACGAGCACTGGGCCCAGGGCCTGGCCAGGCAAGCCTGCCGTCCGCACTCGGGGCTCCCCCGGCCGCTGCACACAGCAGCGTCTCCTGGACCCTCAAATAGCTCAGACCCCAGGCTGCAGGTGAGGGCGAGAACTGACCCCTTCTCACCTCCAGCAATCAGGTAGAGGCAGAGGGCAGCCCACGAAAGAAGACCTGGGCGTGTTTCACGCATTAAAGCAATTTTTTTCTTTTTAAATTAAAGTACTTTATCACTGTTCCCTCAAATGACATGTCTAGGAGCTGGAAGGTACAGGAGAACTTTTTGTGACACAAAGAAACGAGGGAACAGAGTGCATTAATATAATCTTTTAAAAGTTTTCAGGAACTCTACTGCTTATCCGATGTTTTAAATAAACAAAACAGTAAAGACCAAAGCGATTAAGAAAATGCACGTGTAAGGCGATTCAAGTTTTGAGACGACTTTTAGGAAACTTGTAGCTTAGCGCAGACGCCTGGAAGTAACAATCGAGGGAGGCCTGTCATGTCCACCTGAAGGCGCTCACTGCCTCCTTTAGTCCCGAATGCCCAGGGCCCAGAGCTGTTGTCTAGAACACACTGCAGCTGAGACCGGAGGCACAGGGCTACTGGGTCCACCCAGCCCCGCACGTACCCCATCTTCCGGGTATGAAGGAGGAGAGGGAGGGCTGGAGTGGACCCCTGGGGCATCGCAGTGCAGACACACTGCTGTCCTCGCACCTTTCCCTGTTACGAACGGCACGACAATGCTGAACGCTCACATTTCCTCTTCTTCACACTGGAGAGCCCACCAGGCCGGTGTGGGGACGGCGAAGTGGCGAGGTGGCCTCCGTGTACCCTGGGAAGCCCCTGATTCCAGACGGCACTGCTGAGAGCTCTGGTTATATCATCAGGTGCACAGGGGGAGGGTGTGTTTCTCACTCACCTGGAGATGGAGCCTGGAGGACACGCCTGCCGTGGCCTCCATCAGCACGCCGTCCTCCTTCCTCGTCCGGAACATGAGCCCCAGGTACCAGGGCACGGAGATGGTGATGTCCAGGTCGCTCCAGGACACGACGCTCTCTCCGCTGAAGCGCTGGGGATACGGCATGGCTGTGGACACAGACACGGGACCTCCTGAAGTCACGGGGGGCGGGCACGGGGACAGGGGAGGGGTTGAGGGCTGGTGGGGGGAGGGTGGGAAATCCCAGGCCTTTATCACTTTCATGCCAAGGCCGGTCTCGGACTTCCACTTGTACAGCATCTAACCCTCTGAATCCAGGAGCCCTGGGCTCTGCAGGACACTGCCCAGGACATGTGCCACCTTTCTGGGGAATAAGGCCAAAGCTTGGGGGGTTCCTAACCATGGCCAGCACACGGCGAGGGGCTCTCAGGCTGGACAAGAGGCAGAGGGGGCAGCTCAGGGTCCCTGTGCTCAGAGGACAAAATGTGGGGGGCCCTGTGAGCCCAGCCTACTTGTCCCCCCGACACCTGTCAGATAAGGAGCCCAGAGACAGGAGCAGGGGCTGATGGGGGACCGTCTCCTAGTGGGACAGGACGAGCCGCAGTGAACATGGCACACGAGTGCCTACACACACCTCAACCTGCATCCTGACACGCCCACGGTCAGCTGGTGTCTGGGGTGGATTTCCAACCCCAGAGATGACAAGGCCACTGGCCAGCTAAGGGCTCCCGGGAAGTTTGGGGACCAGGGAGGTGACAACGTGGGGACTAACAGCCCCATCCAGCTTGTTTCGCTTAGGCACTGTGAGTGCCAAACA